>NW_027397079.1:16846602-17000636 GCF_003265705.2 Callorhinus ursinus
TGGGGAGGGTATGTGCTATGGTTAGCGCTGTGAATTGTGCAAGACTTGAATCACAGATCTCTACCTCTGAAACAAATAATGCAATATATGTTAAGAAAGAAAAAAGAGAAGAAGATAGCAGGAGGGGAAGAATGAAGGGGAGTAAGTCGGGGGGGGGGGAGAGGAACCATGAGAGACGATGGACTCTGAAAAACAAACTGAGGGTTCTAGAGGGGAGGAGGGTGGGGGGGATGGGTTATCCTGGTGATCGGTATTAAGGAGGGCACGTTCTGCGTGGAGCACTGGGTGTTATGCACAAACAATGAATCATGGAACACTACATCAAGAAGTAATGATGTAATGTATGGTGATTAACATAACAATAAAAAAATTAAAAAAAAAGAAATGCACTTGTTGTGATGAGTACTAGGTGATGTATGGAGTTGCTGAATCACTATACTGTACACCTAAAACTAATATAACACTGTATATTAACTATACTGGCATTTAAAATAAAATATAGATTAGTACACACACACACACACACACACACACACAAAGATTTAGCTGTACTTCGGATGAATGCCGTAAGGAGTTCTCCAATGATAAATATCCAAAGATAGATGGTGTTACTTCAGATAGTACATCAATAAGATAAATCTGTAAGATTCCATAGTTATGATTTCATTAATTGCTTACATGCCCTTGTTACTATTATTTCAAAGTTGATCACATTTTGCAAAATCCTATACTTGTAATCAGTTTTCTAAGTTAACTACCAATCAACTAAAGTTAAATATTCAACTTCTATAAAATATGCTATGCCACAGCACTTTGATATTCCTGTGTGGCAAATTTTCCACTGCAAGATGGCTCATTGAAATGGTGTATACTCAGGACAGCACAGTTTAGGGGACTCCAACAGTCATTTTGATTTACACTTTATTTGACATATTTCCATTCCGCATTCATGCCCAGATTTCCCAGCTCTTGGGTTCACCTCTTATTTTGGGAACAATGGTTTAATTGTTTAATTATTGTTTAATATTTATTGAATTAAAGGTGACTCATCTTTTATGACTCTTTTTTACTACATTTTGTTACTGTCCATCATTTAGCCAAACAGGAGGAAGGAATAATCTGAAAAATTAATAAAACCTATCTATATAGACACCCACTTTGCCATTTTTGCATTTCAACAGCATCTTCTAGAGCAATACAGATCCCCAGAAAAGAAATACCATAAGAGTACTCAGGTGCCTTTTTAAAATATGAGTTCATGAGCATATCAAAAAAAATTAAAATGTGTAATGCATTAAAAACCACATTTCCCACATTGCATGCAGATATTTTTGTTTAGAAAAACACTGACATCCTTAAAATAGTTTGTTGCCAATTTCAAAAATATGATTAAGTATAAGGAGCAGAAGAAAAAATTGTAATCAATCCTACTGTGAATAATTTGTTACCATACTGTTAAAGCAGAAAATATTTTATTTTAGATGATTGCCATTTCAGTCACATAATAAAGATGAACAGATGTAACACCAACCACAAGATTTAATCCCCCCCCACACACACACACTTACGTTCATCTATGGAAGAATATATCCTTTATGTTGAAATTATGTATTTCTTTGAAATGTAGTTAAAAGTGAGAAAGAAAACTTTAAACATTTTCTTTCTCACTTTTAACTCATATGCCTCAAAGCAAACACCTGAACACATGTGAAAGTACTCGAATTCATAGCTGCAATCAGTAAGGTCTTTATTCATTTAGAAATTTTGTTTCAATATTCTTCTGTTAGACTTTTTCTTGGATGTTTATCTTGAAAATCCTTACTCAAAGCTGAAATAAGTTTTTCTCCAAAGTCACATTCATCTTTCATAGGTCATTTCAGAAATCATACTCCTTCAATATTTAAATAGGAGCAAATACAACATTATCTCTATAATCCATGGAGAATTTATATATAGTAGAACAGCAAGCTATCATTCTCATGATTTTTTCTCCAAAAGACAAAGGCCATCACACAAATAGACTTGTATTTAGAGAATAGGTGTTCATGGTAGTCCTGATATATCTGTTTTTGGAGGGGTCATGCCCATAATCTCTTTATTCTCAGCTGCTCACAAAAGGGGCTCTCATTCTAGGAATAATGCAACACCTCTTCTGATTCCTACCCCAAGTAATTCATCTTCCCAATTATTTCACTAAGTTCCAAATCTAGAAGTCTTTTTGTTATTGATTCTTGGTTTTCAAAATTGTAGACTCTGCTCTCAGCCTCCTGCATTTTTCTTTCATAGTTCTCTTTACAATTTCAGTCACGTGGCTGTGGTAATTACTTTCCAACAACTGTCTCCCACTGCGCTGTGGACAGAGTACCAAGTAGACGCTCAACAAATGGTTATTGATTAAATGCCATAAAGACAAATGATGCCATAAATATTAGATGATCCAGAAGATTGACATTTCAAATTTTATCCTTTATATCATGCTATTCAAGTGAAGTTATATTTACTTTAATTATCATAATAATTTAATGAATAGGACCTTTCCCTGCATATGATTCTATCTCTTGTTTTTGTATTTTTACTGAACATTATAGCTTCATACATTTAAATACTTGGCTGTATTTAAAAAGAATGATCTAACAAATACATCAGAAAGGAAGGAAATTAGGAGCTTAGTAGTAAAACCAAATAGTGTTTTAAGTGACCACAGATGATGAATTTTAATATGTAATAAATTTCATATTTAATGAAATATTGTCATACCATCTTTTTATATTGCTTCAGGCACTTATTTATTTTACTATTTAGTTTTGAAGATATGCACATTTTGTTTGATTTAAATCTCTATTTAAAATAATTTATTTTAGACTTCATTTACTACCACATGAATCATATGAGTTTGTGGTTTAAAACTTTGCGTTGTGATTATATTCCAATTTTTTTAACAAAACGTTTATTATTTAGCATTTGCCTACAACCATCATATCAGTACATAATTGACAACAAAACAGGTGATTTGTGAACATTGTCATTACTCTGTCGGAAGGAGAATCTTGAGGACAGGGGTTTTTTGAGATAAGTAATAGGACTAACATTGGACCTCTGTTCCATGTTGGCACAGTAAGCCACACCCTTTTCTTACTAATGAGTTTGGAAAAGTTAGTTGCCAGCTCTGTGTTTTATCTGGGGAAATGCAGGACTATTGATACCTAAACACCATGCACAGAATTTACTTCCATTGGTCGACATGGCCATCTTTCTTGGTGCTTAAAGCCTGAAGAGAAAGCAAAGGTGATGTATTTACTATATGATAGGGGAATTTGGTAGATGGGAAATCCACATACAAAGTTTGTTTATTTTGGCAAAATAACTCTAGCTTCAAGGGAGATGTGTGTGTAGGTAGAATCAATGAATAGTGACTTAAATTGGTATGAAGAAAAATGTGAATGCTTGTTTAAGATTCCAAGCCTGAGTAACTGGGTGACAGTTATTAAAATATAGCCCTGGGGAAGAAGAGCAAGTTGGGAGCTGGAAGATGATGAGTTTTAGAAGTACTGAGTTTGAGGGGCCCTACAGATGTTCATAGGAAATGTTTACCAGTGACTTGGAAGTGTGAGTCCGGAACTCGTGAGAGAGATCAGGGATAGAGACATAGATTTGGGGATTATTATGAAGGAGGAAACGGGTGAAATCAGGGGAGATTGGACAAGAGAGACAGAACCCAAGGGAATATCTTTCAAGCCAGGCAAAGAAAGAGACACGTGTAAGCAGAATTGAGGCATCATCAGAGAGACTGATGGAAAATACTCCAGTGTCACAGAACACAAAGAAGGGATGGATTCTCATGAAGGTCAGAGAAGCAGCACTGTCTAATGGTAGTAATCTGAAAGTCCTTTTCTCATCTTTGTTCCCATATATTACTCTGTATTAGTAATGTAATAGGTTTCCTAGCTTTAGTAACAATGACATGAGGGAATTCGAAGTTACTCTTTGTGTTATGAGAACGTCACTATTTTTTCTCAGTGTGTTTATTGTTAATCATTTAAATGTTTATATACTTTAATGGAATTTACCTAGAAACAAAATATCTTTTCTTTGAATTTTATGACTTAAAATAATGAACTTTTTTGGCTTGTACTGAATTTTCAGACTGTATGTAAAATTACTTGTAAAAACAAAACAAAAAAAATCCAGAAAAAATTATTCAGTATTATCTATCATTTGTCAAAACTCTTAAAAAGATAGTGATGTCTGCCAACTTTTCCATTTTAGCATGTTGGAATGACTCTATATAAAACAAAGAGAAAAAAATCAGAATAAATATTCCCAAATTAAATATTGATTCTTACCAAATGGTAATGAAAAATCATTAGATTTTTATTCCCCTGTGATGTCCAAGAAGTGCTGAGTGTAAAAATTAAGGAAGAGTTGTATGTATGTAAATTTTTAAAATAAGTTAAATTTCAAGAAATATATTAAGTTACAGAGTAAAGTCTTCATATTAAATATAGGCAGTACTCGCTTTGCACAGTATCATGTTCACTGGGAACTGATGCGTATCTAACTGTATCTTTGGTCCTCAAGCAACTGAGAGGATTGCCTAAATATTATAAAGTCACTTCTCATACATTTATTGCATAGAGCATCTTAACACAGTAATCCTTTCTTCTCAATCTATTATAACAGGGCAATGTTAAAAAGGTAAGATAAGGGGGCGCCTGGGGGGCTCAGTTGGTTAAGCATCTGCCTTCAGCTCAGGTCATGGTCCCAGAGTCCTGGCATGGAGTCCCAGGATCGAGCCCCGTGTCAGGCTCCCTGCTCAGCAAGGAGTCTGCTTCTCCCTCTCCCTCCTCCTGCTCCTCCCCCCACTTATGCTCCCTCTTGCTTGCTCACTCTCTCAAATAAATAAATAAAATCTTTTTTAAAAAATTAAAGAAATTTAAAAAAAGGTAAGATAAAATATACCTATTCACTGCTAGCTCCAAACCCCATTACAAATTCTCGTAAAGCATGACGAATTAGTTAATAGTTTAAGGAGTAAATATCATGCTTAGTAGGTTCTAAGAATTGTATATAACAAGGTCTTGTGGAATAGTACACTATGAAAAATGATCTTGAATGTAGGTTTACAATAGATACTTGTCTGCTAAAGAACTAACTTCATTTTCTTTTCTAATTCACCATTGATAGAAGTTTTGGGCTCTAGGCAAAAAATGTAGAAATATAGGCCAAACATGATATCTGTTGTATTGTTTTCCCTTTGTAAATTTTCAGAAAATCTGGGCTGCTTTAAGTAAAAAATTAATATTGTCTCTCAATATTAGCAGCTGAGAAATATATTTAAAAATCTATTCTGTTTATAAGACTGTATCTTAAACTTAAGGCATGTGAGATAGAGGGAAAAGACTTTTTGATGAAGGTCTTTATTCAGGCAAAGGATATGGAGAATAATACAACAAACACCCATGTACCCACCATTCATCTTAAAATAGAAGACATTTGAATTCAGATGAAGCCTGTTGTACATCTCTCTGAAACATGCCCCCTGCCTCTGGTGTCTGAATTTCACATTTTTCAGTCCGGATATTTCTGTGTACTTTTATGATACAGGTTTTTGACTGATGCTTTTTTTTTTTTTTAAGGTTAAAGCAATTCCTCCCTATGTCTGGTTGTGAATTTTTATCTTGAAAGTGCTATCAAATTTTCCTGCATTGAGGTTGGTCCATAGTCAGAGTGTAAGGTTTTAACCCTCGAGCCCCATATGATCCACATGTGCTAGGAAAAGGAGTCTCTCAGAAATAAGTGACTGAGACACTGTAAAAAGATCTTTTTGACAATATCTCATTCAATGAATATGAAATTGCCTAGGGAACGAGAGGTAGTTATCTGTGGTCACTGAAAACAGTATTTGGTTTTACTAGTAAACTCCCGATTTTCTTCCTTTCTGATTTATATGTAGACCATTCTTCTTAAATTAATAAGCACAGTCAAGTGTTAAATTTACCAAGCTATGATGTTCACTGAAAAATACAAAATGGTCTTCTGCCAAGTGTTCTTACACATATGCTCTTATTTAGTCATTCAGAATATTGATTAGAGCTAGGATATGTGTGAGTATAGAAAATTCTGAGGTGGAAACAAATGACTTTTAACTCTTACTGCTTTTTGTTTAATTTCATTATCTAAAATAGATAAAGGTTGTAAGGAAGATAAAAATCTCACTGCAATCACGTTTTCTCACCTTAGCATAAAAATTATCACTTTGTGTCTAGACAAGATTTTACAAGTTTTTACACAAGCTGTGGTTAGGAAGTGATGGATCTCCCCATGTGAGACAAAGCCTGAGTGCCAACTCTAAGTTAATTTTGGAACATGAAATACATTCATTAATTTTTAAAGTAAAGTTGCTCACACACAAGCTAACATAAAATGTATTTTGTATTGAAGACCAGTAGTCATCTTAAAAATTATTTTTTAAATAAAAGACAGCTTTTCATTATTCTTCCCATAAAAAAAATCATCTAATTCCTACTAAATTTACTTTTTTACTCAGTTTTTTATTTTTCTACTTATTTTTGAGAAGTTTATCATAAGCCCCAGTCTTCTGTGTTACCAGTATAAAGTTTAGGAACTTGTTTATGTCTAGCTTTGGTTTTATTCTGCCTTGAATGAAAATAATTATATTTGATACAAAAAGAAGATTTCAATGATTTAATTTCATGTTAGAACTAGTAATGGTAAACTATTGATTTTTACAGTAAACAATTTATACACAGTTGTCTACATTGTTATAAAAAACTAACATGTTATATGTAAATAATTTATATTTCAAATTTTAAAACAATACATAGTTTACTTAAAATTTTATGTTAGTTAAATAGATAGAAATATAAAACAATTTATACTCTAAGTTATAAAATGAGTTTTATAGTGAACAATTTGATTTCTTATTTAAACTAAGTCACTAAGAGGTGATACTCTGGAAGCTATTTACTTCTCCCAAAAGTTCGCATTTTATCGTCCTGTATAGTCAAGGACAATGACCACTTCCTACTTGAGAATGAGGCCTGGATCTCTTAGTTTGACATTTAACACCCTTCTTGAATTAGCACAAAACTTCCTCATTTATCTCCAACACTCCCCTGCCGAATCTTTCAGTGTAGGCTCACTGTTCTGGTCTATTCACAGATTGCACATGAAGGTCAGTCTGATGCCAGGCCATACCTTCTAACATGTGGCTCTGCTGGTACCACAGCGTGGGGTTTCTAATCTAACTGCACATTTAGGTAGCTATATTGGGTTGTGGATAATTTTCCATTCTGAACCACGGTCTTTAGTCTCAGTATAATAATAATTTTTTTTAAAGCGTGAATACTTTGATAGTAAAAACGATAGATGTAGACTAGAAAATATTTTTGATCTTTGATCAAAAGTACATTTTTTAAAGATTTTTATTTATTTATTTATTTGAGTGAGAGAGAGAGAGAAAGAGAACAAGCAAGGGGAGAGGCAGAGGAAGAGGGAGAAGCAGACTCCCGCTGAGCAGAGAGCCCGATGCGGGGCTCCCTCCCAGGACCCCAGGATCATGACCTGAGTCGAAGGCAGATGCTTAACTGACTGGACCACCCAGGCGCCCCTCAGAAGTACATTTCTTTACTGTATTTGGTTGTATGTTCATTAAATTCACTTAAAATGTACCCATATGTAACTTTTTCAACGTTCTTGGGTTGTTTTTAATAGTAAGAATTTGCTCTAAAAGTTGAATGCTGCGTAGTTTAAAAATATTTAAGTGGTCAGTTCAAACAAACCCAAAACTTCTGGAGTTAAATTGAAAACCAACCAAATTTCTTAGGTTTGCAGACTTGAACAAGAGACTAGTAATTCTATTCTATCCTTTCTAATACTGAATCGACCTTTTATAAGAGAGTACATTATTTTTCTTAAACTGTGTCCAGTTTCTCAACCTTATTTTGTTTTGCTACCTGTATCTTGTCTCTATCAGCCTAGTCATAACCTGTGGCTCATTATACCATTGGCACATTCGTGTCTTTCTCTGTAATCTTCATCCTTTTGCCTGTTTTTTTTTTTTTTTTCTCAGTGAAGCATAGAATGTCAAAACTTGTTATAATTCAGAAATATCTCCATCATTGCTTGGACGAATCATTTTCTTTTCCTTTTTTTAGGGAGAGAGAGCTCACAGGAGTTGGGGGGGGCGAGGGGCAGAGGGAGAGAGAGAGAGAATCTCAAGTGGGTTCCACGTCCAGCACAGAGCCTGATGCTGGGCTTGATCTCACGACCCTGAGGTCATGACCTGAGCCAAAATCAACAGCTGGATGCTTAACCGACTGAGCCACCCAGGCACCCCATGGACTAATCATTTTCTTATTATTCTTTGGCCATTATTTCTAACCTATTTTTTATCTTTGTATTTTATAACTGGGTAGAATGGCACACTTTGAAAAATCTTGACCTGAAAGCCAATCTACCATTTGCTATTTACTGGGGACATAAAGTGGATGATATAGGAACTTACCTGGGTGTCAGTGTCCTCATGTGTACCTTGGGGAACATAATGCCTGCATGATCAACCCCATATTAATAGTAATACCACTGTAGATTAAAATAGACAATCAAGGAAATCAAAGTAATTATTGAAATACATATGCATTTGGTGAAATAAACATACAACCTATTATCTCTGATAATACTGAATATTAAGTAAAATTACGGGTGCAATCATTTTGTAGGTAGACTTTCAGTTTCTAGGGCAAAGTCTAGTTGAAGACAGCAGTATGGAACTATCCTGATGGCTCATGCTCTATAGCAGCTAGTCTCCTTTTCTTATATCTACTTTGTCCCCTTATCAGTTATATCTGCTTAATAGGGTCTGTGCTGTGCTTCATCTCCCTAATCATCCTGAACACTGGACAGCAGTCGTACTAACATATGGACCTAACTGTGAAAATTTCCTTCTCAACAAATGAACGCCAACCTAATATGCCTTTCCAGGGGTCTCCTTTCAGTCCTGTTTTTGGGATACCAAATTTCTGGATATTCTCTGTCTACTGAGTTTTCTCTCCTCTGAGTCTATATTCACAAACACCTTCTTCCATCTGAATGCCCTCTTATGTGAACCGAAGACTCTTCTCTCTGTGAAAACCTCTCTGATTTTCTAGTATTATCGAAGCCTGACTCTCAGTCCTAACTCTGTGCTCCCATGGCACTGTGGACCTCTGCATTGCCCATCTTTTTTTTTTTAATTTTATTTATTTATTTGAGAGAGAGAGCGATAGCAAGAGAGAGCTCAATCAGGCGGGACAGGGAGAAGCAGGCTCCCCACCGAGCAGGGAGCCCGACATGGGGCTCAGTCCCAGGACTCCGGGATCATGACCTGAGCCGAAGGCAGATGCTTAACCAACTGAGCCACCCAGGCGCCCCTGCACTGCCCATCTTCTGATGCATGTTGACTGTCTGTGTTGTCTGAGTCTTCTACAAGATTATGAAGCTGCACATGACACGGTTCCTTGAACATGGATAGTGGCAGGCTTGGCAACAGAGTTCCATGTTCGTTTAATAATCTTGATTGATCAAATTTTAAATAATGTAAGATGTTCTTGCATCTATTTAAGGAAGAAACAACCAATTTCTACCTTTAAATAGTGCATTTAAGACTTGAAGACCACATTTAAGATTTCAATCTCCCCTCAAAACTAGCAATAAAGAACAAATGTGATCATATTGGATTAAATTTGTTTCAGAATCACAGAAAGGTGAGTATGCAAGGGCAGCATGTGTCCTGTTAGTCTGAAAAATCAAGAAAGGCTATCCTTACATACATACCAAGTTATTACCAGTTACAGACTGAAAAAATCCATAAACAAAAAAAAAATTTCTTCAAGTGAAAAAGCAAGTGGCTGGTAAGGTCACATTCAAAAGTTAAAATAGATGTTCTGGCCTTGGTTTCTAATATCATTCTTTAATAAAAGGAACTAGGGGAGGCTCCTTGAAGAAATGGCTGATTCTAGGACTGGGACAGGAAATATATACAATGAGGCTGAAGCATTTTGTAGTACCAGGGAAAAAGTCCTCACAACGATGGGACTATGTCAAAGGCCATAGCTGGTGCGCCGGGGTGGCTCAGTCAGTTAAGCGTCTGCGTTCGGCTCAGGTGACGATCTTAGGTCCTGGGATCGTACCCTGCCTCAGGGTCCTCGCTTAGCTGGGAGCTTGCTTCTCCCTCTCCTTCTGCAGCTCCCCCTGCTTGTGCTTTCTCTCTCTCTCTCCCAAATAAATAAATACAATCTTAAAAAGAAAAAAAAAGTTTGGGCGCCTGGGTGGCTCGGTTGGTTAAGCAACTGCCTTCGGCTCAGGTCATGATCCTGGAGTCCCGGGATCAAGTCCCGCATTGGGCTCCCTGCTCGGCAGGGAGTCTGCTTCTCCCTCTGACCCTCCTCCCTCTCATGCTCTCTGTCTCTCATTTTCTCTCACAAATAAATAAAAAAATCTTAAAAAAAAAAAAAAAAGGCCATAGCAGCCTCGCGAACGACCTGCCCATGGCTACTGCTGGAGCCATTTGCAGAACAGTTTGAGCAGCTACTTTACTTAAGTAGTATTGGATTATAATGCAAAGTATAAAATACATATCCCTGTGTTCATATTGATACAAATGATTGAATTTAAATAAGTTGGGGAGAATAGACAATCTGCCATGCAGAATTCAATAATTCAAATAATTTATGTAGATACTCCATCGGGAAGAGGAGTGTAACTCCCTACTCGTTAAGTGTGAGCTGCGCGAAGCTCCCACTGCCTCTGGGAGACTACAGTAAAGAAAGGAGGAGAAAGAGTAACGTTATAGTGGAGAAACCTGACAGACACTCCCTCAGCCAGGTGATCAGGTCAGAGTGATACCTCATGTTGATAGTATGTGCCCTTGACATGACGTGATGAGAATGGCACCTTACCTTTGTGGTCTTCCTCCCCAAAACACATCCCTATTTAGTCATTAGAAAAACATCGGACAAATTCCAATAGAAAGATGTTCTACAATATACCTGACCAGTACTCTTGTAAACTATCAAGGTCATCTAAAGTAAGGGAAGGGTAATTAAACTATCACAGCCAAGAGGAATCTAAGAAAACATGATGACTAAATGTAATATAGCGTTCTGGATAGGATCCTGGAACACAAGAAGGACCTGAGGTATAAACGAAGGAAGTAAGAATAAAGGATGGACTTTAGTTAATAATGTATCAATATTGTCCACTGATTGTAACAAAGTTACCATATTAATGTCAGATGTTAATAATAGAAGAAACTTGGTGTGGGGTATATGGGAACTCTAGTCCCATCTTCACAATTTTTCTGTAAATTTAAAATTGTAAAATAAAAAGTTTGGTTAAAAAAATGGATATTTTGCTTTGACCTGAAAGGCCTCCTTCATATCTACTTTATTTTTATCCTACTATGAATTATTCAACAGTTACTAAACACAGCTCTACCTGTGGCACCCATGCAAATAAACTCAGGGGGCTATGGGCTAGCCTTGTAACGAGTATGAATCTCACAGCCCCCAGAGCTAACTCCGTTGGACTTTTTCCTCCTCCAAAGACTCAAGAATGGCAAAATTTGCAGGAAAGGCCTTTGTTTCTCCTGGAAAAAGAGAAGGGGAAATAATAGAGAAGAACCATGAGAAAAGAAAAAAAAGAGTAGTTGAACCAAGAGACTCAGAAAGGCCTTCTGCCCAAGTACAGAGGAAAGGGGAGTCTCCTCCTCCCATATCCATCCTGACGCTAGCCAGTGGCCCAAGTGGGCTTCCTAATGGGCACAGGGGTGATTTAGAGGGTCACTGGGGTCTCTACTCCATGATTCCCCAGGATAAAGCCCAGGATGAGAGTGATAGTAAGGAGACCTAACTATCCCCTGACAGCAGTCTCTGCATTTAAACCTACAAGAAATGCCCCCATATTTCTGACAGTCCATCTTGGATAAGTAAGAGGCCTTAAGATCATCATGGTGTTTTGGTATTATAATTATTAAGGCATTATTTAAAGTACTACATCTACTTCACAACAAATTAGAGAATGATGACCTTCCTGGAAATGATTGTTTTACCTGCTTCAGGTCAATAACCTTCTTCAGCCTATCTGGGCAGGGACCCTATTGTGTCATCATCTATTATTGATATCTATCACTGACACTAATTTTTTTTTAAGAAAACTAACGTAATACTATAAATATGGGTTATAATAATATATTCTTAAAGAATGGGTAAGTGCTATATGGACTCCCATTTTTCTGACAGTAAAGCACAAGAGAAGATTTTTAAGTGATTGATTTTTGTGTTCTTAAATAACTAGTGAAGTCATTGTGTTTTTTTAAAGATTTTATTTATTTGACAGAGAGAGCACAAGGAGGGGGAACTGCAGGCAGAGAGAGAGGGAGAAGAGAAGCAGGCTCGATCCCAGGACCCTGGGATCATGACCTGAGCCAAAGGCAGATGCTTAACTGACTGAGCCACCCAGGTGGCTCTTGAAAGAAGGTCTTTTCATGATTTAAAGAAACATTTGCACATGCATAAATTTGATGTTTATTTTCAGCCTGGTATTTTTAGCCTTTCCCTTTTTGTATTTTATTATGGATGATAGTTTTCAAAATATCAAACTCTGTACCATGATGTGTTTAGGGAGAACCCCTGGTAGGATGGTCCTGAATTGTTTTCTCTCATTTTCTCTACACCTGCATTTGTGCATCTTTCTCTCCTCTGCTCTGATGTATTAGTTTTGGGATAACAAAATCAGATATGGTATATTATGAATGGTGAAGTCAGTGTTAATATGCAGCTCCTACATACAAGACCCCCAAGTTTTGTTATTGTCAGCTTTTTAAATGCCTTATTCAGTGTGGGATCAATTACAGTCATTTTGTGCATCACCTGTTAAAAATGCAAACTGTATCTTTAATAAAATGCTCTTTGGTATTAAGAATAAGATTATGAAATTTTCAAAATGAAATCTGATGGCAATTTAATTTTATAATGAATAACCATAAACCTCACTAAATTTAGTCAAACTAAATCTTTAGTGAGGTCACAAATTTATTTTTATGAAAATCCCTCAAATGAGTTCAGAAATCCTCCAAGTGATAGAAAGATGTCAAATCTTAGTTCTCTGGGTGGATTAGCATCTGTAATGGTCATAGTAGCATGAAGTTCTTTGAGACTGGCTCATACAATTTCATCCACAACTATGTAGGTCTCCTAATTGGTCATATTTTTATTAGGGATTGTTTACCATTTCTGGAATCCTAATGATCAGAATGTAATCCTTGGTGTCTTTAATGAGAAAAATAATATGCCTCCTTCTCCCAAATTCAGTGTTCGACCAATACATATTTATATGATCAAGAAAAGAAAGGAATGTTTTCAGATCCTGGCTTGATTATTTTTTTGTTTTAGATGTGACAGATTTGCTGAACAAAGCTCGCTCACAAATCCCCTCTTCCTCTCTACTCCCCATTTTCCCTACTCAGTGGGCGCACACACACACACACACACACACACACAGCCCTTCACAACCCTGCACCATCTGACTTAATACAAACATCAGCTCCAGGTCACCCAGCTTTTCTGAAGGAAATTGTCTCTGCCGAGTACTCTTTTATTCTCAGTATACGTTACATTACAAGTAATAGTACTGAACTTTTCAATGCTTACAATGTTCCCTGGGAGTGGATCAGTTGAGCAGGCGGAAAAAAAAATCTGGAAGTTTATTATTTTTCCACCAATATATTTGACACCACCTTTGGAGAGGGGAACAAAAGACATACTGTCAAATGGATAGACCTGGACAAAATGTTACTGTTTGTTTCTCACGAGCACAGAGGTATATTTGAGCAAAGAAAGACATTCCATGACTCTCCTGGGACTTCCTTCCTTCAGCTGAATTATACCAACATGTTCACACCACTGTGGTTCAGACTGTGTTGGAATTTAAAATGCAGACTTATATTTGCCAATGTTTAAATACTACAGCTATAAAATTTCATATTAGGATCGAACCTGCCTTAAAATATCATAGAACAAATGAGAATTTATTGGGAAAAAAAAGTTTGTACACATGAAATTACAGTAGAAGATAGGAAAATAAGGGATGTCCTTGTTTGACAGATTCACTACTTATACAATAAAGCCTCAAAGTCGCCAGAAGTCACCAGGTTTTGGATTATGTTTCAAATCCAGACTCACTGACATTCATGAAACTTCTGGTAAAACATGGGCCAAGTTTCGAGCAAGGCTCAGTAGAATACTTCTTTCATGTGGAACCTGTGTGAAACTCGGTGGCTTTGGCTGGGTCTCACCTTGAGCTTCACATTCAAACAATCCAAAGTTTCAGACTAAAATTAAGGGGTGAAGGGAAACAAACAAACCCCACAACAATGACAAAACAGGAAAAGATGACTTGCCGGAGAATGGAGTGGCTATCATCTTCCAAACCCGTTTCATCTTGGTGCTGCTGGATCCTCCCAACTAAACTTGTATTGCCTTCGGCAATACAATTGCATTCAGCTATGACAAATCAAGGTTTCCTACTTTTTTTTTAAAGATTTTATTTATTTATTTGACAGAGAGAGAGACAGCGAGAGAGGGAACACAAGCAGGGGGAGTGGGGGAGGGAGAAGCAGGCTTCCCGCTGAGCAGGGAGCCAGATGCGGGGCTCGATCCCAGGACCCTGAGACCATGACCTGAGCTGAAGGCAGACGCTTAATGACTGAGCCATCCAGGCGCCCTGAGGCTTCCTACTTTTAAGGGGGAGAAAATTCTAGACCTCCAAAGGCCCCAGGAAGCAGTGAAGTACCTGGTCAGAAGAACCAGAGGATTTAAAATGTTGACTGTACACAGAAATGTGATTATTAATATACGCCTTCAAATGCAGATTTGAGAGGGAAGAGGTAGCAATTAAACATCCAACTTTTGGAAATAAAAAAAGTAGGATGACTGGACATCTCTAGGTTTTCTTACTACATCCAAATTCTAGAGATTATGTTGCATCTATGCCTCATGGGAAGCCACCTCTCCCCTAGCTTCCTCCAGGGTTCCGCCCCTCTGGAAACTCTGTCCTGCAGCCACTTGGTTCCTTCCTTCTTAGCAAGGTGCAGGGTGCAGTCTGGGCCGGCTGTAAGGAGCCACAGTCCTTGGCCAGGACTGAAATGGTCTCCTGACAGGATTAGGCTCGTTCTACTCCTAACCTGCCACCCAACTAGCCGGGGCAGTGTGCCAGGGGCTGCCAACCTCTGTCTCTAGCAGAGGACTTGGAAAATAACAAACCAATGTAATCAACCCACGAATTTTCTTTAAAGTAAAGGGAACATTTAAAAGAATGTTTGAATGGCAAGAAAGGGCTCCATTTCCCCTATTTTAGGAAATACACTTGTTTATAAAAATTTCTTATCCCTCATTCAGCCGAAGTTTCACCAGCATAACAGACTTTTGGCAGCAAAGGTTTTTTGCTTTTTTTTTTTTTTTGTCTCCCCCCCAACTCAGTTTTCCTTTTTAAAAATTTTCTTTCCTTTCTTTCCTTTTAATAATTTTTCTTCTTTTTATTTTTTTTTAAAGTTATCCAGACGATCACAGTGTGTTTAAAATGCATGTTTTCTTTTGACATGTGGTCTGAGATACCAATAAACTTCTTTGGAGACAAGAATCTTTAAATTCCAAGGATTTCAGTGTCCATGTGAAAAAAGCAACATTAGGCCCCGAGGCACACTGTACTTCTGAGGCAAGAGGCCACTCAAGGGAGGGGTTGATAGAATTGGGTTGTGTGCACCAGCCTTTGCTGTTTTCACAGATCTGCAGCACAGAGCTGTCGTAAAGTCTACGTGGTGAGAGACCCTACCATAAAAAAGTCTTTTTCTTTGAGTGGGGGTTAACCTAAGACATCATCAGTGAGGAAAAACCAAAGCCTAATAGATTATTTAAAGGAAATGGTATAAAAGCATTAAGCAAACAACAACAACAAAAAGACTTTTTACTGAACAGAGTAAGTACCCACAATCAAAGTAAATGCTGTGTTTGAAGTTAAAGTCCACAGATCAAAGTACTTTGCAAAAGTGAGCATAAGGACGGGGAGAGGAGAGACACAGAAACCTCACCAAAATATTGTACTGTCAACGTTATGGAAACCTGCTAGCAAAAGACTTTCGGCTAGGTAAGGCATTTTCAAAACAGAGTCACCTGAATTGTCCTGGGAGCATACAAAAAAAAAAAAAAAAAAAAAAAGAAACAAACTGTTCGAATTCCATACTAGCAATCAGCAAACCTGGGATGAAAGAACAAAATAAAGCAGAGCTGTCTCATTGTCCCTAAAGACCAATTACTAACATTTTCTTTGCTCAGGTGGTTGTAACTTTTTCCTTTTTTTCTTTCTTTGGGTGCCTTGAGAAAGTTAAAAATAAGTAAAACAGTCTAAACAACAAAATTATGATGCCTGGAAGTCCCCCTCACTGTTGGCACTCAGGTTAATTAGAGTTCCGATGCGGCTCAGTCACAGGGAGTGTGTACTGTGGGTCAACATGACAGAGAGCTTGGAGCAAAGTTTAAAAGTACAGCCACAAAAATGCACAGATGCCCCTCCTGTATTCCAGAACACCGTATTTACCTGGAAATCATTTGCAGCCCCCACTTAGCTTCACTATAAATGAGTTATTTAAAAGACATTAGTCATAAACATATCATAAACCATTTAAATAATTCCAGAATAAAAATCTTACCTACAGGCAGCTGGGGTTCAACAGTTGCTCTAAACAGAGGAAGTAGGAGTCAGTGGCCTTTTACATGTAGAGATTGTTTATTTAGCCCTTTTTAAAAGGTCTTGAACTCCAGAGGTTTAAGATTAAATCCAATCCAAGTGTCTGAAGGAAAAAAAAAAAAAGGCAAGAGAGAAGGCAAATAAGAGAGGGAAAGAATCCCAGCTGCTGGGTGGTGCTACTGTTCTGAGAGCATTTGAGCTATTTTCAGCATTCACAGCAGCCGGAGTTGTCTGTAAAGGGATGAAAAAGCCATGTCTGAGTCGCCACCTCCCTCCCCCTTGCCCCACGTGGGGGGGGGGGCGGGGGAGGGCGCACGCACCAGGAAACCCACAACAACTTGGTTCACCGTACAACTACTCATTGAAATTTTGGGGAAAACTGCCACCGCTCTTGAAAAATGACAACAAAAAATCTTGACTGCAATCTTAAAGAAACACGGTGCCTTTCCGTAATCCTCAAGTTTTCAGAATGACTTACCTGATTTGTTGAAAATAAGATGTCCTATTTATGCTTTATTGAGAGGGAAGATGTTTCTTCTGACATTTACTTGCCTGGATGGGTCTTAAAAAAATATTTTAGATCTCTCTGAGGAATATCTGTTCTCACCCTATCCTTCTTAAGACTGAAGACAAATGGTTTATTTCTAGCACGCACCTAAATTTCCAGTTTCATCAACTATGCTATTTTTGAAAGCTCCTGGGTTAAGCTGTTGACATTTCTTATCTGTTGGCAGAGACTGGGGACCATTCAGTGACATGATGCAGACAGACATGGATCCCCTGCTTCTGCCTCCGAAGAAATAATTCAGATTGGGTCACCAACAATGGCCAGCAGACTTTGAGCTTTCACTTTGTTTCTAGAATTATAAAGTAAGATCTGGACGTTCTGTGCATTCATTCATTTATTCATTCATTCAGCAACTTAAGTGGCAAGTAACATCTGAGCCTCCTCTACTCAACACATTCTGACGATACAAGAGTGGGCAAAATAAACAGTGTCCTTGCCTCAGATGGTTTACAGCACCGAGAGGCAGCAAGAATAAAGAATAAAGAGAATTTGTCATAATTTTTGATAGCCTGTTTTTCACAGGAGGAGACTCTTCAAGTCGTAGCAACTGGAGATCGGGATTTCTTTCTACTATGACTGAAGGAAGACGCGATGGGTGGTCATCAGACCAACTTCTGGCTTCTGTGGGTTTTACTCTGCCTTTTACAACACCCCTTAGAAGGAAATTTGTTACTTCCTACCCGAGAAAACATTAAGTATTAAGAGCCTTTAATCCATGTAGATGAAATCCCTGAACTCTTTCATCTCCCTACTCCCGTAACATAGAGAATGCTTAGGCAGTGAGAAAGTACTGCTGGGAGCTAAGGGGAGGTGGAAGAAGATTCTCTGATCCTTAGTCCAGTGTGAAAGCCACCTGGATGTATTTTATAATGAATGTTATGAAGGTTGGTTACTAGAGGCTCAGATCAGATCCAATTGTTTCTTTGCAATTAAAGAAAGACACTGAAACTGACTATAGAAAATACTGAGGATTATGTATGATCTGTAAAGAAAAATGGTTATATTACTGCTATTTCAAGTGTGATAAAATAGTGAAATCCTTCAGGTAGCCTACACTTAGATTAAAACTAAATTAAATTAAAACTTAGTTACTTAAATTTTAAATTTAAATTTAAAGAAGAACTATAACTTAAGTTTGAAATATCTAATCAAAATTTTAAAATAAGATTAATCTTATTTTAAAATGGATAGTAGAGTTTTAAAAGATCTCTATAGAATTATGGATTTTTCTGTTCATTTATTTTAAATGGTCACATTTTACTGTGTCTTAAATACCTGCCCATTTAAAAAGAGGATACTTACTTTACTTGGTCAAAATGATAGATGGTAATTCTGGCAAATTCTAGCCTCAGATAGAAATTCTTTTTAATAGTTTTTACTTTTTCCTCCTTATAGTAGTTTATAATGAAAAGAAAAATACATGTAAAAATTGGCCATCCTTGAGAAACTATTGAAGTTAATAAAACGAAGACTACTAAGTCAACCATTACCTTTAAATTCCAAACTGCCTGCTTTCTGCACCAACACTAAGAGAAGCTCACTGTCTCACATTTAACTATTATTAGAGTCATTTTATGGTCTGCACTTGGACGCACAGGTTCTGACCCTGCTAGCTGCTTCCATTCAGCATCAGCCCTGTCTTGCCACATGACTCATCAAGGTCCCGTCATTCCCCAGTGATCCCAACTGTCCAAACAGCCTCCCAGGTAGCACCTTTCAACAGATTGGATGTCACAGAATAGTGCAAGTTGGACTTCAGGCATATTTTTAAAAATGAGAGGATAGCACATTTGGACTTTTCTACTCACCGAACTACTATGACTTTTATAAGTGACTGATGTCTTAGCAACTGTACTAGTAGTACTAATGTTAATCATTTTATTTATATTTCTTCTTTCATTTTTGTTTTTACAAATAAAATGATTTAAAATAATTGGGTAATGCTTATATTGGTGTGGGCTTCCTATATTGGGGAAACACCAACTAGGACTTTGGCATAAGCCCTCCCCTATGTAAGGTGGGGATAAAGCAATCCACAGGCTTGCAGGAGGGCTTATAGAATAATGCACATAAAATGCTTAACCGAGTAATGCTTGAGCATAGCAGCAAGTACTCAATAACAATTAATGCTATTATCACTATTGTAAGTCTACTTGGCTGTCCAGTATGGTGGATACATGGGCTATTGAACACTTAACATGTGGCTAGTCAAAACTGAGATGTCAAAAAAAAAAACAATGTAAACTATCATATTAATTTTTATATTGATTATATATTGAAATGATAATATTTCCGACATATTAGATTAAATAAGCTGTTTTGTTAAAATTAATTTTACCTGTTTAATTTTATTTTTTAAAATGTGATAACTAGAAAATTTTAAATTAAATGTGTGGCTTGCATTATATTTCTGTTGTGCACTGCCATCTTGCTTGAGAGTGAGGAAGAGAGAGAGAGAGTTAACATGGGCGGGGGGGGTTGGGGCAGAGGCAGAGGGAGAAGCAGACTCTCCGCTGAGTAGGAATCCCCGTGCAGGACTCGATCCCAGGACCCTAAGACCATGACCCCAGCCAAAGGCAGACACCTAACTGACTGAGCCACCTAGGCGCCCCAGTCCCCAAGTGATTCTTAACTACACTTTGAGAACCCCTGGTCTTGAACCTTGCTATTTAAAGAGTGGTCCACGGACCAACATCAAAGTCATCACTCGGGATCTTGTAGGAAATGTGAAATTTCAGGCCTCACCCATACCTCTTGAACCAACAAGTACATTTTAACAACATCCCCAGGTTATATGTATGCACATTGAAATTTGAGAGAAACTAATGTAGAGTAGTGACTCTCATTCCTGGGTACATATGAGGCTTATCTGGAAAATCTTTAAAAATACCAGTACACTGGACCCATCTCTAGAGAGTTTCCTTTCACTAATCTGGTTGAAATCTAATGTATCTAGAAAGCCCCCCCACCCAGGTGATTCTAATGTAAGAGCAAGCACTGAGAGTTTGGTGGGCAGTGGGGCCCTCAGACCAGATGCAGAATTGCCAGGATCCAGAAACCAGACAGGCTCTCGAGGGGCGGTGAGGGGCAGATGTTTGGGACTGTCAGGTGCTAGGAGAACAAGACTTGAACAGAAGGGAGCTGGTGGAAACCACACAAGGATGGAGTGGGTGAGTGTTGCAGCCAGCAGGCAGACACTGGCAGGAGCGTCCCTGCCTTCTGCAAGTCTGACCCCAGTCCCCAGCTGCCCCAGGTTTGGAGTTGCAGGGAAGACTGGATAAAGCAGAGCATACACAGCCTTGGTCTCCGAGGAACTAGAACACTAGGCCAAGTGTTGGCTGAGCAGAGCTGCAGGCTCAAAGAATAAGATGAGTACCAACTTAGGAAAACTGTGGTGTAAGTCATGAGTGGGACTAGCAGCCTTGTTAACAGAGTTTCATAAACTCTCTATAAGGACAGGATTGGTTGGTTTCAGAGGCTCAATCTGGAATAATCTTTTCAGAGACGAGGAGAGAAAAAAATGGACAGAAGTGTGGAACGTCAGTTGAGTTGTACATTTCTTTCTCTCCTCCCATTGTGCGCAATACAAGTTGAGACCGTTCTCAGCTAAGCAGTGGTCAAACTAAGAACAATCTATGCTAAGACATAGCTGACACAGACCACACTGTCCTGGAGGATGTATCTCAAGAGAGGATCTTGGTAAGTCATGGAACTCTCTAATGTTAGAACCATGAGGCAGATTGGTGTTCTGGAGCAGAGAGACCTTCTGTTATTCTCCAGCACACCTCTGTTCTACCTTTAAAGAAGTGAGCACCTTATTTGGAATGATCTCCCCAGTTTGCCAAACCATTGCTCACTTTTTCAGGTGGTACCAGAGCATTGTGTGCTCCAGAGGTCTTCAGAAAAATAAAATCCTCACTGTAAAGGAGAATGTGGGCCCACATTGGTAATCTTTTAAACTCCTAATTCTGTATGCAGAGACCATTTGTAGCTTCCCTTCTCAATTTATTATTTGGTTGTTTTCAGAATACCTTAAAAATATATAATAATGCTTAAGAATAGAGTCTGGAGTCTGTGTGTCTGGGTTTGAATTTTGTCCTGCCACTTTTCTGTGACCCTGGGCCTGTTGCTCCACCTCCGTGTGCTTCAGTTTCCTCCTCTGTCACAGGACCTCACTGGGTTGTTGTGAGGATTAAAAGAGTTGTCTGAAAAGAAGGTAGAAAAGTCTGGCACACTGTAAATGCTATTGTTGGTTTAACAACTAAAATATAGTAAAATAATTGCAGGTTTCCAAATATGGGCAAATTTAGTAAATTTCTTGATATCACAATGATTTCCAGGGATTTTATGTGAGTGATTTCTTGAATACATGTATTTTGAAAGCTTCTTTGAGAGTTAAGTTTTTTTTTCCCGAGAGAACTCAGAATTCTCAATTGATTCCTCGTCACTTCCTATTATTTGCAAGGATCTCAGTAGGAAGGAAGTGAATGTAGTTTTCCCATGAATATTGTTTTCTAGGTTACATTTTTTCCCCTGAAGTCCTTTGAAAAGTAAGTTGCACTATAAATGTTTGAAGGCTTCTGTGGCCCATGTCAGTTGAGTAGCATTGTCTAATATTCCAGGAGAACAATGTATCATTCTCTTAGTCAAATATTTTAGTGCTTAGGGAGAGGCAGCGAAGCTGCCTGAAACACTGGCATGAGTTTCAAAGTATGTATTGAAAAGGCAGTCAGAGTCTCATACTACAGAGACTATAGAAATCAGATAATGCTGATTACAGGAAGGGGTGGACCCCCAAGTCAGGCATGCTGGATGCAAAATGAGGGCTAGATTAAGCGTAATAACATCTTTTATGCTTGTCTGCTTCAATCACACGAAACAAAGTAAAGCACATGCAATAAAAATGATGATGCTTCGCAGCATCATGCACTTAGTGTCAACCAGGCCATTTACACAAACCTCCATATGTTGAAAGCTGAACAAGGAATAAAGCACTGAGGGGGAAACTCAAGCTCAGGAGCTTGAGTGATTTCAGACCAGGCATGCAAACTCTCTACGCTCATGCTCTGAAACATAGGCAGAGGGACTGGGCTATAAACCCCTCCTTAATTCTAACATCTGTGCTTTTGTTTGGGTGTATATAACTTACATTTGGCAGTCCCCATCATAATCTGCATCTGCAGGTGTAATTGTTTGGAAGTTGTCAAGTAGTATGTCCAATTATTTCTACTACCTGGTTACTGAAGTGGAGCGAATGTTTTTTAGGGGATGATTTGCCATCATGTGGCCATTCTGCAATCTGGGGCTGGACTTTACCAAATAAGGTGATAATCTTAAGGAATGACTAAAGAACTATTATCAAATGCAAGAGTTTATACCGAAATAACTTCTGAAAACCTGTTAAAACTTAGTTTTCTAGTTAAAACTTTATTGGTTTTATATGTGCTGTCTGAATCCCACATATACTTAAAAAGTACCTCTGCTGTTTATATAACCATGACTTAGCTTCTCTTGATATTTATATTCTGTTGAAATTGAGGCATATGCAACAGTTGCTAAATATGGTATAAAAATCTTTAAGATAAGCCTTCTTAAAGTGGCCTATTTAAAGCTCTGCACCATCTTCTTACATCTCCACCCACATCTCTCTACCTACCTTCTAGCTCCTTTCCTCTAGCTTCTCTGGTCTTTCAGTTCCTAGGATAGGCTACATTTAGGCCTCTTGCGTGCACCGTTCTCTCTTTGGAACATCTTCCCTGCTCAGCCGTTAATGCTGTGCACCCTTCAGCTAAAGTGCCCCTTCCTCAGGAAGGCTTCCCTGATCCACCCAAGGTCATGTGTTTTTAACTCTTGAACAATCATATTCTGCATTTCTTTGAGTATCAAACTTGGTTGCATTTATTTCTGTGATCAATTGGTGTATTTCTCCTCCATTAGCCTGTAAGCTCCTGTTTTCCCTTCACATTGTATTTCCCACCACATTGTATTTCCCACGCATATGTTGTATTTGTGTCTGGCACAGAATAAGTGCTTAATGCATATTTGTTGAATAAATGATTCAGTAGGCTCTGCAGAAGGCATTCGGCAACACATGATGACATCTTTGTTCCATATTTAAAAGCTGTGGAATCCTCTCTTCTACCATGGGCAGAAGGATGCTTGTTATAAATAAGAATGTTTGAAGATGTACTTCTGTACATCTGTACAAATTTGTAAAACACCTTGAAATCATCAAGGCACAGTATGAAAAATATCTTTTGAGGCATCTGAAAAATGAATTAACCCAATAATCCATGGCACATTTCCATCATTACTGTGACCATAAAAGTTAATTTTACAAGGATAGTCACACACATAAATAATACACAAAATGTTAGAAAAGTGTCCTTAAAACTCAGAGATGATGGGTAAGCAAAGAACAATAAGGAACAGTTGACTAGCCTTCAAAGGTCAGAAGGAAGTGTAGATTCACGATATCAAGCACATAAGAGAAACTTGTTCCAAAGTGAATGAAAGTTGGAAACGGGAAACTTCCTCAGAAGCTTTTGCTGTTGTAGAACTGTTCTCCTAAATTGTCCTAAACTGGTAAGTTTTATATCCGGGTGCTACTTGTAATGTGTGGCGTTTGTTGTGTTTTGTCTTGTGTTACTCTTGTTATGTAATTCTTGTCTTTTGCTGTCGGAGTGTTATACTGACTAATATTAAAATCAACATTTGCATAACAACAACAACAAACGTCCATCAGGGCTGTTCCAGGAGGTGGCAGCTCCGTCCTGCTCCAGGACTGGCAGCAAGTACTGAGAAGGAGGGTAGTATTCCAGACCTGACTCTGCCTGGTCCACTGCTCTCCTGCCCTGGATTGGACATGTTAATAATAGGGCTTTTTTGTGTGTTGTTTGTCCTCAGAGCCAGACCTTTCTACCTCTTTGTGCAACCTCTTTGTGTGTTCTGGGTGGCTTTCAGATGTTGCTACAATAATGATCCCTCCAGTTGTCAGGTGAAGCCCGGGGCTGCTGAGGCTCCCGGACCAGTCACCTCTGGCTGTTAGCAACCTCACTTGTTTCCTTCAGTGCGCCTGCAAATATTCTTACCTTTATGTATGCCAGATAGAGAGGTTTGGGAGGGAGTGCTCTAACCAGCAAAGTCAACCTACTAAAAACAGCAACAATAGTCTTATTCACAAAAGGAAACACAAGAAATTAGATGCTATGGGAGGGATATGTTTGAAATGTCAAGAAATGAGTAATGACATCTCAATTTTACAGAAAAAGATGGGGAGGTTGTGGGAATCCGTCTAGACTCTGGGGACTGAGCTGGAGCTGGACTCGTCTCAGTGGAAGGTACAAGGGAACCCGGCTGTCTGTAGCAGTGCATATTTTGTGTTCAGACAGAGGGTTGGGGAGGGACCTCTGAATCGAAGCAAATACTCACCTTTTGCCTTCTAGCAAGTGCCCTTCCTTTTAAGCAAGTATTTCTTTAAGGGTCATTTTCAATTGAAGTTTCTCTCTGATACATTTTATTTTACAATCAAGTCACTCTTTCCATACCTATAACTCTTTAAAATAAATAAATTATATAGCACAGTGGTGGCAGACACGGCTTTCTCCTTACCGAGAATCTATTTTTGCTTTCATCTTTACTACAGAATCCTGATAATATGCCTATTTCAAAACTTAGTTTCTCAGATTTTTTTGCAGTCTGTTCTGGCCAATAAACTAAAGGCCAGATACTTCATGTACATGGTAAGAGCAGAAAGCCTCCAGGGAGGAAGGCTTCTTTGCCTTTTGCCCCTTAAGCAAACACCGCTCCTCTTCGCTGACAGAAATGCCGATTCTGTCCTGGGAGGCACATGCTGAGGGTGGGGTGACGGAGTCGAACCCACCCTGGGCTGCTGCTTGTTTGTGATAAACCAACCTCTCCCTTGGTTAAATGGTTGTCTTGAGATAATGTCTTACTTGAAACTGGAAACATACCCGACACAATCATCTAAGAACTACTTTGTGATATTAGGCAGGCAGAAAGATAGTAATAGACTATATAGTTTCAGAAGTTTTAAAAGAACTTCTGGCATCAACCATAAGCCCTTACAACAGGGTGATATTCAGTCTTCAAGCCTGTTATCACTTCCAAATGGAGTGAAAATTGCCATGACAGAGCCTATGTGTTTAAAGCCCCTAAGAGCTGCATCATTTGAATATTTTTGGCTCTACATATAGTGGTAACATAGTTGGCCCTTTTTTTTCCTCTAAAGCTAACATTGAATGATCAGTGAAATCGAGAGAAATAAGAACATGGTAATAATCTACAGGAAATACAAAACAGGAACCCATTGTTTATCCTGTTCTTAGTGCCCAGGGCCACAGCATTGTTCGGAAAACTTTGAACTTCTGTGTAGTTGACCCAGCCTTTAAAATCTAAATTGAATAATAGAATTTGTCCTTGTTACAGAAAAAGTAATTGTGGAAGAGATAGTCAAGGCTGGTAATATATTGAGTTTGAATATTAAAATATCTTTTAGGATTTCTACTTAATAATTTTTTTAAAATGGTGAACGTTAACAGCCGTAGTTGAGGGGAAGATATGTTGGATTAGGAAGCCAATAATTTTCCAGTTTTAAGTAAAGCTAAAGATGTACATACAATGTGGAAATTATTTTAAGCATTCTTGTCCCATGACTTCTGATTAAATACCATAAATTGAAGAAAGGACTATAAAGCATAATACATTCCATTTTATAACAGGCAGGCATGTATAAATATTTTGCCTTTCTATCAATATTTGCCAAGGGTATAATAATTGACAGCAAGGTTCTGGAGGCTGTCTGCCAACGATCAAATCTGACTGTACTACTTCCAACAGTATCGCTACTTGAATTTCCTCCTGCTCAGTTCTCTTATTAATGAAATAAGAATTATAGCAGTATTTGACTCAGATGATTGTTATGAGGAAGAATGAGTTAATACATGCAAAGCTTTTAAAACAATGCCTGAAATGGGGTGCCTGACTGGCTCAGTCCATAGAGCATGAGACTCTTGATCTTGGGCTCATGAGTTTGAGCCCCATGTTGGTGTAGAGATTACTTAAAAAAAAAAAAGAACTTTAAAACAATGCCTGATACACAATAGGTACTCATAAGCATTGGTTTGGCTGTTATCATCATTATCTCAATGATGTACAACACATAAAGTTAAATCACGGGCTTTGAGGATAAATGGTCATTAGTTAGTTTTCTGGTTCTGCCCCTTATCAGCTCTGTGATTTGGGCCGTGATCTCTGGGTCTCAGTTCCCTCATCTTAAAAGTGGGGATATCATTAATTACCCTAAGAGCATTATTAAGAGGAGTGGAAACCACCACTGACACACAGCAATCATTAGTAATTTTTTTAAAAAATCAGATAGAAAAAGATCTTGCCAAATATATTAATTAATCTTCACAAGCACATTTGTTCATGGGGAAAACAAAACAGAACAGACACACCTAGATACTGAACTTAATTACCTTATAACATTTCAGACAGCTCATGTTCAGACTTTTATGGGTATTTTTCCCTCAAGTTTAATTTTAAATAAGAACTCATGGAATTGTCAAACAACTGGATTAAGAAAATTCCCATCTCTGCCTAATGACTTTATCTATGGCTTTAGCCTCTTTAAAGTAACAACATCGTCATCATCGTATCTGGTGAGTAGAAGGCTGAAGAGGAAAGATACTGGCATTAAAAGAAATAGCTTGGAGGAAGCAGAGAATTGACTTTGTAAGGCCCTTGTAAGAGTCTGTCATACCCTTAGCAGATGGGAGAGGCAGAATTACAATCTTATTCGTCTTTGTTACAAACAAACACATCCACTGACTACAATTATAATGAATGATAACTGAAGTATAAGTATCCCTCTATTACAGTAATTATTACATTGTTAAAAAAAAAAAGAATCAAGGCTTTGGAATCACAGAGAGCTGACCCCAAGGCTCAGTTTCCCAAGTGGCAAGGACTGTTACTTTGGACAAGTTAATCTGTCTGAACCTTGATTTTCTTGTCTATAAAACGCACACAATACCAACTACCTCTTTAGGAGCCTTTTGAAAAGATGGAATGAGACTGTGTGTGAAAATCAGTTACTTAGGTAAGAGCCTGTTGCAGAATAGCGTTTAATATATTTAATAAAGGTTTAATACATTGTTGTTTCTTTTTTTAAAATTTTATTTATTTATTTGACCGAGAGAGACACAGCGAGAGAGGGAACACAAACAGGGCGAGAGGGAGAGGGAGAAGCAGGCTTCCCGCCGAGCAGGGAGCCCGATGCGGGGCTCGATCCCAGGACCCTGGGATCATGACCTGAACCGAAGGCAGATGCTTAATGACTGAGCCACCCAGGCAGCCCCAATACATTGTTGTTTCTTACTGGACTGTAGGCTCCTTAAGGACAGGACTCCCTTTAAAAACATAAGCACAGCCAGTTCCTAGAACAGTGTCTGGTCACTAGAATATAGTGTGTGTGTGTGTGTGTGTGTGTGTGTGTGTGTGTGTGTGTGTGTGTGTATCAGATGAACCAAGACAGGAATACCCTGAATGGAAAACTAAAACAACCACAGATTCATTTGTTTAAGTGAAAATAGCTGAGGGAGACAGGCATTGGCAAATGGAACTGATGTTCTGGGGAATAGATTTAAGTAAAGAGTAGGTAAAGGACAACATTTTCCTCACACAACATATTTAGCAGGGAAAGACAAGCTGTAAGGGACAGAGAAGGTTCTCCATGGTGATTGTTATGGTACCTGAAGGGCTTATAAATAGCATCTTTAAATGGGGCTATTTCTATATGTTTCCTGTATTTTCTTCCTTTGTAGAAAGATGGTAATGACTTTAGGTCCATGATTTTTGTTGACTTTGTCTGATTTCTTCTTTAATTCACAGGAGTTTTTATATAAAACTCAAAATCTTCTAATTTCTCTCTGAACCCCTCCTGCCCCCCCCCATTCTCTCTTCCCTACACCAGGTGTCTCCACCTTGGGGCTCGTAGGTTTTATATCTCAATCAGCAATGCTAATCCTAGGTTGACAGGCTTTATGTAGTGGTCCTACCCTAGATCTTGGCCCACAGTATTTCTCAGATATGACATAGTTTGGAGATTTTCAGCACCAATTTTGGCGTCCCATATTTCTTACCTTTCATTTAACCTTCAATCATAGCTGGAAGAAACTTGACACAACCTATCTAATCGTCCTCTTTACATTTTGACTTTTGGGGCACACAGGATCACTTTATGGGAAAGCCGTTCCTAGGACCAGGGTCTGAGAGGCACTGTCGTGGTAGGGGTGAAAGGGCATTGACAGTGTATTCTAGATCTGAGATGGGGGAGAATGTCTCCTGGGTCCTGTCGGTCTGTAGTAGCTTTGATAGAGATGTGCTCTTCATGCCCTTCACACCCCTGATGAACTAAATTGGCGGGTAATGCTACCCATAATAACAGACTCATTTAAGTATCAGGGGATAGCTTCAATGGCAACAAAAAGAGGTTTTCAAAGAGGTAAGAAAATAGGAAGAGTAGAAATTCTCAATAATTTTAGTGAGAAGGAATTCAGTGGGGGGAAGAAATGAACAGACTATACCTGAAAGAGAAAAGTAAAATTTGGAGCTTCGAAGCTTAATATTAAATACATTTTAATTGAGTCACTGGCCAGACTGTTGAGTAGAACAAAGTGATCCTAAGATCAATCAATGATCAGAGGAGAATAACACTGTTTATGATAGGTAGAAAAATGGCTTGAGATGAGATAATTCTGTGAGAAATTTTTTTTTATTAATGCAGGACTCGCTCCATAAAATGCTCCTAAAAAGTAGAAACCTGCAGCAGTTTATTTTATAGCATTATATTAGAATGGACTTACTGCGTGAGTTTTACAGTTACACCCTGTAGTGAATCCTACCTACAAAAAAAGACAAAGAAGACTAAATTCAGGTCGTCCTTAAATTCCCATATACAATAGTGGGTAAGGGAAGAAGGAATTGGAAAGGTCTTAGCAAATGATGCCCATCGCTTGCGGCCAAACCTGAGCTATAAATTGCAGCGGCTATACCATTCTGTAATCCGAACTCTGTTTCTCATGTAGCTGATTAAGATCTACCCCGTTGGCCTCTTTTTAAAAGACTTGGCGCACACTCGAACATAGCTTTGAGACTCCAAACTGGACTTCTGCACCACATTCTACTTTGGGTAACCACAAAGGTGCTGGAAATTTCAGGTAGTAACAAACACCACAGCCTACCAACTAAAGAACCTGAGCCGGTGAATACATGATTCCAGGGTTTCAGAGCCCACCCAGGCTGTGGGCTCCAATTATTCTTTGAGGCGTTAGACTTAACAGATCTAGACCAGGTTAGGTCGTCTTTGTTGTGATGATGTTCTTCTTCCAGTTACTGTTCCCCCTGTCCCGTTAGGCCTCAAAAATCAGGTGAAAGTCCATTTTTAAAGCTTACTTTTGTGCTGCTTTGAAATGGAATCGCTGCCCATGGGAAATGGTATTGCCTTCCTTCTATTCCTGACCATCTCCATCGAGAACTCATTCGTATTTACTGAAGCTCATCTGATCCGGATTTGAATTAAATATAGAGATACTCAGAGCCTTCATGTTTCGTGCAGAAATTATTCAAAATAAAGTCAAAATAATTTTATTTGTCAAGATATAATTTATCAAATCAGTTGTAAGTTACATTTATAACTATAACATATATTATAGTTATATAAGTTATAGTTATAAATATAATATAAATAAACTTACGTAATACATTAGATATAATTTATCAAATAAAGACAATTTTATTCTACAAATTCATCTTTACTTTTGTTTTTAAAAGGCTAAGTTTGCATGGGAACTTCAGAATACATTAGTCTCTTAAAATGGAATCATTCAAGAGAGATATATTTACATCACCTTAATTTTGATGCAATATTTCATTAAACTCCTTTTTAAGTATTAAAGAATTCTTGAAAATGTACAAGGTGAGGAACGGGTATGTAATTTTGCTGCTATTCTTGCTTCTCAATCATCTTCTCAGTGTCTTAGGGCACTTGGAAGTTCCAGAGTTTTTATTTGGAAATTCAGTAGTTTTGAACTTGAAATTTCTTCATACACATACAAATACATATAAACTCATGTGCTGTTTCCATATCAAAGTGACCAGTTCCTTATGGGCTGTGTTTGAATTTCTGTTTCAACAAGAAACGATTTATCTACTATGATTAAAAGGTTTATGAACAGTCCTTGCTAATTTCTGAGCTGATGAAACATGGCTCTAGTTTCACAGACTCGGAGGAGGAAGGAGATCTAGGGTCTGATTTCTCATGACTTATCTCCACTCCCTGCTTCAGTGGTTATGTTAACTCTGTTCTGAGAGGAACTGGCATTGGGTAAGATGTAAAACACAGAAACAATGAAGTAAGTAAATAGTCTCGTAGCACATACTGATTAGTGTCCACACTCAAACACGATGCCACATTTAAACGAAGACATTCCAGATTCTCACTTACATGATAATCACAGTGGCTCTACAAGAGAAATCAATGTATCTTTATCATTTCATCTGTTGAGTATGCTCTAATGGCTTCCCCCAAAAGGATAAGTAAGGACTATTAACTTCAGAAATTATTATAAGATACCTGAGTAGCTGAGTGATTCTAAAATTGGAATTGTTTCCATCTCAAAAGACCCAAGAAATCTACGGACTCATATTTTACTCCATTTATTTGCACATCCACTCACACTTTTAGATGGCCAATTCAAGTAAAAGAAACTAAGATTTTAATATCAAGAACGTTAACTTCCTCATTCTTAAAATAGTCCCATGGGCTGGGAGAAAGTCTCTCTCATTTCACAGATTGTAAATACACTAAAGTGTATTTATTACCTAACAATTGACTTTATTAGTTTAGGGCACAACTCAAGACTCCCTGCTCATATTTTCCTGAAATGAGCCACGTTAGTGACTCAACGTTGACTCATATCACTGAAATTGTCCCCTTCCACATCACATAAATGGAAAGAAGCTGATTTGGGTACTTGGTTATAAATATTCCCTAATGTCTATTCTCTGAAAAATTTGAACACCATGAGTATGGGAGAAGAGTAATTAAAAATATCAATGTGCTTTTAAGGTATGCTGCAATATGCTGCTTGTAATGATGCTGATTAAAATGGCATTTTTCATAAACAACTTTGAAGGTTTTTCTGCATACTAATTCTGAAATGTATGCTAATTTTCAATACAACTTAAAAACTACACCTGTTTAAATTAGAACGAGTGTACTTTATTATCAGTGGTATGTATAAATTTACCACCTACATAAGAATAAAATATGGGAAAAACACTTATGGTATTATAAATCCTTAAGAAAAAATTTTTCCACATTACATATGATTATATGTTTTGTTTATAAGGCTCATATATTCATGAATTGGGCAATTCATCATACACAAAGTATAAACAGACCTTAAAAGCATAAGCTTCATGAGGGCAAGAACTTTTGTCTCCTTCTTAGAGTATAGTGCCTAACTCATAAGGAAACCTCACCTCCTTTTCATGCTGATGAAAAGGAATGATGGATGAACAAAGTTAGGCAAGGCAGGTCAGGAAATGGATATTGAACAGTAAATGCTTTGAGGATGATCTTTTGAATTGTTCTCTTTTTTTTCTCTATTTTTCTTATTTTAAATGGATGATCTCTTTCATCTAGTGTGTTGAACTTACTGTGAAATGGAATTTATCAAAAAAGTTATTGCTCACACTTGCTATATCTCATACTAGTTCATCTCTTAAAATGCAAAAAAAAAAAAGATTGTTTTACCCAAAAAGTACACACTCTCAGAGTGGCCACTTTTCTTCTTTAGATCAGAGTGCCCTTAACAAAGGGAAATTGTTCAACATGTACATAGCTGCAAGACTCTTAATTCTTCTTGAACTCCAGCTGAACTGTATTTGGTTCCAAAGTAGAACTAATCATTCTTAATCCGGAGGTAAAACCATTGCTGCCAGTAAACAGGCCCACTGACCTTGAGTACAGAAAACCAAGATGGCTGCCATCAGTTTCCTAGTGGTACATCTTCCAAGTCACCTCCTAAATTACAGTGGAGGCAAAAGGAATTGACAAAAATATTTGTTTCCAGAGATTTTTGTTTGTTGGTTTTTTTGTTTTTAATTTCTATTGCTTAGCATCATAACATCATTATTAAATATCTAAACATGATTGGTGCCATGCAAGCTTCCTTTGTTCCTCATCTATATGTGCCTCCTTCTTTCAAAATTTTCCTAACCTTAAGTAGATTTAGAAAATATGGACAATCAAAAATAAGGAAGGAAAAGCCATCCACAACCTTAGCACAAAGAAATAATGATTACCGACCTTCTAGATTTTTTTTTCTCTCTGCCTTTTTATTGTTGTGCTATTTCTGGTCTTTCTGAATAAAGAAACTTGGTGCATTCTTGTAAATGAATGTTTTCCTAAAGCCCAAAACAAAAACATAAAGAGGATGATAAAATGGAAGTTATAACATTTTCTTTTGGCTAATCTGTATTTCCCACAAATAGGCAGTCTAGAAAAATAAAGTGCAGGGTTTGGAATCTGGCTAACCCAAGTTTGAATCCTACCTCATATGTGACCCTGTGCAAGTTGTTTAACTTCTTAGAGCCTGTTTCCTCTTCCGTAAAATGAGAATAATACCCTCATCAGAATGTTTCTGTGAATAGTCAATGAGAGGTATTTAAAGAATTTGGCAAGCTGTCTGACACAGTATGCATTCAATGAATGCTAGCTATTATTATTATTATTTATAAGAATACTTACTGTTATTTTACATTCCTAACTGACCTTGTAGATCAGACATGAAGATTAATTTTAGATCAGTCCAAGAAAAACATAATTAAGCAGGTAAATCTATTGGAAAAAGACCATATAATGCATTCTCAAGCAAGTACTTTAGAATTATAGGATTAATTAAAATTCTTCTCTGTTAGCATAGTTAATAGGCAGGATGGTTATTCTTTGAAATTAAGATGTTTAAAAATAGTGATCTCCCTCATTCTATCCTCACATCATCTTTGCAGTTACTACTTTGCATAATTTATGACCAAAAGGTTAGTTTGCCTTGGTGTGATACAATACAGTCAAGACCAGAAGATACATAAGTGTGTTGTTATTCTCTTAAAAGTTTCTTTGAGTTTTAAGGTAAACTTCAAGTTTAAGAGCTATTCTTATCATTGAAAGTCTGGTGGGTTTTATATTAAGGGGTTTTAAATTTAATTATCTATCTATTGTGGAAATTGATTTTTATTTATTTTGTGTAGGGTTTTTTTTTTTTGTTGTTTGTTTTGCTCTGGGTCCAGTCAAGCTCTATTATGCCAAGATCTCTGGAAGATCTCCATTTCTCTTTCATCCCAGGAAATGTTTTTAATAATAGCGTGATTATTTATTGAGAGCCTGTTATGTGCTAGGCACTAACATGGGTACTTCGCATGAATTATTTTATATGATAGAATGAGTGGTCCTGTGATCTAGGCATAACATCCTCATTTTTCAGGTACCAAACCTGTGGCTGAAGGGTGTTAAGTCACATGCCAGGGGGTCACACCTCCATGATGGCCAGGTCCACACCTGGACCTTATACTCTACAGTTCCCCACAGGCTCCTGCCCTGCCTGCTCCCTCCTCTCTTGCAAAATCAGGGGACCTTTCATGCAGGATCAGAGGAACCTTGTCTTTGATAAGACACATAGACAGGGAGAATCAATTATGGGATATCAAATATGAACAAGTCTTTCTTCCACATTTCATTTTCAAAAGAAAAAAGGACTGTCATTCACTGACTCTTAAAGCTAAGCAACCAAGAGTAGATAACATCAAATTTTTACTAAATAAATAAATGGCAAATTATAATTTGAATTTTTATGATAATCGCATAAAGCAATGGAAGGCTGTGGAGATAGGGCAGAGAAAGGAGCATGGAGAGACAGATGGGAGAGGAGGAAGGAGGAGACTAGACTGGAGCAAGGAGTGCAGGGAGGCACCCTGACATTTGTGTGTCTAGCACCATTTTGGGGCTTGGTGCTATTTAGCACAGCAGATAATGTGCTGCAAGGAGTCTGAAATTTGTCATTAGATTGACATTTATTTATTTTTTTAAATTTTATTATGTTATGTTAGTCACCATACAATATATCACTAGTTTTTGATGTAGTGTTCCATGATTCATTGTTTTCATATAACACCCAGTGCTCCGTGCAGTACGTACCCTCCTTAATACCCATCACCAGGCTAACCCATCCCCCCGCCCCCTCCCCTCTAGAACCCTCAGTTTGTTTCTCGGAGTTCATAGTCTCTCATGGTTCATCTCCCCCTCCGATTTACCCCCCTTCATTTTTCCCTTCCTTCTCCTAATGTCCTCCATGCTGTTCCTTATGTTCCACAAATAAGTGAAACCATATGATAATTGTCTTTCTCTGTTTGACTTATTTCACTTAGCATCATCTCCTCCAGTCCCATCCATGTTGATGTAAAAGTTGGGTATTCATCCTTGCTGATGGCTGAGTAATATTCCATTATATATATGGACCACATCTTCTTTATCCATTCATCTGTTGAAGGGCATTTCAGCTCTTTCCACAGTTTGACTATTGCAGACATTGCTGCTATGAACATTGGGGTGCATATGGCCCTTCTTTTCACTACGTCTGTGTCTTTGGGGTAAATACCCTGTAGTGCAATTGCTGGGTCATAGCGTAGCTCTATTTTTAATTTTTTGAGGAACCTCCACACTGTTTTCCAAAGTGGCTGCACCACCTTGCATTCCCACCAACAGTGTAAGAGCGTTCCCCTTTCTCCACACCTCTCCAACATTTGTTGTTTCTTGCGTCAACTTTTGCCATTCTAACTCGTGTAAGTTGGTATCTCAATGTGGTTTTGATTTGAATTTCCCTGATGGCTAATGATGATGAACATTTTTTCATGTGTCTGTTAGCCATTTGTATGTCTTCTTTTGAGAAGTGTCTGTTCATGTCTTCTGCCCATTTTTGACTTGATTATTTGTTTTTTGGGTGTTGAGTTTGAGAAGTTCTTTATAGATCTTGGATATCAGCCCTTTGTCTGCAGTGTCATTTGCAAATATCTTCTCCCATTCTGTGGGTTACCTCTTTGTTTTGTTGACTGTTTCCTTTGCTTTGCAGAAGCTTTTTATCTTGATGAAGTCCCAAAAGTTCATTTTTGCTTTTGTTTCACTAGCCTTTGGAGATGTATCTTGAAAGAAATTGCTCTGGCCGGTGTCGAAGAGGTTACTGCCTATGTTCTCCTCTAGGATTTTGATGGATTCCTATCTCACATGGAGGTCTTTCATCCATTTTGAGTTTACTTTGTGTATGGTGTTAGAGAATGGTCGAGTTTCATTCTTCTGTATATAACTGTCCAATTTTCCCAGCACCATTTATTGAAGAAACTGTCTTTCTTTCATTGCATATTTTTTCCTGCTCTGTCAAAGATTATTTGACCATAGATTTGAGGGTCCATATCTGGGCTCTCTATTCTGTTTCATTGGTCTATATGTCTGTTTTTGTGCCAGTACCTTGCTGTCACCCTAAAACAACAGAATACTCATTCTTCTCAAGCACACATGGAACTTTCTCCAGAATGGACCACATACTGGGTCACGAATCAGGTCTCAACTGATACAAAAAGACTGAGATTATTCCCTGCATATTCTCAGACCATAATGCTTTAAAACTGGAACTCAATCACAAGAAAAAATGTGGAAGAAATTCAAACACTTGGAAGCTAAAGACCACTCTGTTCAATAATGTTTGGGTCAACCAAGAAATCAAAGAAGAACTTAAACAATTCATGGCAACCAATGAGAACTAAAACACATCAGTCCAAAACCTATGGGATACTGCAAAGGTGGTCCTAAGGGGGAAATACATAGCCATCCAAGCTTCACTCAAAAAAATAGAAAAATCCCGAATTCACCAACTAGCTTTACACCTTAAAGAACTAGAGAAAAAGCAACAAATGATGCCTAAGCCACACATTAGATGAGAAATAATTAAGATTAGAGCAGAGATCAATGAATTAGAAACCAGAAACACAGTAGATCAGATCAACGAAACTAGAAGCTGGTTCTTTGAAAGAATTAATAAGATCAATAAACCACTGGCCAGACTTACCCAAAAGAAAAGCGAAAGGACCCAAATTAATAAAATTATGAGTGAAAGGGGAGCAATCATAACTAACACCAAGGAAATAGAAACAGTTATTAGAAATTATTATCAACAACTATATGCCAATAAATTAAGCAATCTGGAAGAAATGGATGCCTTGAAACCTATAAACTGTCAAGACTGAAACAGGAAGAAATAGATTGACATTTAAAGATAGAGGGAGTTCTATTCACAGAAAGCTATCAATAGAAAAAATTCCGATAATACATCTTCAAGCACTGGCCTGGAACTAGAGCTGCAAATGCACAGCCTACCCCCAGACTCTAGGCATTCTGCTTGTCTAAGGGAATTCCAGGTTATGTTCCCCTGGTCTACTGCTCCTCTCATTCTCTGAGGAGGAGGCTCCATCTTTAGACTTCCATGTCAGATGCTCTCTTATCATGGGAAGGGGTAAGGAAATAGGGTTTTCTAGAAGGCAGAATGATATTGAGGAGCTGCCAGATATCTACTAGGTTAGGCGCTTGGTGGGCCCCCTCAACGTGAGGCAAGAATTGGGGTGATGATGTTCTGGCTTGATTGAGGTCCCATCTGTGTGGGGGTACGTGGGAAGGGTATAGCAGGACTCGTGCATCTCAAGCACCCCAGCCTGGAAAGAAGTTGCCTTTCCTCAAGCCATGAAGAGTGGCTGCCAGGAGTGATACCCCATAGTATCATCTCATTACTCATCTTATTAAATATATTGCATTTGAGGGGCACCTGGGTGGCTCATTCGGTTCAGCATCTGCCTTCGCCTCAGGTCCTGATCCCAGTGTCCTGGGATCAAGCCCCTCATTGGGCTCCATGCTTAGCAGGGAGCCTGCTTCTCCCTCTCCCTCTGCCTGCCTGTCTGCCTCTTTTGATCTCTCTCTCGCTCTCATTCTCTGTCAAATAAATAAAGAAAATCTTTAGGGCGCCTGGGTGGCTCAGTTGGTTAAGCGACTGCCTTCGGCTCAGGTCATGATCCTGGAGTCCCGGGATCGAGTCCCACATCGGGCTCCCTGCTCAGCAGGGAGTCTGCTTCTCCCTCTGACCCTCCCCCCTCTCATGTGCTCTCTCTCTCTCATTCTCGCTCTCTCAAATAAATAAATAAAATCTTTAAAAAAAAAAAAAAAAAAGAAAATCTTTAAAAAAATATATTGCATTTGATTTACAAAAGGCAAGAGTGTTCATGTATGATGCATAAAAATGCAAGTTGTGTGCAGCGTGGGCTTCACAGCCTGTTCCCTGAGCATTTGCACCTGACCCTGCACTTAGAAGGGCCAGGTGTTGGGTTTAATAGTCTGTGGTCATCATCTTGAAATTATTAATAATTTTTTAATAAGGGGGCATCACATTTTAATCTTGCACTAGGCTCTGCATATTATATAGCAGTTTCTGGTTGCGTAAAAGTGCAACAGAAATAATCAAAGTCTCCCCAAATTACTGAAACACTAATCTCATATCTCACATCCTTAAAAGATAGAAGATCAGGGTCTGAGGCAATTGTGGCATTTCCTCCCTCTGTCCTGCCCCTGTATAAGCTCTCCTTACTCTTCCCCTGCCCCCCTGTATAAGCTCTCCTTACTCTTCCCCTGCCCCCCTGTATAAGCTCTCCTTACTCCTCCCCTCCCCCCTCCACCAGCAAGGTCTCTTTCATTTACAGCTTCAGAAAAGATTTTTATTCTGGTCACTCTCAAATAGACATCTTTTGCATAGGCTCTGAAGGTCAAGAGCTGTACTTTCTAATATGACAGTGACTAGCCACCAGTGGGTACTGAGCACTTGAAATGTGGCTAGTTCAAATTGATGTGTTGTTAAGTGTAAAATACACACTTTAAACACACACACACACACACACACAACTGTAAAATAAGTCATTGCTTTTTCTTAATATTGATTACTTATTCAAATCTTTTCGATATATTGGGTTACATAGAATATATTATAAAATTGATGTCATTTGTTTCTTTTTACCCTTTTTTTGTTTTGTTTTTTATTGTTATGTTAATCACCATACATTACATCATTAGTTTTTGATGTGGTGATCCACAATTCATTGTTTGCGTATAACACCCAGTGCTCCGTGCAGTACGTGCCCTCCTTAATACCCATCACCAGGCTAACCCATCCCCCCACCCCCCTCCCCTCTAGAACCCTCAGTTTGTTTTTCAGAGTCCATCGTCTCTCATGGTTCGTCTCCCCCTCCGATTCCCCCCCTTCTGTGGCTATTAGAAAATTTAAATTTATATGTGGCTTCAGTCTGCAGCTTAAAATGTATTTCTATTGGTCTAAATCTCCTTTTATAAAAAAAACATGTTTTGAACTATTCTATCTAGATGTCCCACTTGCATCCCCATCTCAAAATGTGTCAAGCCAGTGTCACTATCTTTTCCCCTAAATATTCTTTTTCCATCTGACTTTCCCAAGACAGTAAACTGATAATCAAACTCTACCTCCGCCCTCACCCCCAAAATTCTTTCTCCATCTCTCTTGATTCCAGCACTTTCTCTCCAGACCTACTGTCCTGTACTAGCTGAGGCTTTCAGGTTTCTTCCTGTAATTTGCACTCTCCCTCTATGTGACATCCCTGCATCACCCTTTCTCACTCTCCTACTTTTATACTGATGGATGTTTTATAACAGAAATCTTACTAATTCACTTTCTTGCTTGAAGTCTTTCAGTGCCTTCTCATCTAACTTAGTGTGACACAATTAATTACATTGCGATCTGGCTTGGGTCTGCTTGTCCAATTTTACTTTCCATCTCTCCATGTCAGGCACACTGCATTCCAATCATACCAAGGGCTCTTAGTCCTTGGAATACATCCTTCTTGCCTCTGTGCTTTAGCACATACTGTTCCTTTTTCATGGTGGGTTCAGCACATTCCAAGGCGAATGTCCATATATTCTTTAGCCCCTAAACATTTCCTCAGTGATGCCTCAAGAGCTTCTCCACAGACAAAGTAGATCCTGGGCATGTCACACATCTCTGTTAATGAAATGCCACCCTGAATTAAGATGGCCTATTTTTTAAGACTGTTTAGCAATCACTGTTTGAAATGCATTCCAGACACTTAGAAGAGTGACTGGTACATAGTAATCTTGGCTGAATAAATCCCTCACTCTTTTCTCCCTTTTCATGCCTGTTTTTCTCTTGCCTAAAGTATTGACACTGTCTCTCTATAACCATTTCTCACTTCTTTTATTTAATTTGATATACTGTTAACAGTTACATCTTTTTTACACACAAACATGAGCATTACTTTTCCACACTTAAAGAAACTCCAAGGGTGGTTTTATTTTTCCCCCAAGAATTAATCCAAACTACTTAGCAGGAGGCTGATCCTGATACTGGTGATAAAAATACCTTTCCTTCTGTGCCAAGTGCTATGCCAATCCTTTACAATAATCTCATTTACTCCTAATGATCATCCTCAGAGGTGAGTGCTATTATCTCCACTCTGTGGGTTGTGAAATAGAGGTCTAGAGAGGTGGAGGGACTTGTTCCCACATACTCAATTAGCAATCACAGAGCTGGACACATCCAAGGCCGTGTGACAGCCAAGCCCATCTACTCGCCCCACACCACACCAGACCCTGTTCTCCCTCTTGTTCCCACACCCCAGACCCATCAAGCCACCCCCAAAGGTCTTTCATGTCTGGTTCATTCATACATGGTGTTCTCTTGATCCACAACCTCCCCGTTAGCCTTGCACACTTCTGAAACCATCTGGGCGGATCACTCACACCTGTTATGAGTGTTCGTGCCCCTCTTGTTTTACTTGTGATGCTGCATGATTATTAGCTTAGCTTCCCTTCCCTCATCCCTGCAGAGTGAACCATCCTCAAGAGCTGTGACTCCGACTAGTCAGCACTGAACTGGGACAGCCTGGACAATCATTGGTGCACAGCACTGGACTTTCTATTTCACTCATTTCTAGAAGAATGATAATAACACTTGCAGACACTCCTTGAGCACTTCCTGCATGGCAGGCCCTGTTCAGTATGCATGCACAATCCACTTAATCTTCACACAACTTTCTGAGATCATTTCTTTCTAATTCTTGTTTATATTTCCCAGGACAGTTGAATTGGTAGTACTTGGAAATTTAATAGAAAAAAACTTTTGCTCAATACCAAACTCCATAAAATAACTAAAATTTGCCTAATATGCTGGTGGTTGTTAATTTGCGTTATTTCTTCCCAACAACTGCATTTAGACCAGTAAGATTTCATGCCTTTTTTAAGACAAAGAAATAAAAAAAAATATTACTTGCTTTTAAAATTCATGTGTGACAATAAATGGAAAAAAAAAAAACTGGTGGAGGCAGTTTAAGTATTTTGACCAAAGTATTCTAAGCAACCATGTTCAATGGCTTGAAAAACAAAAACAAAAACCCACTTTTTGAAATATGAATCTTTTTCTACAGAGTGGCTAAAAAGACATCATTATAATCTTTTATTAAAAATATTGTAATCAGAAACAGCTTTAATAGAGGTAATACATAATATTAATGGAGGTAATAAAATAATATTGATAGAGGTAATATATTCTCAAGCTATATACAGTCATCTGTCCATTCCTATCTTGAATTAGGCTACATCTGAGGTCCCAGTCTGTTCCAGATTTTGCCTCACTTCGTCGGGATAGCTAGGAAGGTCTTTCCAGCTGCCTAGTTAAGGCACCTTCATCTAGATGTTTGCAACAAATATGTCCAATCCTACATATGCAAATATCTTCTCCCCCAAATAAAAAACAAAGCAAAAAAGCACTTCTCCATTCCCATTTCGGTTAATGGCCTCATCATCTACCCAGTTATCTGATCTCCCTCCAATTCCACATCTTTTCATACTCTAATTGATCAACTGATGGATGAGCATTATAAAGTGGGTCTGAGACCCAGGAGGCTGAGACTTCACACCTGATGGAGGAAAGTAGGATCTCCCGGAAGAGTAGCTTTGCTCATGTCCCTTCAAAACACATGTATGCAAGGCTTCCGAATATTTGAGAGGATTCAGAGCTGGTAACTGGACCACAGAAATTAGGAGAATCTTACTATATATACTTCTAACCCATGAACAAATAAAGCCAATGGTAGTGGTTGACATTGATGGGACCCTTCCCTATATTAGATGCCTTGCTATATACTATACTATATAAGTATCTTTAATGCTTGGTACTCTGTTTGTGCTCATTTTAGATGAGGAAGCCACATTGCAGGGAGTTTTGTACCTTGGCCTACTTCACTGTAAGCGGATCGCGGAACCAGGCATCCCACCTAGCAATGTATGAGTCTGAAATCCATGCTTGGGAACACCAGTCCCCAGCCTGGGACACACTACTTCCTATTAAAAAAGACTGGATCAGAAAAATCTCACCCACATCAGACATTCAAAATCATAGTAATTTATATCAATAATTTTTTTAAATGTGTCTTTAGACATTTAGTGCTGGAACATAAAGGAGGGGAGCATGTGAGACAGTGCTCTGCATGATATGCCCTCACTCCTGACTCTGGTGTTCTCTTGAGCCACAACCTCCCCGTTAGCCTTGCACACTTCTGAAACCATCTGGGCGGATCACTCACACCCAGTATGAATGTTCGTGCTCGTCTTGGTACTTGTGATGCTGCATGATTATTAGCTTCCCTTCCCTTATCCCTGAAGAGTGAACCATCCTCAGGATGGTTTGACTCTGGGTCCTTTGGCTTTTATTTCATGTTTTGTGCCTCTCTGTTGATTCTCCACTGTGGATGGGCCCAAGTTCCTACTCCACCTCACTTGTATCCCTGGACCTTACCTATACCGCAGGGTGACAAGGTATCCCATTGGGAACTTCCTCAACCTTCTTCTAGCTCTCAGGAAGTGGCCCCATTGACTCATTCCCTCTACTGCTCCACAGGTCCCAGTCTTCCGCACGCCCTTTGAGCCTGGCCTCTCCCTGTCCTTGCGTCTTAGCTCCCTGTGCTAACTAACCCCTCTGGGGTCTTGCTCCTGGAGCAGACACTTCCTCTTGCATCTTCCCCCTGTCTTGCCAGAACTTTCCCCATAGCTATCAACAGGCTTGGCTCTTTTGCCAACACAAACAAATTTCCTCATTTCTCATCCTTCCTCCTCTTTTCTTTCTACCCTATCAGCAGGAATCTTCTCCATTTATTTCCTAGTTGTGTCAGTTGCTTCCACATTCTTAAAAATACTTCTTAATCTTTTGATAGGCCTTTATCCCTGCACTGGAATGAAACGCTTTAAAAACTTAAAGTCAGTTTCTGACATAAAAGATGAAATCCAATGGGCCTCTTACTGAGCCTCAGTTTCTTCTTTTCTCATGTAAAATGGTGATGATCCTATATACCTCAGAGGGTGGTTGTGCAGACCACACAACTATGTGAAAGCAGTGAGGGGATGCTCAATGTTAGTTGAGTGAAACAATTCTTGATGCCTACAGTTTGTTTTTCTAAGTTACTGTTGAAATCCCACCTCGTTCAAGTCCTAATTCAAATATCATTTCCTCTAAATCATCTTCCCTGATTCTCTAAGAAACCTCCCTTCCCCAAGCTAGTTATTACCATCTTCTGGAACTTCATCTCTTGAGACAGTTAGGGAGTTTCTCCATATTCATTGTATAAAAGCAGCTTTCGTGTGTCTTTTTGAAGGAATAAATAAATGCATGGATTATATTCCCCTTACAGCACTTTGTCACCTTCTGTCTTCAATTATAGTAAATTAATGTTCCTGTCTCTTTCACTAGGACCATAAGCTCTTTTAATGGCTTTCAGGCTTACTCATTCTCTGCTTTTCCTATCATAGCCCCCTTTTCAATATCGTACAAAACTGGAAAGGATATCACCAGGTAACTTATATTAACATACAAACAATTCAACAATCTTTAAAAGTCTGGAAAGAGGAGAGTTAGAGAACTTGTCAGTGTATGGTCAAGCCTATCTCCAGGAAAGGGTGGCTCCAGATATTCTAGTCCTCTCGGCAGTTATGAACTGGCGGCTCTGATGTATTTATTGGGCAAATATAATTTGATGATAATTTTAAAATCATTTGTCACCTGGCATTATTCTTGCCAGATGAAACTCTGACTTTATTTCCCAAAATAATGCACTGACCAATTAATAACTTGACCCTTTGGGGAGTAATAGTTTTTGATATCAATCAACAAGGGAACATTCGGTTTTAGTGGCAAGATAAAATGCTCTCACTCTCTGAGATGCATCAGATAGGATGCCTAGAGAGTTCTTAAAAATGCTTTGCTTTTGGTTGGAAAGCAGAAGACACAGATTTTTGAAACCAATACTTTTCCTAATTTCTACTGAAATCAAAAGCTCTTTTGGCCGCATGACTCCATCTGATAACAAATTCTTGGAAGACCAGGGTCCTTTGGGTCCTAGTTTATAAGCTCCAGTTCTCTCCTCTTTTCAGGTTTTAATCTGGACCATGCACCTCTTCTCATGGGCAAGGTTAGAAGCAAAATGCAATAAAATGACCGAGGAGTCTGGGAACAAGGCAGTTCATGAACGGAACATTCCCCCAGGAGACTTAACTTTATGATCCTAATCTTTCAGCTCCTGACAGTTGCATAGTGAAATATCAGTGCCAAGAAGAGTGAACCAGAGTTTTGAGGGCATGTTTTCCCAGTTCATTTCAAAGGAGGCGAAAGCATAGGCTTCAAAATGATTATGGTGCACTAATGCACCGTGTAATAATATAGAGATAACGTTAAATTATTTTACCAGAGAATTGCCGGTATGACGCACATGTTCCGCTGTAGGGACATTTGGGACTTTGTGTCAAAGGAAGGTGATTTTCAAACCAAAGTAGATTATTTAGGGTTTTGATTGTCATTTGCTTTTATTTATATAATGAGGGTGATGGAACTCCTCTCTGCTGCCAATAAATCTGGAAATTAATTTACTTTGTGCACTTCAGGAGGAAGTTTTTTTTTAATTAGAGAAAAAAGTCACTATTATATAAATGAATCATTTATGTTAGTCTTATAAAATTAAGTCTCTGGTAGAAAGGAAGTCAGTGATATAATCAGCTTTCGGACCACATATCATATAAAAAGTCATGTTTCTGAATAAAGTCAGTTAAAAAGAATTCAGGATATATTACCAGTCATCTGAATTATTGACCTAAAGAAGCCCTTTTCCCAAAACAGGTATGTTTTTTAAAAAAGAGTAATAGTTTCTCTGGTAAAGGAGGTTATCTATGCTTTCCCACATTTTTATTGTTTTCTTGATTGTCAGAAATAACCAACATCTAGTGAAGTTGTTCAGGAGATTAAATCAGGGAAGAAGTCTGTAGTGGTTGAAACGAGCCAGATCATTTTGATTGTGTTTCATCTGTTGAGGAGTCTGATGACTTAAAAAGGATTGCTCTGACACTTAACTTAGTGTTTTACATGAAAAACATTCTAACCAAAACCACCAACCAACCAAACTATAAAACAACAAAACAAACAAGCATACAAACACTAAGGATGTGTGCACCGACTTAATTTTCTTGTGATGAAGGTTACATGGAATCATATACAGTATATAGTACTTTGACTTCATCTCTTTTCTTTGGTGTAAATGTTATTTGTTGACATTTGATACAACCACCTAGATAATGGCTAGTCAGCCATCACTCATTTACTTTTTGTCCTACACACGACAAGATGCTGGTGGTAAAAACAGAAATAAAACTCTATTGCTCTCTCATGGAGTTTACTTCTGTATGGAAATATTAGACACATACAAAAACTTCATTAAAATGAGATAAAAATATAATGTGCAAACTGGGATGAGAGCATCTAAGAAGGAGCAACTAAATGTGTTGTTGATGAAATCTCCATTTGAGAAATAATTTAAGATCATTTGAATACCTCTAGAAAATTCCAATTCAAATGACCTTAAAAGTTTTGTGATTTCCCAGATTCTTCATCATAAGTTAACATATATAAAGCTCTTGGGATAGTAGCTAGCACAGACTAAACTCTATATAATAATTTTGTATTATCAACCTCGTTTGGATTGAAGAAATTGAATTTTTTTCTGTAGTTTATTGAAATCTCGTTATTCGGGTTTTTATTGTGTTCTTAGGTTTAATCAGAAGCAGACCTTTTGATTGACCTTGTAAGGTCTTCCAGCTCTTATGGTTTTTAACTTGCAAATATCTCCCAGACCGATACCTTTTTCTATCTTAAATTCTCTGTTTAACTATATTCTAAAGCCTTAAAATAAAGATCTCAAATTCATAATTCTAGGTTTGAACTTTTCTCTCTTAGGCTTATTTAAGAAGGAAAAATTTAACTCTCTACTTGATCATATTGTTTGATGAATCTGACTATAACCAGAGGCTTTAAGAAAGTTAAGAGTAGAAAATCAATTTTTCTGGGTTTGAATTATTCACCAAGTGAGCTTTATCTAGGCTTCCAGGTCCACTCTTGTTTTACATAATTATTAAATAAAGGGCTTTTTTTAGGTAATCAATTCACGACTATATGACTGGTAATATATCCTGAATTCTTGGCAACTGAGTTTATTTAGAAACATGAATTTTTATATGACACACGGTCTGAAAACTGATTATATCACTGATGTATTTTATATAAATTATTAAATATACCTCCTTTACCAGGAAGGCCATATTTTAATTTTTAAAATAATAATAGTACTTTCTAAAATTTTTATGTTTTTTTCTCCTTTGTTTTATGATTTCAAAAAAAATCATCATTATTGTAAATCGTTATTTTATCTCTAAATTCAAGCAGTATTTTCTAATCAGTGTGTTAGCATTAGTACAACACAGGGGGAAGAACAGGTCACTAGGAGTCATTTATCATTCAACCAGTACTGACTAAAGATTTGATATTTTGACCTGTCTGCTGCATGCCTCCAATGTTCCAGCTGTTATTCCAAAGCAAGCTGAGTTTTCCCTGTAACTTTCACTCTGCCCAAGCAACCTGTGCCTTTTCCTCTTGCCAGTTCTTGCCACTCCCCTCCCTCATGGACTTCCATGACCTAAACTGGCTCAAGCCAGTGCTCACGGGACATCAAACAACACAAGTTGATTCACACTGTGCCAGAACAACTTAGGTGGCTATAAAGTTTGTTTGTTTGTTTGTTTTTTATCGTCACTACTAATAATGCTATGCTGTATACATTTTCAAATCTAGATATTAAGAGGCAAATTCTTTTAGAAATTATTTATCCCCACAGGATATAGTACAAAATATTTACTCTACTGCAGCCATATATATGACAGATTAAGTGTCCCTATTTCAGAGAGGCTCAAACTGTCGACCAAAGGGCACAACTAGCTCAGGGCAGACGAAATTGTTATCTAATCTTTTTTCCTGTGTTAACTTTAACACAGAGAATTGAAATAATTAGATGTGAAGGTATCTTGATAATCTACAAAATAGCTTACTTTTTTTTTTAAGATTTTATTTATTTATTTGACAGAGAGAGAGACAAGGAGAGAAGGAACACAAGCAGGGGGAGTGGCCGAGGGAGAAGCAGACTCCCCGCAGATCAGGGAGCCCAATGCGGGGCTCAGTCCCAGGACCCTGAGATCATGACCTGAGCCGAAGGCAGACGCTTAACCAACTGAGCCACCCAGGTGCCCCCAAAATAGCTTACTTTTAAGCAACCAACTGTTGCTTGCTTAAACTTTTTTGGTTAGTAATGTTAAGTGTAGGAAGACCTTATAAAGCATTATGATCTAATATTAATTCAGTCCAAAGAGGCAGAAGTAGCTGACTTGTCACCAGGATGACTCCCCACAAAGTCAAACCTAAAGTTTTATGTCTCAACTTTTTCAGAAATGATGTAAAGAGATTTCTAAAATCACCATATAATTTTTTGCAGTGATAATTTAGAATTTAATAGACATATCCATAAATAAATCATTAATTTGAGGAACTTTATAGGAAGTGTCTAATATAATCAAATATTATAATACTTTATTACAAAATGCAAAAAGCACGCACTCCTTTTGTTTGAATATCAAATATAGTTATAAATAATTTAGGCCTTCAATATATAACTTACTTAAAATATAAAATACTAAAAATGATGCAGAACTACTATGGAATCATGTTCTCTGAAATCTAATTGCTATATACAATTTAAGGTTACTGATTAAAAATGATTAGCCTTTAAGATAAATAGAACCAATGTCATATCATGCTATTATTTAATTAGCATGTTATACATTAAACTCAGCTTAAAGACAGCCAAAGTAACACTTAAAAGGACAGCATGATAATTAAGAGTTGCCATTTATCTTATTTTTATCATAAAACTCAGTCCTGGAATACAATGTGAAAAAGTCTAGAAACCCGAATGTGTGATTTCCTAAATATTTTGATTTCTAATTCCAAACATTTGGATATTTTAAACTTCCTAGTTTTTGTTAATTTATGTACAAAAATTCATATAATATTAATTTCAACTTTTGCTGTCAACATGGTTATCTCGGAGACAGAGGATTTTATATTATTTCTCCTAGTAAAATTCCCAATCCATTCTTATTTTTGACTGCATCATTGCGGCAACTTTTCCATAAAAAGGCTATAAACATTCAGGCCTAATTAAAAAAATAATTACCGTGCCATCTAGTATAGAATAAGTGTGGGAAGTCTCTATAACCAAAAGTATGTCTATATCAAGAGAGATACTCACAGAATATTCTCTCCCTCACCCAGGAACCCACGTTCTAGGGAGGCATAATGTAACGAGTGATTACCAGTAATCTTTTAGGCTCGTTTAAGGAAAATTAAAAGAAATCCTGCAATCATAGATTTTACATCAATTATTTGATCTCTTTCCAGTTCATGACCTCTACTTTCTTCTAGCTTCAGGATGAAAAAAAATTCCATACATATCTTTGTTATCATCAGCAATTATCAGCAATTCAACATTAATTTTAAATGGTCTGATTTTAGAATAAATGTCTTTTTTTTAAGATTGAATTTATTTATTTGACAGAGAGAGAGACACAGCGAGAGCGGGGAGCAGGAATACAAGCAGGGGGAGCAGGGGAGCGAGAAGCAGGCTTCCCACTGAGCAAGGAGCCTGATGCGGGGCTCGATCCCAGGACCCTGGGACCATGACGTGAGCTGAAGGCAGACGCTTAACGACTGAGCCACCCAGGTGCCCCAGAATAAAGTTCTAATAGGAGTACTTACTATGCTTATTTTCCCCTGCAAATTTCATAATACCTGTAAATAGAAAAACTGTGTCTTCTAACTACTAAAGTTTTCAAGCCCCTTTTTTGTTCAAAATTTACATGTTGTAACATTTTCCCTCAAAAAATTCTGACACAGGACACTTACAGCTTTTATCAAATTGTGATCCTGAAGCCATTATTTTCAGTATCAGAGAAATTAGAGCCTCATTGCTGTTTTTAAATATCTTGAGTTTCTCTGATAAAAGGTAGTATAATATACAATAGGATTTTGGCTTCAAGATCAAGTCTGTATTTACAGTAACTAGTAAGAAAATAGTGAAGTTTGAGGTTACCAGGATAATGACTGAATGCCAAGTCCTAGACACTGGACAAAGTACATTCAAGGGTCAATAAAACTCTGGGAGCCTGTGAGCAGAGACTGATGCAATAGGGTGCGGTGGACAGAATATAGACATAAGATTCAGATGTAGCCGAAAGAGAAAGTAAGGATGTGTCTGGGGAAACATCCTAGCTACATTCTGAAGGATGCATGACAGGTGGCTGCCACCTCAGGGAGATTTAAAGAAAAAGTCTGTGCAGAGGCTTTGCAAAACTTTGGTATAATGCATTTGGGAAATTACAAAGTATTTGATATTGCTAGCAAGTGAGCTGGGAAGCAGCAGAAAATAAGGGTACGTAATAGACAAAAGCTAAGGGGCAATCTTGAAAGATAAGAACTATATCTCTGTATGTGGTTCTCAAAGTTGTTGAATTAATAATTGTAGATGTGCTGCACACCAGTGGACTTAGAATGCTAATTTCCATAGCATCTCACCTTTAAAAGGTTATTAGGGTAGGAAAAAAATAACACAGGTATAAAGTTTGTGTGACACCCCTCCAACGGGCCAGGGCTCCCGTCATACACGGTGCTACTATGAAGGCAGCAGGGCACGGCAGGCAGGTGCACCTTCGCTATCCTGCACCTTGTCCTGCCACAAGCTGTCCTAAGGGAAACTAACACAAAATTGCTTTCTCGCTGCAGGTCTTTTCACTGTGCTAATTCTATTTTTTTTTTTTTTTTCAGTGCAAAGCTCTGAAGGGAATTAAATTGGAGAGAAACTCTCTCCGCCTTATATTCCATTGTAACAGAATCACTTCCTTGGCTAATATTTTTATTTATAGAATTTAACTTAAAACTAAGTCTGTTCATTTAGCTTTCCTTTGAAAGTTAAGCATAAGTTAAGTGCAATGCTATCACTTCACCATTTTGCCCCATACAAGTCTCACATGCACAGATAGACATTATTCCTGTTTGTTCTCATCATTAAATGTTTGGACATGAATCCCTAGATTGAGTTTGCTCAGTCTGTGTCCTTATATCTTGAGTACTAGGGTGACATTTAGAACATAGGTTCTGAAAAATATTATCCCTGTACCTTATAATTCTCTTATCTGAGGGCTGTTGACATTGTTGGATCTGTGAAATAGGTAATGTATGCTCATATGTAGGAATAAAAATTTTATCATTATACTTAATTAAAAGGTGATTCCCATGTCATCCATGTTTTGGGAAAAAAGGTAGCAAATAAAAAAATATTTCTTAGAAGTAGATCTCAGACACTATTTTACATTTCATGGTAGATTCAGTCCTTAGTAGAGGTTTTTATTCAAAGTTTTCAACAAAATGTTTTTCATTAAATATTTTCAGTAGCACTGTAAATGATCTGATGTCTTGGTAGACCAACAATAGAGTCGACTTAGGTAAAGCTGGAATGTTGCTAAAACCAAATTTAATCATCATTTGGTCGTTTCCTTATCAAGGATTTCAATTTGACTGACCAATTTCAATTCACAGTAATAGCTTTGTTCCTAAGAGACTCTAAATCAAAGAAATACTCACTAAGGGGCAATTTCTACTGCAATCCAAAGTGTGTGCTATTATCTTGTAGCAGGTGACAGCAAACATCCGCTGTGAACGTTAGTGTACATTTGTAGGAGGTGCGTGGTGTTTTTGGTTTCACTCTATCTCTGAAACCTATCTGCATGTGAGAAAACCCAGGCAATAAAAGAAGTTTTACCGGCACACACTATAGCTGAGCTTGAACTCAATGCAGAGATTTCACTTCCTTTCTTTCCTTGGATTCCAAGCCGGGGGAGCACAATGGGGGTGTTGTGCTCTGGGCTAGCGTGGTATGCATGATACTAGGAAAGGACATGTGAACAGCTTCCAGTATCGACACCGTTTGCTTTACGACTACCCTGAACTAAATCAAACGGCACACAGCAAGACTCTAACTTCGGAACAAGCAAGTGCAAAATCCACTGGCGATTACGACCTACAGAATTCCTGAATTTAAATGTATACATCAGTGTGTTAAGAGTTAAATCCTTGATGAGGCTTCAGAAATGCTCCACAGTTTTCAAGCTGCTGATTTTCCATGCAATTGTCTTAATATATGTCAAAGTACAGTTAATAAAAGGACCCATTGTTTACAAGGGAGAAAGATTGTTGGTTATGAAGACGGTTCAGAACGACAAGCTGTCATGGTTTGTTAAAACACTAAATATCTTAAACTCCAAGCCATATTCATAATGGTTTTTTGTCACACAATTTCTAGGACGTAAATCACTGAAACAACTATGTTTCTGACAGTATTTTGTGGAAATGTATGCGTGTGTGTGTGTGTGCACGCGCGCATGCTTCTTTGGTAAATCCAGATAACACAATGAATATAAATGTTTTAGGTTAAGTTTTGCTCAAAATTATTGTTATGCCGTGCTTTCAAAAAGGGCAAAAAAGCTTACCTCTGTCAGTCAAGTGGATACGCAGGGACCTCCTTCTCAGCCTCGGCCTCAGCCTCAGCGTGCAGGCAGATGCTCTCTGAGCCAACAGTCTGTTAACAGGAAGCAGGTACACCCGAGAGCGTCCGCCTGCGTTACAGTCCGGTGCCCATCCGAGCACACACCTGCTTCTTCAGACCTGCCACTCAGAGGGAGCAGCCCGGCACCGGACCGGACGGCTGTTTGCAGATGGTAACACCTTCCTTTTGGGTCACTCGTTTGCAGGCTGAGCAGCTAGAGAGCTGCTGCGCTCACATGGCAGGGAAGGCTTGCCTTCCCAAGACAAAACCCTTTTCGGCTGTCTGATAGCAGATATGCCGCGTTATCACTCTGCATTCCACTTTCTCAAATCAGCTAATCACAACAGCCGTCAACAGCTTGTCCAAATGGCAGCTCGCCGGCGTGTGTGCGTGGCTCTAATAACCGCATGCTAACATGCCCCTTGCTTCTCTTTTCTCTGAATGGGTTTTTAAAAAAATGCTTCTTCCAGGGTGAAGCTCAGCAGAATTTGCCCCACTGTTTTCCATACGTAAAATGGCTGGTCCTCTCAGCACTGCTGCAGACAGCTCATTGGGTTCCACTGGCTTTTCGTAGTCATAGCAACAACCAACAGACGGACTTAGCAAGCATGGCTGATCATGTGCGGCTCACCGACACAGCTTGTGAATTTCTTTTCATTAAACTCATCATTTTGATAGCTAACAGAAGCTAACTTTCTGAATACTTCACCAATAGCACAAGTGCTTTGAGTTTTCAACTTCCATGAGGAACTTTTGTTATAGGAGCCAGGGCTACATGTGAAATTGAGCAAGGGAAGTAGATGGATTCGGGTCTATCCAGGTTAAAAACATGCAAGTCACCCTAGAGACACTAATTGGAACCACTGTCAAAACAGATTATACTTTCCCGTCATTGAATGGGCACAAGGGAGATTGGCAGATGTAGGCAGTTATACTTTGTGTGTTTAAATGATAAGCTTATAGCCCCTTAACTGAAACAAAGCCCTATGACTCATTACATATGGCCCAAATAACCAAGTCAGATAAGGATATTTTATAAGATGTAACCTATGGATTTCATGTATCTAGTTACTTTAATGTATTTTTATGTATTATACAATTTAAGATAGAATTTTTAAAATTCCGATTGTTTCCTATTGCAGAAAATGATTAACTTAATTATAGTTTATTTGTAATTTAAAAATACTTTGAGGGGCGCCTGGGTGGTGCAATCAGTTAAGCATCGGACTCTTGGTTTTGGCTCTGGTTGTGATCTCAGTGTTTTGTAATCGAGCCCCGCATCAGCCTCCCCCTTCAGCATGGAGTCTGCCTGAGATTCTCTCTCCCTCTCTCTCTGCCCCTCTTGCTCACGTTCTCTCTCTAAAATAAATAATCTTAAAAAAAAAACTTTAAAAATCCAAACCAAATTAAAAATGCTTTGCTTTAAACATTACCTCCAAACAGGAATAGTTTTACTTTCTTTGTAAGATGGATCACACCTCGCTCCTCCTTGAAATGTCACCTGCTTAGAGAGTTTCCCATGGTTAACGCCATTAACCATTTATACGTTCTGCAAAATGCCCACCCTTTTCTTTAATTCTATCACCAGTCACAATCTATTTGATATATTTCCAGACACCATCCCATTCATTTTTGTTTCTAACAACCTATTTGAAATAGCTGTGTAACCACTTTGGACTTATAAATGTAGATGCTTCATTTGCTAGTAGTCATTGACTTAGTATTTTGTAAGGATTTCATTTCCTTACCACGTTAGCATTCTTGCCTTCAGTAGCAATTTGCCAACTTTAGTATACTGAGAATCCTGTGGACACAGACTTGTTGATCCCATTTCCCTTCCCTCTCCTACCAGATTCACATTTGGTAGGATTGAGCCAGCTCAGGGTTTAGCATATCCACTAAAGTAAAGTGGATGGGCTTTTCTGCCTGGTACAGTCCTTGCCCCTCCATATGGTTTTAAGCCTGCTCACGTGTCCTCATTTAAATTACCTTCCCTTAAGTTATTTTGAGTCTGTGGCACCTGAATTTGCCCCTACCTTCAACTTCAGCCTCATAATCTGTTCTTCACGCCCCACATTTCAGCAATCTTGAATTACACCCTATTTCTCGCTTCCCTGTCTAGCAGATATTCCTACTACATAAACACTTCTCAGCCGCATATCAGCCTCCTAGCACCTGTTACCTCCATCCCAATCTGCCTTCTATTTTATCTTTCACCGCTTTGCTCCAATAGACCACCTCACCAATGGCACTTCTGTGAAGGGTATGCAGTAGCCTCCTCTGTGCTTCCCCCGTACCTGGGATCTACCTCGACTGTTACCATACTTGTCACACCCTGTTGACTTAGTAGCCATTTCCTTTCATGTCTGACTCCTATACTGCTCTGGCAAATCCCCAGAGGGCAACTTGGTCCATCCATGTCTTGTCTTCCTTTTTTTTTTTTTTTTTAAGATTTTATTTATTTATTTCAGAGAGAGAGAGAATGAGAGACAGAAAGCACGAGGGGGAAGGGGGTCAGAGGGAGAAGCAGACTCCCCGCCGAGCAGGGAGCCCGACGCGGGACTCGATCCCGGGACTCCAGGATCATGACCCGAGCCGAAGGCAGTCGCCTAACCAACTGAGCCACCCAGGCGCCCTTTCCATGTTTTAATTTTGATTTTAAGATGTTGTATCTTTAATTTTTTTTTAAGATTTTATTTATTCATTTGACACAGAGAGAGAGCACAAGCAGGGGGAGCTGCAGTCAGAGGGAGAAGGAGAAGCAGGCACCCCGCTGAGCAAGGAGCTCAATTCGGGCTCCAACCCAGGACCCTGGGTCATGACCTGAGCCGAAGGCAGATGCTTAACCGACTGAGCCACCCAGGCGCCCCTAATTTTAAAATATTTTAGTATCTTAAAACATTTTGAAGGAGGACCTAAAGTGCTGTTTGAACAGGTGCTGAATGATGGCATAGTCTGTGTTTTAATTCACCTTTCAATATCACACATTTGTTAACATTATAACTTCAGAAGAATTTAAGTGGTTTTGATTAAATGTTGGCATGTTAAAAAGTCATCAAGAACATCTTAGTTCGTTTTGTATTTTAGGATGGGTTTTCTTTGCATTGTCTGAAAATGTCTTTATTCCACCCTTATACCTGATTGAGGATTTGGCTAGGTACAAGAATCTTTTTAGTCATTTTTCCTTTGGGATTTTGAAGGCCTTCTTTTTAAGAATCTTGTATGTTCTTGCCCCACTACGCCCCCAACTGTCACTCCCTCAAAAAGAGAACTGGAAAATACCCAAGCTACCCAGGGTAAGAGACGGGCAGAAACTGAGGCTAAACTCTTTGCTTCTGTGGTGTCCCTGATGGCATCTCTAGTAACTGTTATACGTTACTCTCTGTAGGGGGTTCTGGTATTTCTGTGCTCTTCGGCTTCTTCACCTACTCCAAGCCCTACCCCTCATAACTCTGGCCACCATGGCCCATCGGTGCTGCTCTCACCCTCTGGCTCTGCTCTACCTCATGTCTCTGACTTCCATTGTCCCTCCTAACTTGTTCATTTTTTTTTCAAAAAGTTGCTAAATACAGATTTTCAAGGAACAAATAGGATTTTTCCATTTCCTCTTTCTGAGCCAAATGGGATACGTCATAAATTGCCAGCAGATTTATACCTAGAATGCCCAATGTCAGGTGCTCATCTTTGGTCCAGTCAGCAGTGGTAGGGACACTTGGCATTACATTGTTTTCAAATTTTTGCCAATGCAATAGGTACAAAGTAATAGCTCATTATTGCCTTAATTTGCATTTCTCCAGTTACTGATAGAATTAAACATCTCTTCATGTTTGATGGTCTTTTGGGTTATCTTCTCTACACATTTCCTGTTCATAGCTCTTAGCCTGTTTTCTCTATTAAGGTTGTTGTCTTAGTGTGGAATTTTTAACAAAATGGTCTTTTTTTTTTTTTTACATATTTAAGCATTACAATTAAATTTGCTACATAATTAGAACTTAATAAGATCTCCATTGACATGTAAAGGGAAGCCAGTAATTGACACTAATTGTTTTGTTTTTCAGAAGTGGGTGAAAATCTCCATGCAGAATGTTTTTTTTTTTTTCAGTATGAAAATATTACTACTACCATAATATGAAGAATGACTTTCTAAAATAAAACCTAAGGTCATACAAATCTCATCACAGAAAATGTTGGCAGTAGAAGTGTCTTGCAAAATTAATATTGCTCTCATGCTTAAAGTAACAAATAGCATGATTGAAAATGGAGGCCGAGGAGCTGGTACAGATGGAAGGGGGCCAGCCAAGGAGATGAGCAGAGTGCGGTGTGGGACTCTGGGCCGGGTGCTGGGCCAGGGAGAGGGGCTACCAAGTATATCATTGAGACAACGGGTGAATGTGAATGTGGTCTGTATGTTAGGTCGTAGTGGTGCTTGCATTTGAGATTTTCATAACTTGATAATTATATTGTGATGTTAAAGTTCTTAGGCAACTTGGTGAAGTGCCTCATAGTTCAGCAGAAAGAAGAATAATGCGTGATAGTGTATTTGTAGTGTGTGTGTGTGTGTGTGTGCGCGCATGGTGTAATTTAGCTCTTACAACGATAGATATATACGTATGCATCTAGCTATTGAGGGCTAGCACAAATATGGCAAAACACCAACACCTGGCGAATCTTGGGTGAAGGGTATTTCCAGTTTATTTTACTCTTCCTTCCAAGTTTGCAGTTTTTGTTGTCAAGATAAAAAGCTTTAAAAAAGGAAATAAAATGAGAATAAAAACAGTGTTCAGAACAAAAACAGATTTAAGGTAAGATTCTTTGATGAGGACTTAACTAGTTATCGGAATTAAAATTAAAGTTGCTAAGTTAGGGATATGAATTAAGGTGATAATTATTGTTACTAATTTTTTAAAGATTTATGTATTTATTTGCGAGAGAGAAAGTGAGAGAGCAGGGGGAGGAGCAGAGTGGGGAAGGAGAGAATCTTAAGCAAACTCCCCACTGAGCAAGGAGCACGACCTCATGAACTCGAGATCATGACCAGAGCCGAAACCAAAAGTCAGAGGCTTAACCGACTGAGCCACTCAGGCACCCCTATTATTGTGACTCTTATTAACATTATTGAGAGACCATTTGGGTAGAAAGTATTAGAAACATTTTTCATTTTCTTGAAAGACATCTGTTATTTCCCTGCATTTACTGTATCCTAATATTGAGCTACTCATCCCCTTAGTTCCCATGTTGAAATCCGTCTTGATCTGATTCCTTCACCACGGTAAAAATGCGGCGAGATCATCGTTGATCAAAGCAGCGTGTTCTTCTGCAGCCCCACCTGTCCCTGCAGCCTCCACAGCTGGGTGACAGTCTACCAAGGGATCCGATCCCTGGTGTAACAAAGATGCTCTTTGTACAACTTAGGGAGTAGAATTGGAGCATGGTTTGTTTAATAGGACAGCGCAGACTGTTAACGAGGCTTGGACTGAGTTTCTAATTCCTAACAGCAAATAAAATACAATATGCTAAAGGTTGCTCCTAAACCTTGCATATTTAGTTATGTTAACAATGAAATGAACAGGGTGCTGTGACATGGGGCCAAGAGGGGAAGGGTGACAACCACCTTGGACAGGATTAGACAGAGGATTGGAGTATCTCAGCCAAGCAAACTGGATTTATTTTTTAAGATTCCATCCTCTAAGAAATGTATGGTGGGAAACAGACTGACCCACAGGCCATTAATCGGATGCCTTAATATCCTCTGAGAGAGTCTGACCTTGATAAGAATCCAAAATGACCTTGATAAATCAGAGGTACCTGAAACCAAAACAAATCCAGCAGAGGGAAGGCTTTCTGGAAATCTCTTACTGAATAATTAAACATGAGAAAATGATTAAGAAGAACAAAACCTTACCAAAGGGCAAATGATATAAACATAAATGTTGGCAATATAAAACTGTTCTTAAAAATCTGAATATGAAGTAAAATCTATGAGCACAAAATTAACACTGTCACTGCTTCTGTCGTGCACAGAAGAAACGCTCATTAGCAGTTACCAGAACCCATTTAAAGTTCTATATCCCTCCTCTAGATGAGGAAGAACAGGGAAAATGTAGCAGGCAGTACAGGAGGAAGATTTGGCCAGGCCTAAACCCAGAAAACTTGGTCTTGACTGGCTTATAATAACAACATTGTTTTAAATATTTCAGGTTTATCAAGCTCTGGGCTTGTGAATGCCTTCCATCACAGTAGCTCACAAGAACCACTTTATTTTGAAATGGGCATTAATACTTGTCACTACCAGGTGGGGAAGAAATTGTAGTGTTAACCAATAACAAAAGAAAAAACCAAAAACCTGGCTGACAATTAACCATCCACACCCCATGCAGCCCACCCCCAGCCCTGGTAAACCCAAACACAAGTATGTCTTGCTTGCCCCTGCGAACGAAAAGCATAGTTGGCTTTTATTAAGCCCACAGTGTGAGAGATTCTGCGAGCAATACTGAAAAGCCTGCACTTGCTTCCAAGGAATTTGATTGTTTATACTTCATAATGATAAGCTTCAAAAGTGACCTGGAAAGAGGAGGCTGCTTGCTTTCACCCCGCTAGGAGGGGCCATGCTTTGTTCTCCAAAAGGCACTCTGACCAAATTAACAGAGTGTATCTCTAGTGACCTTTTCCACTTACCATTGTTTCCTGTGGAAACAGTGGCTCCCAAGTCCCCCTGGGCTGGGAGCTACAAGGCCCGGCCGCGCCACCAAACCTCCAGGCTCTGCCGTCACTGCCTTATTGAATCAGTAACGAAACACATCAGCCTTGGCAAACAAAACCTGGCAAGAAGCGTTTTAAAACAAATGCTGCTAGTTTCACCTGAGCCACTGGAACAAATCAGGAGGCCCAAGGTGAAACTTGGCAGCTCCTGTGAACTCTGAAATGGCAAACACCAAAGCCCTCATTTGCCAAAGGCGCAAATCCCAGAGAAATGAAAATTCAAGGGGTCACCCCTCCCTTTTAGAAGCACTTCTGACAGAATTGGACAGTGAGATTTATTCATCAAAATGAACAAATAATATAATGAGGTCTGAGTAATAGACTATTTGATACCTGTTTGAGAATCCCATTGTCAGATACCAAACGAGAAAAATGGTTGAAAAACACCCCCTCACGCCGGAAACAAAAATGCACTAGATGTCTTAGATACCCAGTTATAAAGGCCCACCAGTGACAGAATATACAACCTGGAGAAATAAACTCTGTGACCTTGTGAAATACTGGACAAGGGCTCCATTTTATCCCATTAGGATGATAATCAAGAATGGTAATGACTTTATCAAGTCTATCCAAATCAGAATCCATTTCCTTTGTTTTCAAAAGTAAAACTCATGGGTCCTAACTGCTGGCTAGTTACCTTGAACTGATAACGAAGGAGAATATTTTTCTTTTGGACATTTTCTACGTCAAAGGAAGAAGATTAATTTTGTAAAGCCCTTGTGGGTTCAAGTTAGCACAAAAATCATGTCACAAGTAACTTTACTACAGGTGTGACGATAGATAAAGACAGAGCTGATACCTAAACTATGTCTTGAAGGATAAGGGGAAGGACTTAATGAAGGAAAGACATAACAAAGTCTGTAAACCAAGGGAATAACATGAGCCAAGTCTAAGATACGTGAGTGGGCTTGGTGGATTTTCTTTCATAAATTGGATGAAATAAATCCCCTGATTTTCTAATAGGATTTTTAGTGGATCAAATAAGGTAATATATGAAAAAGTTTTAAACTCAACAATTATAAACAAACTCAAGTTATTATTCAATTTATGGTAACAAGAGAAATAGTTTTATCACAATATCTATTAGGATTAGGATTGCCTGTATATACAATAAACCCAAATCACAGTGCTTAAGAAGTGAGAGACAAGGAGTTCAGGGCCAGTAGAAAACTGACCCTATGGTCATCAGGATACCAGCTCCTTCTCTCTGTTCTGCCATCTTTTGAAAATGGCTCCTATCCTCTAGTCATCCTCATGGTCCAAAATAGCTACTTATATTCCAGCCATCACATCCATGTTCCAGGCAAGAAAAAGGAAAGGAGGGCAAAGGGGCAAATTTTCTACTTGAGTTGGCCTTTTTTTTTTTTTATTCAAGATATAATTGACATATAACATTATGAGTTGGCCTCTTGGAAAGAACTTTTCCATAACTCCGGCATTTCTGCTGACATCTCTTTGCCCATTCCTCACTCCAAGGGAGGCTCAAAAATTCCATCTTTCAGCTGGGCACATTGTGGCCCCAGATAAATCAGTGTTCTATTATTGAGGAAGAAATGGAGAACACTCATGGGTAGGCAGCAAGTAGCCGCTGCCAGATAGCAGCCAGGGGTCATCAGTCATGATGCATGCCAGAGTGGCCCTTTTAGGCAAGATTCACCTTTTTCTTCAAGTCTACAGCTGGGCTTTGAAAGTGACACTGCTCACAGACAGGGCTCTTGGGCAGCCCAGTTACAGATAGACCATACACATTGTACAGTTACATTTTCCTTGTACACTTACATATTTAAACTCTGTCTGTCCTGTGGGATTATAAACTTCAGGAGAGCAGGGATAATTTGTCTTGTCTTCACCCTATATCCATTCCTTAGCACAGCACCTGGCACGTAGAGACATATGATGAATGAACAGATGAATGAATGAGCAGGCTGGGGAAGGCACAGTGAATTGTATCTTCCTCCAAGACCATCCCTCAATCCAATCCCACAAGCATTCCTTTATCCTGTACTACATGCCATGAACCTCATCTGGTGTTAGATTACTAAATTACAGCTCCCATTCTGGGTGGAAGAAAATACAAGTGAATTAGTAGTTATGTTACAATGTGATTTGCTTTGCAGTACAATTATATCCAGGCAGTCGTGGGAGAAGAGAAATGGCTAGTCTCTGAGCTTCGTGGAGGGGCTGTACCTAAACTGTGTCAAAAGGGTAACGAGGAGCTTGCTAGTCTGGGAAATCAGACACAGGATTTCCAGGGCAACACAGAGACTGGAAAGCAAATTCGCAGTTTGGAGAAACCAAGGAGATTTGAGTGTAGCCGAAGTGCAGGTTGGGGCAGTCATGAGAGGAGAGGAGATTGAAAATGTAGACGTGTGACAGCATGTGAATTAACCTGTGCATGTTAAGGACTTTGGAGTTCATCTTTCAAGGAAATGGGAAACCACCATAGGGTGTTAAAAAGAACAAAGATGTGATTATATTTGTATTTTAGGAAGATAGCTGTGGAACACATTTACCTAGGCAATATATTTTAATGGAAATATATTTTCATAGGGCTTTATGTTTTGATTTCTTTTATTGTTCACTTTTATTAGACATTTATTGAGCTCCTTCTTTCTGTAAGGTATTATATTAGGTGCCAGAAGTACCAACAGAATGCAGGACCCATAAATCCTAAGATATACCAATATTTACATTCCACTAAAAAAGAAGAAAAAAAGTTGCCAATGACATTGTAAAAGTGTTCTAAGTTAGAATTTTTGTTATTTGTTGGAAGAGCTCTTTTAAATGTAATTATTTAAATTCACCACCTATCACTCTGTGCATACAAAAACCAAAAAGAAAAAGAAGTGAAAATTGTTAAGATATCCCTAAAATTTTTCATATTCAGGGTTCAGCTTTTCTGCGTGGCATTTAGATCAAGGTCATTGGTATTCATGTTCCCCCCTTTTCTGACACACACACACATACACACACACACCATCATCACCTACCTGGTAATTTTCAAAGTTTCACAGTTTGGCATGTGTCAGAATCAGTTAGAAAAGTGGTGAAAATAGAGGGGCAGGCCATGCTCCATTTCAACAAGCCTGGGCTTCTGATATTCTGTGTTGCTATTCCAAGACATTCTGAGACCCCCAAAGTTTAAGAAGCACTGCTCTGTGGCATCAGGAGAGTTACTGATTCAGGAGCACTTCTTCAAGCAAATGTACCACGTATGTTTTCAGTATTTTCTTGCACTTGGTGAGTTTCGATGTAATACAGGACAAGGGGTGTCACAGCTGCTATCTGGCTGAACGATGTATTGTTTCCTGGGACATTAAATTGCAGACAGTGTGCATCTCAGAATCCTCGAACTATGCTCTTTTCAAAAGGATGGGAGTTTTAGAAAGTATGCAAGGAGTACATCAAAGATAATTACTTGATTTCTATAATAAGGAACTGATAAATTATGGTACCTCCATGTGAAAGATGTTCTGTGCTTAAAAATAATTATGTAGAATGGTATTTTTAAAAGTGTGTTCTATGAGTGGCCATTCGAAAAGGGCACCACAAGCAAGAAAAAAAAATAGAGTGAGAAATCTTGCAAACCATGTCCCTTTCTTAGTTTCACAGTGCATTTGAGCATTGAAAGCTCTGAGAAGGCAAGGAGTTTTTAACCTAGAACTTTCCTATTTATGGCATAAAAGATGGTTCATGTTGTACTTATCTATTTATCTATCTATCTAGATATCTCTTTATTCGTTTTAGTAATCTCTACACCCAACATGGGGCTCAAACTTATAACCCCAAAATCAAGAGTTGCATGTTCTTCTGACTAAGCCAGCCAGGCCTCCCTCATGTTATATTTAAATAAACAGCAACAACAATGAAAAAGTGGGGGCCTATTTTATGAGACTTTTTCAATTCACACGAGACTAGAAGAAAAGTGTTAGTCATAAATTACAGTAAGAGGAAAGAAGAACAAAATGAATATAGGCATTACGTACAGTTTTTCTTTGGTGGTTTTCAAGGTCATATATTTATGGAATAGAGATTTTTAAGCAAATGAGTCAGACTGTTTTGTCTGTGGCTTGATATAAAGGCCAAGTACAGAATTCAGTAAATTGTATCCCAAAAGTTATTCAGCTATTGAAGAGAAATAACCTTACATGAACCGTGTTCAGCCTATATCATATTTGAAGTAGGGAGTACTTGTTACTATTTAGGGGATCTTGGGTAATTGCTTTAACTTCACAAGCTTCATTTTTTACATCAAAATGGTTACGGGTTTCGTATTTGTTTCCTAGGGCTGCTATAACAGACCACCATAGACTGGTTGGTTTTACACACAGAACATTACTGTCTCTGAGTTGTGGAGGCTAGAGGTCCAAAAGCAAGTGTTAATAGAGCCACGCTCTCTAAAAGCTCTAGAGAAAGATCCTTCTTTCGTCTACCTAGCCTCTGGTGGTTGCCAGAAACCCCTGGTATCCCTTGGCTCGTGGCAATATAATTCCCCCTAGTCTCTGCTTCAATCTTCACATAATCATCTTCCCTCTGTATGTCTGTGTCCAAATTTCTTTTCTCTTATAAGGACACTAGTCATTGGAGTAGGGCCCACACTAATCCATTATGACCTCAACTTGGTTGCATCTGCAAGAGCCCTATTTTTAAATAAGGTCATGTTCTCAGGTTTGGGAGCTTAGGACCTCAATGTATCTTTTTGGAGACACAATTCAACCCATTATGATGTTATAGCTATCCTTTTTTTTTTTTTTTTTTTTTGAGGAAAAAGTTGTCAGTCTCTATTCAAAGTTGGGTCTGCAGAGAACTGAAGTATGGCTAATTCTACTGAACAGAATTGATAAATGAGTGAATTCCCAGGAAGTTGGTGGAAAATATCAAACAAAATGTTTATTTGGATGCTTTTTGTTGAAAGATCCTATCAGATCTCTTCCAAATTGATTGCTTTTTCCAGAAGAATCACCAAAGCAACCTTCTCCAAACCCATACTCTCACTTCAAAGTTCATTCCCCAACCCCCACCCCCACCCCAGTCTGAGAAGTAGGTGGTCTGATGCTGGGGAAGGCAGCTTCCTGAGATTGATCTGTGGGCTACTGGGTTCTCTTTAGCCATCAGTTTTTGAGAGGAAGTATGTATGATTTTGTTGTGTCTCCAAATGCAGGCATTGCTTCTTAATTCAGACTCTCAAAGATATTGCACTATCCTCTGCTTATAGGTCAAGTGGGTTTAGCAGCTTCAGGCCACCAGTGACCTAAAGCTGTTATTGCAGCTTAAAATTGCAGAAAATTATTAGGCACATGGAAAACAAATTTTTATTTGTTCATTTTGTTCTTTTTTTTCTTTTTAGTGTATTGGAAATCATTTCTAATTTCAAAGCACAGTGCAATAATAGTCAATGTAATTTATTTAGCAGATTACCATGTGCCAGGCACCATGCTACACATTTTATAAATATTAAATCTGCTCCTCATAGTAGACCTGCCAAGTCGGAGTTATTTTAATTTGACCGATGAGAAATTAGACTTTGAAAAATCATGACTTTCAAGGTCAGAGAATCACATAATCTTTCTATTATACTAAGTTTCTTATTTAAGCACTGTTTTAATTAGTTGCCTGTAGATGTCGAGACTCCTGTTAGTTCTGTTTGAATCAGATTACTGAAAGTCAACTTAAAAAGCAATGGTGACATTCCCAACATTTTTTGCCATTTGTCTTGGATAAATCAGTTTGATCATTCTCATTATAGTTTCTGCATCTTAGAATAAAGGTATTCTATTTTTTATTGCTTTGAAGTATTGCACATAGGACTGTGGAAAGAGAGAAAGCATTATCAGAATTCAGATGCTAGGTAATTTTGCTAGCCACAGTTATCACTTAAGAATCAAACTGCAGCATTGCTCCTGAAATGAATGAAACCATTGCTGTTTTCAGCTGTTCTTTAAACTGGATCTAAGTCCACTGTGAAGAAAGAAGAATAATGGTTTTGATTTTATCTCACTTGCAATGACCTAGCTCACTTAAGATTTCCTCTCTTGTGCTACAGAATATCTTCACCTAAAACTCCTGCAAAGTGAAATAGCCCAGGTCACCATAGGGAGTCTTTCTGCAGTTAATTAAACAAGCTAGCCTGAAAGCGCTTAAAGTCCATGGCTTAACAAGCCAAACAAGAACTTGATTCAAGCAAAATCGAAGTAGGGGAGCAAGATTTTAGTCAGCAATATTTTAACCAGTGACACCTCATCAAAGGTGGATTCAAATTCTTTTAAATTCATTGCCATATCACTGCATTTATATAATAACAAATATTTCTTAGAGCTCCCATGCTCTCCAGAACCAGGGTGGTCTTCTCTAAAGTTTTTCTTTGTATCTACAACTTGGTGGCAATATTTTTTACTCCAGAGTAGCCCATCACGTATACTCACTGGGCTGAGGTATGTGCATTTATTGGCCATTAATACCTGTTATTCAAGTTACACCGGTCTATGATAAACATAAATCCAGGGTCACATACCCTGTGTCAGCTTGTCATGGAAATCTTTCTTGAGTTTTCTTTTGAATATTTTCTTTTTCTTTGCCCTGTGCATTATTCGTGTATGTCATCATATTTTCTAAACAAAAGAAGTTGGTCATGTCAGCTGGTGAGTATTAACAAAGTCTTTGAAAAAATAATTCAGCATATTTGCAATTATGATTCTCTTGTAAAATCAGGGCTATTAATATATACTATTTCCCCATTTCCCCCCTATGTTGCAGGGTTAGTGGGGAGAAAAAGGAAAGATAAAGGACCAATGAAATCACATAATTTACCTCACAAATATATTTCTGAGTTCTTTGAAGTGCCAGGGACTATAATCAGGTGAAATAACATTACAATGAGAACCAGTAGACAGAATTACTATAAAATTTATCCCTAATTATATGATCATGAGCAAATCACCGACTGCATTTCTCAGCTCCCTTATTTGAAGATTGGGAACGTCTTAGGCCCCTGCCCACTCACAGGTTATTATGAGGATCAAATGAACCTTTTTATTTGCTAGTATAAAGGACAGTGAGATGGAATTCAGCCTGCTTTCCTTCTCCACTGCTGCCACTGGGCCCCCTGCCCCATCATCTTTGTCGTCATGATCTTCAATTCCCATCATCATTATTGCTATGTGGTCTTAGGTTGGTTCCCTAGAAACAGGAGATTTACTAGAAGAGGTTTGTTGGTGAGCACCTTTCCTTAAAATATCTGTAAAGGAGTGTGAGAGGGAAACTTGGAGAGAAGGTGAACACTGGTAAAGTTTCAGGAGAGGCCACAGGAAGCTATGGTGCTGAGATAATCCTTTCAAGTTGTCCCAAGTGAAGACAAGGGGGTTGAGCCTTTGTACCCCTGTTTCCACTCATTGCATGCTGGCTACCTACATGGAGAGTGCATAACTTTGGGTGAAGCCATTCTTAGAGAGAGAGACTCAGTTGTCAGCCTTCATGTCAGCAGTACATGCTTTTGGGGTCTGGGTAAATGAGTGTGCCTTGGTCCTGAAGAGAAGATATGAGGGATTGCAACATCCACTAAAATCACCACCACCACCACCACCATCATCATCTGGGACTTGAAATGGCCTTCAAGAAGTCCTTGAGGACACAGTCATTTCATTTCTCTTCTCTAACACAACAAAGAAAGAGGAGATGGAGCTGCCCCGAGAGGAAGCATCAAATTATAGCTGAACCTCAAGGGCATCTTAGGAAGGCAAGGAACTATTCTCCACACACAGTCATGGCAAGATCACATCCTACATGGCCCAAGAAACAGACACATAGCGTAGTACATCAGTTCCAAATCAAATATCTCTTGTCTCCACATTGATCACTCTTCAATTTCCATTTCTTTCATTGAGTGATAGATTCTCAGGGTGAGAGAGGACTTTGCAGATCAGTTGATATAAGTGCTGCCTTGTGGTTGCGTTCTCCCTAGTGACCCTGACAAACACTACCCAGCCTTTACTAGATGGATCATCTCCAGCAATGGAGGCTCACTACATTCCCAAGCAGCCTATTCTGTTGTCAGGAACTTCTCCTTGTGTGAGTGGGGTTTGCTTTCTCCACTGGTGCCATTGTTATGCTATGGGATAACAGAATAGATTTACTCTATCTTCCGTATGTGCCATGCACATTTTCTTCTTGAACGAAGTGTACTTAATTCCCAAAACTTGTTCTTAATTTGTAATAGTTTTTTTTAAATAATTTATTTGTCAGAGAGAGAGAGAGCACAAGCAGGGGTTGCTGCAGGCAGAAGGAGAAGCAGGCTCCCCACTGAGCAAGGTGCCCCATGGGGGTCTCAATCCCAGGACCCCGGGATCATGACCTGAGCAGAAGGCAGACGCTTAACCGACTGAGCCACCCAGGCGCCCCCTTAATTTGTAATAGTTTAAAAGCTTATACCTGGCCTCTATCCTTTGAATATCTTTTTTTCCTCTTAAACTGTGAAGATTGCTCCAAGTTTTCTCTAACTCATGCAAAGAAGGATGGGACAATCCTCATTCTTGCTACTGGGCCTCTATTCATGTGGCCTAATATTGGACAAAATAACATGGAAAATTTAGGGAAAGAGAGAAAAAAATGAGAGAGAAAAGGTAATTGCTATTCCTTCCTCATTCTTCCCACAAGACACACAGACACACAAACCAAGAGATGACTTTGAAAGATTAGATGAAGCACACTGAACATCCTACTTACCAAAAGAGAGAGGACTAAGTTTTCTTTAGGCTTTGCATCCAATTTCTGTCACATAGTCATTATTTATAAAATGTTAACACCTACTCTGTACTTATGCACTGGAATAAAACATCCATGAAAAAATCATTTCATACAGAATGTCTTAAGATATCTTTTCATTAATTATTAATTCCAACCATCTGCTTTATACAGTCAATCCATACTTCCTAATTTCTCCACCAATTTCTTGAGGCGTACGAAAAATGTATTGCTAAGTAGATCAAAATAAATAATTTGATTTTCAGATTTAAATCTTCGGTTGAAATGACTACACTGAATTGGGCTGAGAAGAGGAGGGGAGGTATAACTAATGCATTCCATATCTTTTAATTCAATGATTTCCACCATAATTTCTCCAAGGACTCTAATCCTCATGTACGACATAACTTTAAGAAGCACAAAGGTAACTGCATATCATTTGATTGTACATTTACACTGACAGGTTTTCAAATCAAGTTGTGTTCTTTTTACTTCTTTCTTTTCACATTTTTTGCATTTCCCTGGTTACTATTATTAACCCAGAGGCAGAAAATTGAAAGGCGCTAAGAACAATAGTGAGGAAATTTACATTCTGGTTGGCCATTTAGATGCCTTCAGACCATAGTTTGGAGAATGAGCTGCTAAGCTATTGGAAATTTCCCAGTTAATGAATTTGCAGGGTAACCATATAGAGTCAGGAGATCCAGAACACCTATGAGGGGCTATAAGGTGATAAAACACTTTTTTTTTAAATAGCTCTTTGAATCACCCAATATCTGATTTTAATTCTGCAAACAGAAAACAGTTATGGGAGGGAGCAGCTGAGCAAACATCACCATAAACACTGAAGAAATAGGAGCATGTATTTAATGTGTTGGAAAGGGCCTCCTTTTGATCTCTGAAGTACAATCTGGTCCAACTTGAGAAAGGGAGTGGCTTCTGCAGTAAAAGCAAAGAAGCTGACATCCAAAAGATAAAGAAAAACTTCTCAGGATGGAGCCTTGCTGGTGCTAATGCTTTTTTTTTAGACATAACCTGGATATCTTAGATTACCACTGTTTGTCAAAGTAGCTTGGTTAATAATTTACCTTTGTCACCATTTGGATCAGATTCTTTTCTTATCAAACTGCTGTGTCTGAACCCAAAACAAACAACCTCCCTAGAGCAGTAAGTGATCATGTCAAAGCTGGGTTTGTGTGATTGTGGTGGAACATATTTCTGTTCTTTCTCTTACAATCTCTCTTGTTTCCAGTAACAGTTCCGCTAGTGAGGGTCAGGGCTAATTTGGGCTGCTCTGTTGGTACTTATGGTTTGCTGTGACTTGATTCTTTCTGATCTTTTAAACTTGCCCTTTGGACCTCTTCCTTATTTTTCAATCTATCCTAATTCCTTCAGTCAATAGGGTATTTCAGATTTCACTAAAGAAAGAAGCCTGTTTCTCTACCCAAGGTTTTTCTGTTGTTTGGATTTTAGATCATTACTCTAAAATGGACCTACCGAGGAAGAATGAAGGGGGAGGATATCGGAGGGGGAGACGAACCATGAGAGAGACTGTGGACTCTGAGAAACAAACTGAGGGTTCTAGAGGGGAAGGGGTGGGGGATGGGTTAGCCTGGTGATGGGTATTAAGGAGGGCACGTTCTGCGTGGAGCACTGGGTGTTATGCGCAAACAATGAATCATGGAACACTACATCAAAAACTAATGATGTAATGTATGGTGATTAACATAACAGAATAAAAAACTTATCTATATGATAAAATTTTTATTTTAATATACTTAAAAAAATAAAAATAAAATGGACCTACCGTGATCACCTAGAATTGGAATGATTTAATGATTAAAAATAATTAGACAGCATAGCTGATATTTTGGGCTTTCTTCTTCTTTTCTCCAAGACTCCTTCCAGGCGCAGATTGCTCTGGCCAAATGTGGCAGAAGAAGAGCTGGTAGGTGGGGTGGTTGCAAGCAGATGCTCTGTTTCTGCAGCAAATTTCACTCTAAATTTCATTTCAAATGAAACCGCTATTCTTATCCTCGATTTTGGATCTATTTTTCTCCCTTTTTAAAGTACATCACTCTTCATCATTTATCCTTACTTTAAAGCTCTTATGCAGTGTATCTTTTATTATGATGCCTGAAATCATGTTTGGAAACAAGGAGGATATAAAATAAAAAAGGATTAAAAAAGGAGTGGAGCCCAAAGGTCAAGATCATAAACCAAGTTAGCAGCCTTTCATTTATTTATTCATCCAGTTATTCCATAAAGACTTACTAAGTATTTATAATGTCACAGGTATTAGGATAGGTGTTGGTCATTGAATAGTAACCAAGACAGAGCCCTCAGGTAGCTTATAGTGTAGACTAGAATGTGGGTCTCTTGACTCCCAAAGTTCTGCTTTTCCCACTACACTCTGACATGTCATTGGTGCTTTAAAAAAATGCAATCCCTGGGGCGCCTTGTTGGCTCAGTCAGTTAAGTGTCTGACTCTTGGTCTCAGCTCAGGTTGTGATCTCAGGGTCGTGAGATAAAGCCCCATATCGGGCTCTACACTCAGTGAGGAGTCTGCTTAAGACTCTGTCTCCCTCCGCCCCTCCCCCCGCTCTCTCTCTCAAATAAATAAAACAAATCTTTAAAAATAAATGCAATCCCTGTTTATCTACTTAGGGCCGACCAGAAGCAAAATTATGAAGTTAGAAAGACCTCAATTTCCTCATCTTTAAATTGGAACTAATAATAGTATCTAACAGAGCTACAGATTAAGTGAAAAGTTCCTACAAATGGCTTAGCACGATGTCTGGCACATACGTTTCAATAAATGTTAAATATTATTATCACTATTATTGGTGTTCTATGGTTATAAATATAGTCAGTCTTACAATCATTGTAACTCATTTTCAAAATCTAAGTTGGAAATCATTTCTGAATAAAATGAAATTCTTTACCATTAATTGTTAGTCAGAATTCAAGTGTAATGCTGAGGTTTAATATTTTTTGAAACTTGTCTTTCGTTCTCTGAAAAAAGTTTTTTTCTTCTTATAATAGCAGAGTTTATCAGGTTTGATATTTATAAGAACTTGCCCATCTAGCTGTTACACAGTATTAAAGCTACTACTGGACATGCTGGAACATTTTTCAGAATTACCTTTTTTCTCATCTATGGTCTTAAAATGGCGAATTCCAGAGAACAAAGGATAAGTTATCCAGGGGAAATGAAGTCATAATTTTATTTTTATCACCCTTGTCTGAGTAGAACTACCACTGCACATCATGTCCAAGTAACGCGAACATGTCTGGTTGGCACAGCCGCAATAGCGGAAGTGGTAAGGAATGGATCAGCTTACCCACAACATTCTTTTCATGGGGAGGTCACTGTCCCCTGTGTTCCTGAAAGTCCAACAAAGCTTAAACATTCCAGAAACTGGCCGTTCAAATTAATTAAATGACATCATGTACACGGCTCCTGGGATTATTATCTTCTAATACTGTGGCTTCTGTGCTTTTAAGTTTGCCTAATTAAATTCTATCAAATGTAAGAAGTTAAGCAATTAGCATTACTAAGCCATATAATTAATATATGCCTTAAACACACTTTTTTTGAGTAATAGATTACTGCTACATATGAAATACAAAAGGATTATCAATGTTTAAAACTTTATGACTATGGAATACCATCTTAATGTTTCTCCATATGTAAAATGGGAATTATAACATCAGAGACTTTTGTAAGGATCTACACAGAGCATTTAATTCAATTAATATTTAATTTTAGTATTTAATTTTCAATTAATATTTAATGCTTATTCTCAACTAATTTTTACTGTAATTAATAAAAAGAAGCTAAAATGTAATAAAATTCAACACTATAATTATCATGGAAATAATTGTTCTTAAATTTTGGTTCAGAAGGCCCCTGATGTTTTTGCATCACATAAATAATGTCTGATTTCCTCACTGGACTGAAAGCTCCAGGAGCAAGTAGCAGAATTCCTAGAACATAACACATGCTCAGCAGATAGTTCTAGAATTAATCAAGGGACAATATCAGTATAAATTACAACATTGGAAATGCCAATTAATAGATATTCAGATGATAATGAAATCACTATTGTGTTTTTACAATATCTGTTCCATAAATAAACACAACGTATAAAATAAATACACATCTGAGACACTAATTAGATAAACACATGTATATTACAGTGTGTACTTTTAGCATCTGTATGTTACTACTATGCGTTTAGGAACAAAATATGCCCCCTTGCTCTTGAAAAGTTTAGATTCATGAAGTGAAGAAAAAATATACACACATAATTCCTCAAATCAGGTACAATGGGCTCGGTGCTAAATGTATATATTTCTCTACCAGATATATGGTACTGGGAACTTCTCTTTATTTTCCCAAAATCGTGAAGATAAATGTTTCTACCTAAAATAATTCTAAGTTTGGGCCTTATACTTTTTAATTTTTTTATGTTATGTTAGTCACCATGCAGTACATGCCCTCCTTAATACCCATCACCGGGCTAACCCATCCCCCCCACCCCCCTTCCCTCTAAAACCCTGTTTGTTTCTCAGAGTCCATAGTCTCTCATGGTTCATCTCTCCCTCCGGCCTTATACATTTTAACACCAAAATGACTTAATTATGGATATTATGGAATATCAGTCTATATTTGATTTGATCTGCACACACTAAAAATAATTTTTTGCTAGAACCTATACTATTATTTTTCAAGACATATTCTCAAAGTAAAGATGTTTGTAAGTTATAAAGTAACCTAACACTAAAAGTTATAAAACATATCAAAAAGCATCTCTAAAAATAATTTTCAAATAATTTTATGGAAAAAGGGATGGAATAAAGCATGTAGGTGACTATAAAAGAATGTTGCTTGGTTAAGGAAAATAAAACAATATCGCAATTCCCATGGAGTTCAATGTTATATTGACTTGTGTAGTAGAAAAAGGAAGGAATTCATATCATCTTACATTCAGGTGAATCATTCCCATTTCCCCCTATCTAGACTATGGGGGAAAAAGAGTTTATTGACAGAACATTAGAATATGCTTACATAAATAAAAATTCAAATGAAAATTTATATGAGCATTGCTCAAAAAAAGTGAGGATGGAGGGAATTTAAGTTATGTTGTGTTTTTGCCAGTTTTGAAAATAATTTTTTTTTTTTTTGTAGCAGCAGCTGTATTCAGCTAATGGGTATTAAGTAATAGAAAAACACTTCTGTCAGTTCTCCTCTACCCAGAAACCAATTAATGGCATGGGAGTCCACTTCCAATTTTTTTGAAAACTTCCTTTGAAGGTGGGAGATTTGATTTCACAAGATGAGGAATTTCTGAAGAGATTCAACTCAGCCTTGAAGAATTTCCATAAACCATCTGTGATAGACTCAAATGAAAATATGAAGCCTTTTGACATATCCATAGTTGAGGTCTCTCATTATGACAGTTTAATTCTGGGGGGACGCCTGGGTGGCTCAGTCAGTTAAGTGTCCTTGGCTCCCGTCATGATCTCAGGGTCTCCTTCTTCCTCTGCCCCTCCTCCCCGTTTGTGCTTGCACGCTCTCTCTCTCAAATAAATGAAAGCTTTAAAAAAAAGTTTAATTCTGGGGATTCTAGGCAAGAATAAATAATAGCTAGGTCTCCAGAATGTTGCTGATAAAAAGCTTGAGGCCAAGAGCTACAAATACCTGCCTGGAACTCTGATCATGAACCGGTCTCATTTGTTAAAGAGCATAATCATGGAGCACTTTACTAAAGTAGTCGGGAAGTTAATGTGTCACAGTCCATAGTGGTCCAATGAAACTAACCCAGTGATTTCTCCATTTTAGAGTTCTCAACATCTCCTTCTACACCTGCTTTATCTTCTGCTTTGAAGCATTGCTAAATTGCCAGGGTCCTGATCAGGGCAGGTAAAAGCTTACAGAAGAGGCCAGGTGGTATACAGAAAAAAGAAAAAAGAATTAGGGATTGTGAAGGTAAATATATTATAAAATTGTCTCATGAATTTATTAAAACAATTTAAATAATTATAATAATAAACTATAATTATTAAGCACTTACTCTGTGCCCATCACTAAGTGTTTATAGAAGTCACTCATTTAATCTTTACAATGAACCTATGAGGTGGGCATAAAATTTATCCCCATTCTACAGACCAGGTCCGTGAGCCTCAGAGAGTTACGTAACTTGCCAAAGTCACACAACTAGTAGCCTTGATTCAAACCCGAGGAATATTCACTATAATGACCTTATATGACACTATAATGCCTTTGGTACCAAGAATCAAGCTCCTTTTATTTCAAGTTATTCATAGAACAAATCTTATTTTGAATTTTAATACCTAAAAGGACCAAGCCAAATAAGAAAGTATATGATTTGCTGGAGTTTTCAAAAGATGCATTTTTGCCTAAAACTGGCTCTGTGATCTAAGGATAGCCACTTAAGATCTCTTGACTCCCATGTACTCACTTTACAAAAATTGCTAAGCTCTTGCTACTTCTAAAACTATATGGTGTTTATGTTCACACAACACTTGGAATCACAACTATTTACTGCCTTTTACTATTGGATATTTAGTCATGAGTCTATCTTACCCAGAAATTTTTTTAAAAAAGAGATCTTACCTTATTCATATCATATCTCTTGCCATAGGGTCTCACATTTTTCATGGTAGTGTAGAAATCAATATTGAACTGTTTTCTGATGTGTAGGTATATTGAAACTAATAAAGGTATATTAGAACCTAATATAGGTGTATTAGAACTAATATAAAATATATGCAAAAACCAAAATTAATGTGAATCTAAGTATCGTGATATCCAGAAATTGTTGAATTTACATGGATTTTTGAATTTTACATAAAACAGAGTTTATCAACTATTTGTGTCTAGTGAAATGCAGGTCTAAACACAGATGAAGGCCAAAGCGTTTCCTACAAGTTGCAACACCATTTACTTCTGGGTCGAGGATTGCAGGTGAGCCAGGGAATCTCAACCTGAAAAATGTTTTTTGAAATTGTTGACTTTCAGGCTCTAGTGTTCTCTACATTTTAGAAACAGGGAAGCTATCGGTTTCAAAGCTCTTGTAATAAATACTTTTCTTCCCCCTTAAGCATTTCAAAAACCTCAGAAGAAAAAGCCAAGTGTGGGAAAAGTTCTCATACAATCCTTAATCAAATGCAACTAGGTTGAAAGAAGATATATGCTCATTACTTTGTTCAGATGGCTTTCATTCTAATTAAGTTGAGGTGGTATTCTTCTTTAGACTTATGACCACAACCCCAATATAATTGTTAACATTCCTGCAGTCAGATCGTTCTTTACAAATAACTCTTTGAGACATGTTGAGATATTTCTTTTGAAAAGCCTATGAATCTCTGTGCAGTTAATCATCATAAAAGTATTAAAATATAAAATTGTAAATATGAAAAGGATCTAAAGACAAATAGTACCTAAATTACAACTATACAGACTATCCCCAAAAGGCATAGCTTCTTTAATAAAGAAAAAAAAAAAGCACAGCTTTGAGAAAAGGAAGGATTCTGGATTCTTTTGTGGTGCTGCGTGGGGAAGTCACCTAACCTCTTCTATTTGAAGATTTTTTTGTGTGGAGATGGTCTCTAACAACTCTTCCATTTAGCCAAGTGTAGGACTCTTTATTTATCCTCACTGAAATTCTACAACTTCCTTTATAATATAGTTTCCCATATGATGCGAATTCCAGTTGATGGCATTTTTCTAAGGATTGTTACTTCAAGTTAACAAACCTTGGCCGTAACTAGCACCTCCTCACATCTTCCCAACCTGTGGCATGCTGGACCAGGTAGAGGACCCGTCTCGTATGCGCCGCTGGTCTGGCTGGCCCCGCCCACCCTGTCAGTCGTCACCCAGGTCTGACCCAGTGCACCTCAGGAGCACTCTGTTTTCCCCAGAGGCTACCCAGTGGGTCATATAGGAGAACCTGGGACTGTGAGGGAATTAACAGACCAAGAGAGAAAAGAGAGGGAGGAGCCAGCAGAGCTGAGATGTAGTAATTCACTCCATATTACCTAAAAACCACACATATTTCCTTGAGAAACTCTGGCTAGTTCAGTAATGTATCAACTTGTATTTGCTTTTCTTCTTTTCTTGCCTCTCTGCCAGTTTCCCTCACTCTCAGATTTGTGGATTGCACTTTCCCTTTCCCCACCCCCCCCATAAAGTATTAGCTTAGCACATAAGTTCTGCTGAGCTGTGTTCTAGGGAAACTGGCTAAGACCTAGAAATTGTAACCGTACATATTTTACTGTCCTCACCTTGACATAGAACCTCCTGTATTTTAGTAGTTCACCATGAGGATTTGAGAATCACCAGGAGGTATCTCACATGTGCTCACAAACATGTCTGCTCAGCTACCACATGGATGGTGTTGATGTATATTTGTCCTTCTAGCTGGTACCATTATCTTCCATGGGGCATCAACGGGGCACTGAATCTTCAAGGTCCAAATATTACATGGTGTTATTTTCCAAGGGAGGAGTGAACATTCCTCTTCCTTATATTGTATAGTCTATCTTTAGAGAGATCCTGTAAGAATGGGACTCATGCTTCATTGTGAAAAAAGGAACTTTCCAGAAGAGAACTGAATCAGAAGACAAATTCAAATGGCAAATGCCCGGGATAACTCAGATACATCCCTCTGATTTAATCTTTGTCACTGGCTCCAGGCAGAGAAAGAGGGCATACACAAGATGAATAAGGTTCTAAGAATTTCCAAATGAGTCTCTAGACGAGGACTGTAGCAGGTCTGGAAAAATCAGACTATTTTACCCAAGATGCATGCTCTTAATGCAGTTCTGGGACTCTAACACTGGCCCCAGGAGTTGGGCAGGAGGGCTGCAAGGGATCTTTTTGGTGATATTTACAATATCCATGTATCCTGCAGTTACCATTCCAAAGAAAAAGCTATAGTGCACTGTTTGTTCTAGGGAAGATGCAGGGGGGTGAGCCTGGGAGGAGGAGTGGTACATCTTCTCATACACTGCAGTCCTTCTTGTGCTTGTAATTTGTTTATAGTGCTGTCAGGAATTGTTGTTTTGTTTTGTTTTGTTTTGTTTTTTTTGATGGGATTGTTTTCTGAGTCTTGTTCAGTAAAGGGCACACTTACATAGCTCTAAAATGCAAATTAAAAGCCATAGCCCCATAAAATAAAGGCAGGTTGTACAAATTAAAATGTGTGCTTTGGATCTGGGGAGGTAAAACAAGAAATCCTAAGTTACTACCTAGCAGCATTAGATATTTGTCTTGATCAAAGAAGGACCCTCAGAGGTACAGAGTCATAAAGGCACAGAGCACTGGCACAAGAAGAGAATTAAGAGGGCATCGGTGAGTGGAGGGGAGGAAGAAAGCATCATGTACTGCATTTACTAGGTAGGAGATAAACTGGTACTCATCATGAGTCATTTCCCATGGAAGGAATGGAAAAGGTGGTGAAGAGCAGCTGGGAGAAGCGAAGCTCCCAGCAGGGTTTCACACCGCCGCTTGTCTCTAAATGTGAACACAGCTGCAGGCAGCCTGAGAGCACAGGTGTAGATCACTAGTTGCGAAGATCAGTAGGGAGGTTCTATGCTGTTTAGCCTATTGGTAGAGTCAGGGTGTTTTCAGGACAAACAGGGCCTGTTCATTTTAAGCATATTGTCTAGGTAAACAGATAAAAGTAAAATCTTCCTGTAGTACAGACATGCTCTGAGAATAGCAGGCAACTTCACATGAATGGGTCAAAGAGAATGCCAAAGAATTAAGTACCTACTTATTTGTAGACCAAAAATATCTCTCATTCATGCTAGATTGAATCTGGCTGGATTTTGGTGTGGTTCTTTTGCAAGCATCTCTTTTGTGTGGCCAACTGCTTGATTCAAAAGAAGAACAACGCAAGTATCTGCACATCTGATCCCTGGCCCCTGCTATTAATTTCCTCTAAGCATGTCTGTAAGCTATCTGAGTGGTACAAAAACCCTTTTAATTCCATTCCAATCTTCTTTTTCCATCAAATCCAACCAGGCAGGAGGAAAGAAAATGTGTTACTCTTAGAACAGAAATCAGAAGTGGTGTCCGAGAAGTATGAAGTACTGACCCCATTTTAGGTACACCTCCATTTTGTTTCTCTGAAATTCTCACTTTGCATATACATAGTCTAAAAATAATAAACGGATCAAACACATGTGGTACTTATGTGTGCCTCTATTTATTCATTCAACCATTCATCAAAGTTTGTTGTGTGGTCTGTCTTGTCAGGCACTTGATACCAAGACAAGGTGGCAGAATCTGTTTTCTGAAGATGATAACTCTCTTTCCGGGGACACAGATCCATAAACTCTTATCATATGAATAGAAGCACTAAGGAGATGCCCCTACCTCAGATTGGGTGTGGGTGTTAGTAGAGGGGCCAGGGGAAAGGAGGGGAGAGTGGGTGAAGCAAGGCTTCGAGGCGCAGATGACACCTGAGCTATGTCTTAGGGAATTAAGTAGAAATTAGGTGGAGGAGGGCAGGAAGCATAGCAAGCAAAATGGATGAGATGAAGACAGGCAGAGCAGTGAGGAAATGTGTGGTGTGCACAGTGTTATGGAAGAATAAAGGATGTCAAATGGCTGGGCCTTTCTTCCCCTGCTATGGAACTTGAATTTACCTTGTAGGTGATGTAAAGCCCTAAAGGCCCTTGAATTGAATGAGGAATAACACAGTCAGAGTTATACTTTAGATTATTTTAAGAAAACAAGGCTTTGAAGAAAGGGATACCAGCTAGGTTGTTGCAAAAGATAATAAGAGCCTAAATGGAGGCAAAGGTGGAAGGGATTAGTGGAGGCAAGACATTTAAGGTATGTGAGGGAAATGTAGCAGTAAAATCTAGAGCACTTGCTCATTCATGTATTGGAGGTGGGTGAGTTCATGGGCTGGATGTTTGTTCACATTTCAATGCCATTCTTTTCTTTTATACTCATCCACTATCCACTATATTGAAGATGTCAGAGCCCTGGGACCCACATTTTTTTTTTTTTCCGCTCTCTGGCCAGCAGATTCTCATGTTAGGTTCCTCCCACAAGAGGTCACCAAGAAGGATTTAGAAAACAGAAAAGGAGGAAAACCTATTATTATTCCAGCAATGGTGAGTAGGAGCATGGGTTTTAGCAGGTGGCAGAATGTGGTTTTGCTAGTTGCTTCAGGGTAATCTCTTGAGGATCACCACTTTTGGTGCTATCAATTGCTGGGATTTTTGGTGGAGGTTACTCAAAATGTCTGTATTTTCTTTCCCTTAAGACTAGCAGCAGCTTCTCTGACCTTTGCTTCTTTAGTGCTTCTAATTGATTCCGGAATTTTCTAATTCTCTGTATTAAATCCTTTCCTACTTAAAATATCTGCTTTACTGAACAAACTCTGATGAAATCAGATGATACCCAGGTTTCTGGCTTATGTAACCAGGTAGATGGTGAATTAGAAAATTTATCCATTCATCCACTCAGGATTCATTATTTATTGAATATCTATATATCCAGGCATTGGTATAGGTACCAAAGATACAGTTACTACTATCGAAATGATCATTGCTTCTGCCCTCCTGGAGCTTAATTTCTAGAGGGAGAAATAAAAGAGTACAAGAAACCAATAATTAAACAATGTAATTTCAGACGGCAGGAACTGTTAGGAAGGAAATAAAAGAGGACCAAATGAAAGACAATGTGTAGGCAGTGGAGTGGCTAACTTAGACTGAATAGAGGCAAACTTTACTAAGGAGGCCACATTTGAGCCTGCATGACATAAATGGCCAAAAAGCACTAGGTCATGCAAAAATTTATTTCTTGTATAAGGTAACAACAAACTTGGTTGGCTCAAGGAGGAGAATGGAGGCCCATGTGACTAGAGCATAGTGGATGAGAAGGGAAATGTTAGGAAATGAAGCCTGAGAGTTATTAGGACTCAGATCAGTCCTATAAGTAGGGACTTATAAACCATTACAATAAGGGACTTATAAGCCATTGTGAAGAGTTTGGAATAAGATATTAGAAAGTTTAAGCAAACAAACAACACAATCAGATTTATGTTTAAAAAATATCATTATAGAAACCAACTATTTATCAAGGCAAATGTAGAGGATAGGAATGATGGGATAAATATTAAAAATATTAAATCTAACATGCCTCTGGGACATGTAACTGGCATACAACTGGATGGGAAGTCTGTTAGGAAAGGTCTGGTATCGAATATGGAATTAAGAATTATCTGTGCACAGGTAACACTGGATATTCCAAGAGTCCATAAGATAACACAGGGAGTATGTGTGAAAAGCACAGGGCATCTGGTTAAGGCAGTCTCTGTGGAACCTACAAGGGTACCTGCAGGAAGAAGCCCCTACAAAAGAAATAAATGAAGAAGAGCCAAAGGGAATGTGGAGGGATGGAATTAAAGAAGTCAAGAGAATTTCACTAAGGGAAAGTAAAAGAACAATTAAAGAATGAGATTGGGAACAAGGAAAAGATGTCCACTGTTGCTACTATTGTTTATTATTGTATTGGCGATCCTAACCAGAGAAGTAAGGCAAGAAAAAGACATAGCTGTCATACAGATAGTAGAAGAAGAGATAAAACCATCTCTGTTCACACAGATGAGACTGGCTATGTGGAAAATCTCAAAGAATGTGCAAGAAAGCTACCAGAACTCATAAATGAATTTGTAAAGATTTTAGGATATACAGTAAATATACAAAAATCAATCATTAATTCTATATGTTAACAATAAACAAATGGAAACTAAAATTAATAAATAATAACATTCACAGTGGCACCAAAACCATAAAATACTTAGGAATAAATCTAAGAAGATACATGTAAGATTTGTATGTTGATAACTATAAATTATTAATGAAAGAAACTAAAGAAGACCTAGATGAATAGAGACATATGTTGTATTCATGTATGAGAAAATTCAATTGTGTTAAGATGTCAGTTTTCCCCAGATAGATCATTGAATTCAATGTAATCAATCCCAATCAAATTCCATTTCAATCAAAATCTCATCTCAACAAGTTATTTTTAGATATTGATAAACTTATTCTAAATTTATATGGAAAATCAAAGTAAGTAGAATAGCCTACACAATTTGGGAAAAGAAGAACAGAGTTGGAGGAATCACACTGTCTGATTTCAAGACTTACTATGAAGCTGTAGTGTTCAAAAATGGACACTTCCAAGAGTATATGACATAACACATTACTAAAGGAAAGACACATGGATTAGTGGAAGAGACTGAAGGCCAAGAATATCCTATGTCATCAACAATTCTATTCAACCAAGGCAGTTCAATGGAAAAATTATAGTCTTTTATTTTTATTTAAAAAAAAATTTATTTATTTATTTGACAGAGAGAAAGAGAGAGTACAAGAAAGGGGGAGTAGCAGGGAGAGAGAGAGAGAATCAGACTCCCACTGAGCAGAGAGCCTGATGTGGGGCTCGTGGGGCTCTGTCTCAGGACCCTAGGATCATGAGCCAAGCTGAAGGTAGATGCCTAACCAAGTAAGCTATCCAGGCGCACCAAAAAGATAGTCTTTTAAACAAATGGCCAGGGACCGTATGTGTAAAAATGAACCTTGACAAATATCTTGAACCATATTAGCCTGAATTGGGTCATGGAAACAAATGTAAAACTTAAAACTATAAAGCTGAAAAGAAAAAAACCCCAAAGAACCCTATTAAAAAATGGGCAAAAGACATGAAAAGACATATATCTAGTGAAGATATACAAATGGTCAAGAAGCATATGAAGAAATACTCAAAATCTTTAGTTATGAAGGAAATACAAAATAAAACCACAATGAGATAACACTTCATACCTGTTAGGATGATAATAATAATAATAATAATAATAATATAAATAACAAATATTGGCAAGGATGTGGAGAGATCAGAATACTGTACATTACTGGTGGGATATAAAATGGTGAAGCCATGAAAGAACTGTTTGGTGATTCCTCAATAAATTAAACATAGTATTGCTATGTGACTCAGCAATTCCACTTCTGTGTATTACTCAAAAGAACTGAAAACAGGTATTCAAACAAAACTTGTACACAAATGCTCATAGTAACATTATTTACAGTGGCCCAAGGTGGAAACAAGCCAAATATCCATCAAGTAATGAATGAATAAACAAAATATGGTATATCTGTACATTAAAGTATTTGTTATAAAAGGGAATGAATTACTGATAGATGAATGAATCTTGAAAACTAGTGCTAAATGAAAGAGGCAAAACACAAAAAGCCACACACTATGTGAAAATTAAAAGGAAGCTACAGACTGGGAGCAAATATTTGCAAAATATATATCCAATAATAGATTCATATCCAGAATATATAAAAAGTTTTCACAACTCAATAATAAAACAACTCACTTAAAAAAAATAGACAAAAAGCTTTGAACAGCTACTTCACCAAAGAGAGATACAGATGGCAAATAAGAACATGACAAAATGCTTAGTATTATTAGTTATTAGGGAAACGCAAACGAAAGTCACAATGAGATACTATGACACATATATTAAAATGGCTAAAATAGAAAAAACTGACAATAGCAAATGCTGACAAGGATATAGAGCAACAGTAACTCCCATTCATTTCTAGTAGGAAAGCAAAAGGGCACAGCCCCTTTGGAAAACAGTTTGGCCATTTCTGATACAGTGAAACATAAACTTCATGCAACCCAATAATCCCACTCCCTGGTATTTATCCAAGAGAAATGAAAATATGTGTCCACAGAAAAACCTGTACATAAATGTTTATAGGTACTTTCTTCAGAATCACTAAAAGCTGAAAACATCACAAATACCCATTAGCTGGAGAATGGTACATTCATACAATAGAATGCTACTCAGCAATGAAAAGGAAAACATATCCATGTATCCAAGAACAAGGACAAATATGAAATGGATTTTGCTAGTGAAAGCAGACAGATACAAAAGGCTGCAGATTGCATGTTCCATTAATAGGACATTCTGGAAAGGCAAAACTATAGGGACCAAATGCAGATCAAGGGTTGCCAGGGGCTGGAGTTGGGGGAGGACATGATTATAAAGGGACACAAGGAACCTTTCTGGAAGGATGGAAATTTCCTATATCTTGATGTGGTGGGAATTACATGAGTTCATGCATTTTTCAACATTCATATAACCATACACCTAAAAGGGGTGAATTTTGCTGTATTATAAATTATACTTTTATAAATCTGGTTTTAAAAAATGATGGAGAATACCAATTGGTTAAAGCAAATGAAAGGGCATTGGCGGTCCTATTGAGAGCAATTTCACTGGTAAAGCCTGAAGCAAGATTGAGATAATAGCATACATTTATTCAATGAGGTAGAAAGCAAGGCGTTCTGCAGAGAATGAGATGCGGGCCTCTGCTGAGTGCTACATTAATCAAGTTAAACTGCCATGCGTCTTTTCCTCTAGGCTTGTAATTCAAAACCAGGGAAGTTTGAGGGGGGGCAGCGGGGTGGGACAGAAGGAGGGTGCAATGATTTAGTATCCCCAGCGGCATTTGCGTTTGAAAAATCTTATTTATGATATTTAATTTGGAGAAAGAAGCTTATTTGTCAAGTAAAAACTAGGGAGAGGAAAGCTTGACAAAACCTTTTTGTTTAATGAGGATTCCCAGAAGAGAATGACTCACTGTGAGAGTCCTCAGTTAGCAGGAATGGCGATGGAGATGAGATATTTTATGACAGTAGGGAATGCAGGCTAAACCAATTAGAGAAATTATGTCCCATGAACTTACACTCATCTTGTATTCAGTAATAGATGCAGTATTGATACTATTTTCATTTCTCCTACCACCTTGTATTTAAGCCTTAACTAACCAGAAACAATTTGTTCTAAGATAAGAAAAAAAAAAAATCTAATTTTGTTTTTGCCTACTTAGTAAATGGTGAGGTAAGTCACTTTCTTTGGGGTTGGAAGAAACGATCTGATTTGGCTTCCCTTTGCAAACACTTCCAGTATCTTTTGGATTGATGCACCAAATTCTCACTCTGCCCAGTGTGGAGGTGACTGCTGAGTGCCGAAATGCTGGTGCCATAAAATCCAGCTGGCCATGTGAGTCATGGGGAGCAATTATAGCTCAGAATCCATCCTTGCAGGATCTGGGGTCCCCCGTGTGTGCAGCATCCAGACACATCTCCTCCCTCTTCCCAAATGCAGCAAGTCCAAGCCAGACTTCACAGGATGAGTAAGCGACACATGGCATGTGTGAAATTCCCCTCCACCCTGTTACCCTTCCCAGAGCTGCCGTAGTGACGATTATAGTAACCTTGACTCCATCAGGAATGTGACAACTTAAACCCCACAGACTACTTAGCAACGTGTTATTCCAGAACAATAAGTTGTGCCCTAGGGCCCTGTAATGATGACTATATTGTGGGAGCTCACATCTAAGGATACTTGTCCATCAGGCAGGAATTGGCTTAATAGACAATGACTAAAATGTCTAGAACAAGCGATGTCTCTTACACAATGGAAAGGATTTTTCTACCACCAGTTTTGATGGCTGGTCTCATCAATGAATAGTTGACTCTTTCATGTTGGAGCTAGCTGGCACTTTGGTATTCCATAAGCTTCTCGCATTCATCCTGAAATGCAGGGTTGGCCTGGCCTCCACCCTGGGATCTGAACTATCCAGAAATTTAAGAATCCCAATTTGTCCTCAAGTCGTGGCTTGAGTCTAGAGAAGTCCAGAGAATTTGATGAACTGTAGAGACCCTTGGGAATTGTGCTTTAAGCTCTGGCTTCAGATACCCCCGGATTATATGGGAACAGTGGAATGGAGACCGAGGAAAGGATATAGCTATGACAATTTTTTTCATAAAGGCTCTAGAATTCAGATCAAATTTAATGGTTCCTATGGTGATTCAGGCCTTCAAGGACATTCTAAGGAAGTTGTCTGTCATATGGGTGACAGTCAACCTGCCTTTAACCACAGAGCCCCTAAGGTCATGGAATAAGAAAGGAAATGGAGGTCATTTCATAGTAGGGGTAGGATGTTTTTTAACCCTATGAAATCCCATTGTGACACACTGTCTTAACTTTTGCTTTGGCAGTTTTTTTTTTTTCATGTCAATAACTTCGTGACTCTGATTTTGAAAATAGGAAATCAATCTGAATGCAAAGGGAAATTCAAATAGATACATACTTATGACAAATAAACTTTATAAAAATTAACAAAATTGTCATAGAAATGAAGATTCTCATGGTTCAGAATCAAACCAACGTTTAATTGTCCTTTATATAAGGATATGGTAACTGTATTTTTTAAAGATTTATTTATTTTAGAGAAAGAGAGTGCACGCATACACACAAGTGGGGGTGGGGCAGAGGGAAAGAATCTTCAAGCAGACTCCCTGCTGAGCATGGAGCCCCAGTGAGGGGCTTGATCTCACCAACCATGAGATCATGACCTGAGCCGAAACCAAGAGTCAGACATTTAACTGGCTGAGCCACCCAGGTGCCCCAAGGACATTATAAATATACATATAAGGACATTTCCTGACAAAGTGTTTTAAGTTTTCTCTCTCACTATTTTTTTTTTATTTGAGAGATAGAATGAGATAGAGAGAGAGCATGAGAGGGGGGAGGGTCAGAGGGAGAAGCAGACTCCCCGCTGAGCAGGGACCCCGATGCGGGACTCGATCCTGGGACTCCAGGATCATGACCTGAGCCGAAGGCAGTCGCTTAACCAACTGAACCACCCAGGCGCCCTTTTTCTCTCACTATTAAGTCCACTGGGCACAGTTACATGTTTCTATCCTACAAATAACATATCCTGAATATTTCCAAGTCGCTTGAGATCATTGGATGCCCCCAGAAGAACTGGAGTGGAATATCTACTGTGACGCTTTTACCATTGTGGCTTAGTTGTATCAAAGAAGCAAGTAATTGTGACACACTTGTGTCGTAGTGACTTGACTACTGACTAGTCTGGAAAAGCTTCGTTTTCACTCTTTTGGCTAATGCCCTTTAGTCATGAGAGTGCTATCTGAACTATCTCCTTAGTCAAATGACCGCTGTTCCATCTGTCAGAGTGATAGAGCAGCTCTTTCCCAAGAGGGGTCTGATAAGGTCCTTGCATCTTGGCACACGCTTGTTGATTCAGTTGCCATTCTAGAGAGCAGGCACTCTATGAGGGGCCACTGGAGTTTCACCAAGGCCACTGTGAATTCTGGCTTGAAATTTCACAAGACAGCCCATTGTATTTTGAAGTAGCATTTTCCTTGGTGGAAAAGGCTTTCTTTATTATTTCTGTTCAGTGGACAAGTAAAGAATTCATGAATGCAAAGTGACATTCTGAATTGACTGCTCAGACAGGTTGTGTTGAATTGTCATTTACCACTCTCCCCCCATCGCCTTTTTTTTTTTTTTTTTTTTAGATTCTGGTAGCATTCCAATGAAAAATAAGTTAACTCCAATGCAAGGATAAATCTTCATTCATACACTCTGAAATCCTTTTCCTAACTAACCCTCTCCTGTCTGCAATTATTCTGTTGGACTCAATCTTTGATGCTTCACCCCTCATTGGAGAGGAAGGCAGTAGCCCAGAATGCCATGCTCCCATGGGGCAAGACTGGGTCTTTGCCTATAAAGATGGGAAATTTGCAGCCCATTATTTCAATTCCAATGAACGTGTCGGAACTATAAAAGGCCTTATTCCATCTGGTCCTCTTCACAGGAGACTGAAAGAAGACAGGCAGGAATGTTGATGGCCAAAACCACTTAATTTCTATTGAGACTAAAAAAGAAGTAAAGAGCAGATCTAGATTGCCAGAAAATAGAAAACAAGCATATGGTTGTTAAAATTACGTGAACAACTAGAGTAGAGAAGACAATCTGCTTTCAATGGCATGAGGGTGTCTACATTGCTTTTTGATCCACAACCACACTGGCAACTACTAAAACTGTATAATCCTTCAGATCTTCAGGATTGTGGGGATACTAATTTAGACTTGGTCTTTGGTTTGTTAAGATATGAAACTTGTTCACAGTATAAGTGCAGAGCAGAAAAGAATATGATTAGAGATGCCTAGGAGACCTTTCTCTTCATCCTGCCTTTCAGGGATGAGTCACCATTTCCTCTTAAAATATGGAGAAATACTAAATGTGGCTTTCATGTGGGTTGTACACTTGGTAATGACTGAGCTGGGAAACCACACAACTCCGTAGCCATCCACATGTCATGGGTTCTCACAGCAATCCTGAGAGATGCCGAGATATTACAGGAAGTTTAACATTCTACTCCATTGGCTTATCCCATATGTTGAGTCTAACATCTTTATGGAAAAAAAAAAGTTGCTAGAGGGAAAGAGGACAGTTTCTTCATGGTTGTCAGAAAAACTCGTGCAAATGATAGCATGCAGCTCTTTGATATCCTGGCCTCATGGGTTTTAGGAAACGTTTTCTCCAAATGATAGCTCTGTTCTTATACATCAGAAAAAGGACTTCATGCCTTTGGTTTATGGGTGATTAACCTCCCCCCTCCTTTGAGAAATAGTAGTTGCTCTCCTAACCACCTGTGCTAAAACCACTGATCTCTGTATATCATACATTTTGCAAGATACCAGTTTTATTGAGTGGGTTTGGGATATACTTACAGCACTTGTCAAAAACTGTTCAGAGCTGAAAAGATGTGCAGCTTTTCTTCCATATTTAGCCCCTAACGTGGCTATTGTTAAATTCCTGTAAAGCCTGTATATTTCCAAAAATGAAGAAATATACCTTAAACTACCACAAAGATCATGATTTGGTATTTATGATCATTTTTTTTACAAACTGATTTTTTTTAAATGTTCTCACATTCCTTTTAAGACACATAGCAATATAATTACAAAGGAAAGATAGATTAGTTAGTAGTCATTTTTTCTGAGAAGGCCTCATCATTCCCATGGGAAATAAGTAAGGAGTTATAAATATATGATAGCTTACAAGTTGTCCTTATGGGATCTTCATGATCCATGTTTACTCTCATTTTCTCTTTTAAAATGACATCCCGTGGAAGAATGTAGAGAAAAACTTTGAGTGTGTACCAGAGACCCTCACATAACGTAGAGCCTGCTCATATCAGGAAATAATTGTTTGCTAAATGAATAAACCCTTTTAGTGTACTATAAATCAAAGCTTTTGGTAAATGTGTTATAGTGGCAAAACCCATATACTCGATGCTGCTATAGGCAACAAATCCCCATAAACATCCTCTGCGCACTTTTTAGAACTATAAATTCTGCTCCCATTCCTTATGTTCTGGTATGCCCTCTTATAAAGGCATGGTTTCTAAGTTACCATTCACTATGTCCTGTCACTCAGGCAGGTTGGAACAAAAATAGGTTAAGAACTAGTGCTTTAGGCTTACTGCCATATGTCCATAGACCCATTACCACTTTTTGGTTCCAAACTGATGTTTGCAGAGCTGGGTACTATTCTGTATTAACTGAGGACTGTAGCCATCTTTCATCTTTGGTCCCTTTCAGAGGGACCAAAGTTGCCAAATTCAAATCCAGCCAAAAACTGGAAGTATATCTCTAACAAGTACAACTATGTTTGTGGGGACAAGAGGGGCAAACATGGTAATCTGGGTCTACTCTAGAAAACTCAGGTCAGCTGGTTGTTTTTGTAGGATGTACCCTGGTTTTGATATTTCTGTAAGTTTTACGAGATTTCCTGGAATGTCAGGAAGAGTCTTGGAAAGAGAAATGGATTTCCACATCTGAGTTGCATTTCAGATTGAGTTTTTGGCTATCGGAGTCTAACCTCTATGGTACATCACTCTGCTCACAGCTTTTTCGGGTATTCCATTCTGACTGCTTCTCAAATCCATCCAAAACCCTTAATGTAGAGACAAGTGGACCCAAATCCTGGGTGTCTGGGAAGAGCTGGAAGCAGTCTCACACTAGCGCATAATGTACTGGTGGTTTTCCTTTTTTATTTGCATTAATATAAAAACAGTGCTTTAAATTATTTATCACCAAGCAAATCACCACTCCAGGAAGCTGTGATCTGTGTGATCTCTTGGTTCTGTACATGTTCCCTACCCCTTAGCCCTGCCACGGGTCCTTAGGGATCATAAAGATCACCGTATGCTAAAGATAAGTGATAGGAGTAGGTTGGTGGAAACAAACTGCGAAATATGCACACTGAATGAGCGATGTGTACACATAAGCTGTAGCTCCTTCCTGTAAGTGTATATGTGGTGACCCTGGGCCTCGCTTCCCACCTGAGTATCATTCTGAACTTGAAGAGCACAGGGAGGGAAATGATACTTCATAGATGCTTGGAGTTTTATCAGCCATCACAACCGTCCAGGGAGGCTGGTGTTATAAGGCTAATTTTTTTTTTTTTTTAAGAGAAAGAGAGAGGCGTGTGCAGGTGGGGGGAGGGGCACAGAGGGAGCGGGAGAGAGAGAGGGAGAATCTTAAACAGGCTCCACACTCACTGCAGAGCCTGACATGGACCTTGATCTCACCACCCTGAGATCATGACCTGAGCCGAAATCAAGAGTCCAGTGCTTCACTGACTGAGCCACCCAGGCGCCCCTATAATGCTAATTTTAGGAATGAAGAAATTGAAGTGAAAAGAAATAAAATCACTTTTCCAAAGTCTTATAGGATGAAGTACATATCCTTTTCCCAAATATATAATGTAGAACCAGAAAATGTTACCCTGATATTCTTTGAGGCATGATCTTGGCTTCTTTTAGTTCACATATAGGATTCCTACCACACCGCTAGTGTGTGCAGTGGGAGGTGCATGGGAGAGCTGCCCAAATGGTGACACACTAAGGCAGATGTGTAATCTTTCTTTCTTGTGGTTGTAAAAGGAAAAGATAAGAGGGATATGTTAATGAGATATATCTCCTGTCCACTTTGGGGGATAAATATGCAAACTTAATTTTCTTATGTGAGATATAAAACAACTGTCAGAATTTCTTTATTATTATATTTGTAAAAGTTCTCAAAGACTCTTTTACGCTCATGCGTATGGTATAATCATGCCATTAGACAAGGAGTAGAAACTGGACAGTGTACCAGAAAATTTCTTTTTGATGGGGCTGACACCTAGGAACCCTGAACAATGTCTTAGAAGGAAATGGAAGGAGAATCATTTTTGTATTTTCTAAGGTGAAGGCAAGACTATGGAGTCTGGTTTGTGTCTAGGATTTTTTCTCATGCTCTCACTGACCTTATTATTAATTGAGGTATAATTGACATGTGTCTAGGACTTTTGGTAAGCCTTTCAGTAAGCACCAAATAGGTGAAAAAAAGAAATAGAGATATATTATTGAGACGTTATTCTTAGGTTTTTATAGGAGTCAACCATCTGATGTCCATTTTTACATAGAGTTTAAAAAGATAGTCTCTGAAATAAGATACTAAATATATTATCCTTCACAATCTTTAAATAGGTAATTATACTAAAGAGTGTGACAAGTGCTTTTTTCAAACATGAACAATTAGGTGTCAGGAAGTTAGGAGGGGAAGAGGTAAGGAAAGCTGCTCACAGAGAGTAGAAACCCGAGCTGAGTTTTGAAGGGGAACACTAGTTGGTCATCAGGGGTATGAGGATATTCTAGGTGGAGACAAATTTATAGGGAATATGAAAAATAATAATGGCAATAATTTTTTGTTTTGGAGTTTAGCTGCAAAATTTTAATTTGCAATTTCTTTAATTCTATAAGGTCACTGAGGTGGACATATTGAATTTTCTTTGCCTCATCCTTTTTGGGTGGGGTGGTGTCTGTGCCCCCACCCCTAGCATATTGTTACAATGGCAAAGCAGCTCATACTACTGTGAGCCTGAAACCCTGTCTACAACTGTTTTAGGAAATGGCAGCTATCTCAAGCTAGGCATTGCTGTTGTCATTTACACTTGCCCTTGGTGCCATGAAACTCTCCCATAACGTTAGAATGTTTCCTACTAGTTTCAAACTCTGTAGTCCTAGTGGATTTCTCATACTTAAAAAGTCTTTTCTGTGCACACATTTATATGAATACACCATAAAGACTATAATCTCTTTAATCTTTACAATACACATTTAAATGCTGACATAATAAAGACCATAGTCTAACAGTTTGTCACCTCTGCAGAAATCATCAGAGATTATCCGTTTCACCAAGAATTAACCTCACAATAAAGTCCTACATTCTCTCCAGGATTTTAGGAGATAATGCTGTTTTCAGACCACCAAGTACAGGGTTCCCTCTCTGGAGGCCTAATGCTTCTGGGGGAGTTCATTCAGGGATGTGCATATGGTACTCTTCCTTCAGCTACTCAGCCCAGGTGTGGGAGGCGGATAAAGCTTTTGCTTCGATACTTAATGTGGACATGCACATTCATCTATTTGGAGGGCCAGCTTTTTGTTTGTATCCATGTTTATAAAGTGTACCTTGGAAGAGCACAAAACAAATATAAGCACTCTACACGGAGAGCACTAGATTTTATTCGGCACTTGAAATCCCTAGAGGGAAATGTCGTTTCATTAGGAGGCTTCTTGGCTGCTAATCAAGGGCTTTTCATTTCCTTAAGCACATTGATCTGGTAACAACTTTCCTCCTGAAAAGCAAACCATTTGGGAAAGCACTTTCTGGAAGCACACGCAGAGAGGTCTGCTTTTCTTTGGAAAACATAAACACTGAAAAATCATCAGGAATCAAAGCATAATGGGAATGAGAGTCTGCCCTGGAAGTCTGAGGAGCTGTGGGTACTCACAGTAGACCCCGCCCCGCCCCCACACAGCTCTCACTGCCCTGAGAAGCGCTCCTTCACCCCCACAGTCTCACCTGCTGAAGCGGCACGGTTTGCTGCTCTAATTGACATCTGAGGTACGAGTTCAGCATTAAGATGCCATTTTCGTTTAGTCCCTTTAAGTAAACTATGGCTGGCTGTCAAAAGACGATAAGGCACTGCCTTGGTTGTGGGGTTTACGGAACGAATCACTGTTCTATTTTTTTTTTTTTAAAGATTTTATTTATTTGACAGAGAGACACACAGCAAGAGAGGGAACACAAGCAGGGGGAGTGGGAGAGGGAGAAGCAGGCTTCCCGCAGAGCAGGGAGTCCGATGTGGGACTCGATCCCAGGACCCTGGGATCATGACCTGAGCCGAAGGCAGACGCTTAACGACTGAGCCACCCAGGCACCCCACGAATCACTGTTCTAATGAAAACTGTGCCTTTGAGATTTTCAGCATGTAGTCGGCACTCAACCAACCTAAATGAAATATAAATCTACACTGTAGATTACAATACTACACTTCCACTCGGATTTAGCTGTTTATTAAAAAGTATAAGATGCAAACAAATAACACTAGGATACCTGTCAATGTATTTCTTACATTCCTTTCTGTTACTCTTTTAGTCCAAAGTCCAATTTAAACCATGCCTCTTAACCAGAACGTTCCTAGTATAGAATGAGAAGCAGTGTTATTTGTGAAAGAGAAAGACTGTGGGCTTCAGGACCAGGCAGGATTCTAATCCCATATCCACTTAGCTATGTGACCACCGAGTTTTAGCTTCCTCCTAGATAAAAATCCCGATAATACCATCTGACTAGGATTCAAAATTGTGACCAGTAATAGATAGGATTATGAATTAATATGCCTAGGTGGCTGCCTGGGTTGTAGAAGACACATATTATAAGTTATTTATTTCTCTCTTCCTCCCAACCTTCCCTTTTAATCATTCCACTATCTTACCTACGGCCAAAACCCTTGTCGTTTTATAAATCTCAGGAATTTTACTAGTGTCAAAGCCCCTCTAGCCACGTTTTTTCCCCTAGCATCATAGATTAAAATACCTTTTTTTTTTTTACCGCCTATTTTTATTTTTCCTAGTCTCCCCCCACACACATACACACAATTCTCCCTTATGTGGCAGAAATGAAAATGCTATGGTAAAATCAGGTACTTTGTATTTGTTGGCTATTGTAGATTGCCATTTGACACATTTCCTTTCCACCAGATCCATAAATAGCCTTTTTGCTGAGGTTACTGCAAACACTGCAACCAGTCTCTTAGGCAAGTTGGTGTTTCAAAGCATGCCGTAAGGGAGAGACACAGAAAATATTTTAAAGAAGCCCATTGAACCCACCATGTAATAACATCAAAATCTACTTTAAACAGAAATCTGAACACATTTTTTAAAAAGATTTATTTATTTGAGAGACAGAGAAAAAGCAAGTGCGTGTGTGCATGGGAGTTGGGGGGGTGCAGAGGGAAAGGGAGAGAGAGAGAATCCTCAAGCAGACTCCCCACTGAGCACAGAGCCTGACATGGGGCTTGATCTCAGGACACCCGAGATCATGACCTGAGCAGAAACCAAGAGTCAGCCACTCAACCGACTGAGCCACCCAGGGGCCCCTGAACAAATATTTACCTAAAGAATTAATTAGCTTCGCAAATTTTCTCTAAGGACTGGAGGAGATCCAAAAGGTATAATAAAAAACGTGACAATTTTCCATTTTCTTTCCTTGTGATGACTTTATCTATTTCTTACAACAAAAACAAAAGAGGCCAAGAACATCAAGAGGACTCTAGATATTTAAAACAGTCTCTAATAATGCCGTGGAAGTACTAGTTATTGATTAGCTCCTATAAAACCTTTAACATTTTGTCATTATTGGGATTAGCTTTGGTGAGCCCAAACGAATAGTGAAAAACAATGACAGGAGAAAAATTGCAGGAAATTGCAAACCAAAGAATAATCACAATAACCACTTTGGTTGACTTTATTGTCTTCAGGAGGTTTCTATCAAGTCCTTAAAAAATACAGTATTAGACTTAAAGGACTTACTTCAGTCAAAAGACTGAAGAAATTAAAGTCATTCTGCAAATGGCCTGTGGCTTTCTTAGGGTTCCTTAGGGTGGAAAATAAACACCTTCATGGTCATTTCTGCCATGGGATAAGACTCAGATATTTCAGCAGAGCACACCTCATTCTCTAATGGCTCTGCTCCATGCTTGCTTCTCTCTTCTCACTTCTTAATCCACTCCCTTCATGTTCTACACTTCCCAGGCGCTGGAGTATTCTTGACCTTGTTTTCTTGCCTGTTTCTCCTCTGCAGCACCACTCTGTTGCACCTCTGCAAAGCATTTCCTGAGCCTCTCCTCTCCCCACCCCACCCCTGCCACACCACAAAGCCTGGAAAATCAGCCACTTCCTCTCATTTGGGCACTGCTATTTCCTGCACATACCTGTATTCTAGACACTTTAATATGTTTTACTCTGGCTGGTTTACATATCAGTCCTCTCTAGGAGACTGTAAGCTTCCTGAAGCCGGGGACCATTTTTAAGTCATCTTTGCATTCCTGGTGCCTGGTGCATAATAGGTGACCATTAAAAGATGGGGAATAAATGGAAAGCTATAGCAGAGAGGAGAAGAACTTGAAGCAAGGAGTAGGGATAATGAACAAAACCTAAGATGCTGGGGCCTAGTATTTCCAAGAACAGATGCTTGGAAATAATGAACAGGTAAAGAAACAAATACTATGAGTCATTTAGAGAGATGAATGGTAGGTAAAAAAGATACTGAATTTTTACAATTTTAACCATATATGCTAAAGATTCTTCCAATATTTATTAACTTTTTTTTTTCTATTTAACTTTGGAGGTTGCTTGAAGGTGGTCCATAAATAAAAGGGAATTCTGTAAGCACCTGTATGTTCTGGGAAACTTTCTACTGTGAATGTGATATGAAATAGAATTACACACACACAAAATGAGCAAATGAAGACTGAGAAGAGCAAGAGAAAGACCCATTTATTAATTCAGGGAACAGTTGTTGGATCTCTATAAATCACCAGCCCCATCATACTCACTGGATAAACAAGGCTGCCATAGCTCCTTATCTTGGGGAGCTTGCATTCCAGTGCAAGGGAAGAAAGAGAAGTAAACAAACAAGTATGCAAATCTATAGTCAATTTCAGATAGTGAGAAGTATCATGAAGATAATAAAGAGTGTCATGTGATAAGACCGTAACTGGAAGACTACTTCAGTACTTGGATTTGGCTGGTTAGAAAAATCCTCTCTAAGGAGTTGACCTTTATGCTGAGACCTCAGTGACTAAAAAAGCCCTGAGGACATCTGGGAGGAGAATGTTCTGGGCAGATGGAATGTGTCTGGGTCCTTGAGATCAGAGAGCTGTTCAGAGTCCTTGAGAAACCAAGAGAAGGCTAGTGTGGCAGAGCCCAGAGTTGGAGGAAAACAGTGATTCAGGTAATGAGGCTGGAGAAATAGAGAGAAGGCAGCTAATGCCGTGCCTTAGATGTCACAGAGAGGAATCTGGGTTTGATTATTGCAGGATTTTAATTAAATAAGTGAAAAGAGATCTGATTTATATTTTATAAAGGACGCGCTGCCTGCTGTGTAGATTCTTGATAATAGGGAAGCAATTGGAAGCAGGGCAATGATAGCAATAGTCCAGATGAGAGATGACAGTGGATGGATTGAGCAGGGTGGTGGTCGCGGTGGGGAGAAGATGAAATCACAGGGATTAATTAGGTAGAGAGTATAGAGAGGAACATAATTTTCAGATATACTATACAAATGGAATAGAAAACTGTGTGTGTGTGTGTGTGTGAGAGAGAGAGAGAGAGAGAGAGAGAGAGAGAGAGAAAGAGACAGAGAGACAGAGACAGAGGGAGACAGAGAGACACACACAGAGACAGAGAGACAGGAGAAGAAGAGACAGAAAGAGAGAGGGAGAATAGCAGGGAGAGAAATTAAGTGCATCTACAACACGATAGAAGTGGGCAGTGACTATAGATTTGGCCTGAAGAGGCCAGATTATGCAGAGCCTCCAGCCCTCCAGGCCATGGTACAGAGTTTAATTTACCTGAGAAGCGATGAAGAATGGCTGCGGAGAGGTTTTAGGCAGGAGAGTGACATGATAAATTTGATTTTGAGTAACACTGCTTTTCTGGGGCTACCGTGAAGAGACCTAGAAGGCCACCAAATGTTGGGCTCACCATCACGGTGGGAGAGCTTTCTGAGGGGTCTTCTTCTGTTCAACGGAAAGTTCACCGAGATCCCTCATGTGGCCCACCTCACTGCTGGCCTTGCTGTGAGACTGTTTGTGTGGAGCTCTTGCCTCGCTTGCTAAGTTCTTTGCGCACTTAAGGTAGCAGCTGATGTGATTCATTTTTTAAAACACTGAGCAAGGCCCAGACAGTACTCACACATAGTATGCAAGAAAACATTTCCTGAATGAATGTTCCATGTTATGGGATTATTTTGGCTCCGAGGTGAGGCTTGGGAGAAGAGACTCTGTCTCTTCTTCCTCTGTCCTCATTCCCCGGTCCCCCTTGTAGTGAGGGGGTGGCTTCCCTTCTTACATACACCTGCCACCTTCTGGATAAGTGATGAAGTCTGGACATAATTACAGTTGGGAAGCTGGTAAGATTCATCTCTGGTCCCCACCTACCCTTTTAGAACCCTGTGGGCTCTTGCAGCTCACCCTGCTCAATGGTCTAGTGCCAACCTCTGTAAACCCTCTCAGTGCCAATGCCCTGCACACCAGGCCAGTGGGGAAATGGGACAAGGAGAGAGTGGTGCAAAGCTTTCAAATAGCTTAAATGATCTGTTATCCTAATGTGTTCAATGCCGATTAGACTAAACGCATAATCCCTCCACATGGTATTTGCATTTTTACGACAGGATAAGCATGGTATTAAAAAATTTACAAAGGACACTGGGCTAGGTTAAGACCTGTAGGATCTGCCTTCTTTCAGCAATCTGTACAGTCTGAATAACAATAAGCCTTTATCATGTGCCTGTGTGTGCCAGGCAATGTGCAGAATACTGAGGAGTTAAAAATAATACACAGTCCTATAAGGATATTTTAATTCATTGAGGAAGACCGATAAGTGAACAGACAATTACAATACTGTGCAGAGTCTTATCCTCATTTCAGTCTGGAATTTAATCACTGTTTGCAACCCACCATCCCGGCAGCTTTGACTACTCATAAACCAAAGACCCCATGTTAAATGTACTGCTTTCTCATCCGTTGGGGATTAAGTGATTTCATAAATTAGTTCAGAAATACTAGTGCTGTTGCATAAAGTATTACAATTATTCAGTTTTCAGGTTTCTTATCTCACCACGATCCTTAAATTCATTTATCATCCTTCCTCTTGCTTAGGATTGAAACTCTAATCAGTTTTAATGGTATTTTTGTGATTTCTAAGTAGAATAGAGTCCCACAGAAAATGTGATGAGGTACACACCCAGGTGGATGGGTCACCTGCAAAGAGAAGGATCAGCTTATCGGTGTTCACATTCTTGTTAACTTGTCAAATGTTATGATCATGAATTAAATGTGACCTCTTCATTATAGGATTTTTATTTTCTCCCCATTTTTGTCTTATTTAGAAAGGGATATTTTCAACAATACTGGGTTCTTTGTCTAATTTTTTAGCTGTGAAATAAAGCATAAAGAGAAGGTAAATGTCTCTATACCAGCACACAGATTATCATTTACAAAGACTTAAACAAACGCAAGCTCCACGTGTTTTCCATCCTATTTACTTTGCTCCACAAGATAAGGCGAGGCATGCAAGGGCTAACTCTTACGTTATAGTTAATTTTAACTCCCATATCAATAAGCAGATGCCTTTTCAAGTTATAAAAAGTATGCCATTATTATCAACTGGAGAGAATGAGGTCATTGCTCTCATAATACTATAAAAAGTCAGAAGGGTGAAAACATGTTTCAAGGAAAAAAAACCCTCATCCAACCAACAAAATACCTTTGAGGCAAAAAATATCACATTGAATTTTCCCCACAAGAAAGCATTAGATTCAAAGAAAGATATTAAAAGCCCAAATAGAAGTCATATCTCAGCAATGGATTGTTTTATGTTATGTTTATTTCATGATGCTCTATTACTTATATGGTAAGACTTTTTCCATGTGGATTTGCAAACTCTTCCACAAAGCACAAAAATTGGGATAGAAGTATCCCAATTGATAGTTAGATTTTTATCACATTTGGAGATTTGCAGTCATCACCTTATCACTAGATTTGTTTAATCAAATTAAGTTCTAAGAATTTGGCAAGAGAGGGCAGGCAAGGAATTATTTAACAATTTACCAAAAGAAAGTAACTTGATGGGGGCAAATAAAATATCCCGTTGAAAGTGGGTTGTATGTAGCAAGAACAGAAAGTGAAGATTAATAGAAGTTGGCAGGCAGTAGGAGACGTTAAAGGGGTTGCTTTAGGATAAATCTTCACATTGCCCTTGCCCAGCCTATATTCTTGCAACTTTCCTACCACCCCAGATGAATGCTTAGCTGAGACATTACCTTGGGCATCTTTCTGTTCTGTGTTTTCCTGTCGTTGATGTGGCTGCCAAAATGGAATAACTTAGAGTTCCCTTTAATACTAAAAGAGAGTAATTCACATAAGTTTAATCATCAACTCAAGTGACTGCAACGTTAGAGACACGGTAACAATAGCATAGTGGCCAGTCCACAGCAACAAAGGGCGATAGCCCCACAGGACTTCACTCCTCCTGTTTTTTCCCCGTGGTCTATCCTTCCACCCTGTGTCCCTGGCATTCCTGCCCTTACCAACACCCATTAATTAGCTTAACTTTTGGACATAATCCTCTTTGTTGAAGTGTCATATGTAAACCTCTGACCTAAAATCAGCGGACTATTTCTGTCTCCAGACTATTTCCGACCCCAGTAAAAAAATAAAATTGTGAGGAGATAGATATATATGGGCTTTGAGGGGTGTTACATTCTGAAGTGGGAACATTGAAAATTTTACAACACTATTTCCAAGAGCATCCTTACTAAAGGAATTATTCACCTACTAAGCATATTTTCAGCATTCTTCTACCTTAGCTTCTAGGTGTTTCCTTCCACTTCAAACCCTTCATGTTTGTCTCTAGTACTCTCTACCATAACCCCTGGTTCTGATCTCAAGTCAAGCCATAGCACCACTTTATTTATTTATTTTTAATTTTATTTTATTATGTTATGTTAGTCACCGTACAATACACCATTAGTTTTTCTTTTTTTAAATTTTATTTTATTATGTTATGTTAATCACCATACATTACATCATTAGTTTTTGATGTAGTGTTCCATGATTCATTGTTTGCGTATAACACCCAGTGCTCCATGCAGTACGTGCCCTCTTTAATACCCATCACCAGGCTAACCCATCCCCCCCCCCCCCTCCCCTCTAGAACCCTCAGCTTGTTTCTCAGAGTCCATTGTCTCTCATGGTTCATCTCCCCCTCTGATTTCCCCCCTTCATTTTTCCCTTCCTTCTCCTAATGTCCTCCATGCTCTTCCTTATGTTCCACAAATAAGTGAAACCATATGATAATTGACTTTCTCTGCTTGACTTATTTCACTTAGCATCATCTCCTCCAGTCCCATCCATGTGGATGTAAAAGTTGGGTGTTCGTCCTCTCTGATGGCTGAGTAATACTCCATTGTATATATGGACCACATCTTCTTTATCCATTCGTCTGTTGAAGGGCATCTCGGCTCTTTCCACAGCTTGCCTATTGAGGCTGTTGCTGCTCTGAACATTGGGGTGCATATGGCCCATCTTTTCACTACATCTGTGTTTTGGGGGCAAATACCCAGGAGTGCAATTGCTGGGTCATAGCTCCACTTTAAATTCTCCCAATTTTTATTAGATACCCCAATGCAAACATTCTATCTCTTTCCTGATAAACACCATCTTTTAGTTTATCTTATGCACAGTGCTGAGATTTTTACTTTAGTGATGAAACAGGTTTGGCTCTGCAGGACAAACTGTCCACAAACCGGTTTCAGATGACATGATTAAACCAGGCTTTTTGCCACGTGTCTTCTTGAACTCTCACCCAGGAAACTGCAGGTCATGATTCGTACAAGTTGCCAAGGGAAATTCCAGAAGGCCTCAAAAATGTAGTCATCTTTGAGAGGGTTTTTATGCTTTTGAATCCCTATATTGGTATCTGTAGTTAAAATATCCCTGTCCGCAGCCGATCAGGATTGTAAGATAGTGGTAAGTATTCCAGCCGGTGGCTGGGAGAGGTTGGTGTTGGGTGAGTACCAGCCTTGAGACGAAATAAGCCAATGTTCCCAGCCTCACAGCAAACAATCCAAGTGCAGTGTTTACCAGGAAGCCAAAAAGGAGTGCTTGTTCCAAATCAAATTTCATTTCTATTCAGTCAATCCAATTATTAATAACAACACTCAAAATAAAATATCGTATGCTGGAAATGATTTTGAGTTAAAGAGAATCACCCTTCTTGGTTCCAGTTATACTCTCATACACATATACTGCCTTCAAAACACATTCAATTCTATAAGGGCTGTGAACCTGATTCAAGGGCATGACTTTCTTCCTCCTATTCTTTGTCCCATCATCCATAGTGGAGGTAATAACAAATTCAGTCAGCTTGCTTTACATAAATTGAAGGTTGCTCTGTTTTAATGCATTTAGTTCAAGTCATTTTTACATATTTATATATTATTATTATTATTATTATTATTAAAGCTTTATTTATTTGAGAGAGAGAGAGAGAGAGAGGGAGCTGGGGATGGGGCAGAGGCAGAGGGACAGAGAGAGAATCCTCAAGCAGACTCCCCACTGAGTGTGGAGCCCAACCTGGGGCTCAATCCTAGGACCCTGACATGACCTGAGCAGAAATCAAGAGTCAGCCGCTCAATCAACTGAGCCACCCAGGCACTGCTAGTACAAGTCATTTTAAAAAATTATTTGTAGGTGGGACAGAGTCAGTGTATCTTCTTTTTTTCATTGTCCCTTTTTCCTTCATCTCAGGTTTCTTAATTCTGATCTGTATACAAATTATATTTTAGGATAAGTATATTTGTTTCCCATCTTGACAGTTGGCTAGACACCTCTGTAGAAGACACAGGTTCCTGCTATCTCGGGATTTATTTTATCACGAGTGCTGCTATACTCTGTGTTGCCAGCTTCGATAAATGTACATTTCTTAATCTGGATTGTTTATTTCAGCTAGCTGTTTATTTCAGCTTCAGAATTTCAGAATTGCCAGAATGAAGGCAGGGGCTCTGAGGTCTGAGCCAATAATACCAGCAGTGCTCTAATGAGAAGAGGTATCATTCAAGTGTAATGCAGTAGATACTAAAATACGCTTCTTTTAAAGATCAAAATAGTACTTTCTGTCAGCGAACGGTTAACTAATTTTTGTTAATTAATCCAGACTCTGAATGATGTCACGACAATCCCTATTCAACTGATAAGATACACAGGTGTAAATAGGGCTCAAAAGGTGCCAGGGTCAGGGGAAACTTTGCATCACGATTGTGAAATTGTGAGGTTTCTGTTTGTAGATCTTTCCTTTCCCCTAGAAATGATGTTATAGGTGAGAATCTTGGAGAAGAAGTCAGGTGGAGAGGAATGATCACATTTCTCCTTTAAGTCAACTTCAATTTGAATTCGGCCGTTGGACGGTCGGGGAACTGAAAACTTAGTCATTATCAGAGGTTCTTTTTCTTGAACCACATCCCTGTCATGTGGAGTTCTGGTATCTTCCTAGATTCAGAGGTATTGAGAAGAAACTCCAGGCATGAGTACAAATTCTATCCATCATCTAACCTCTCTGTATCATCTTCAGGTCTGGGGACTTTACTGCTTGTTGCCACACTTGGCTCTGAGGTCCCTGGTGAAGCTGGGGTGTCTGTGCCTTCAGGGGCATCTTCTCTAGGAGGCCCCACACAGCCAATTCTGAGGTCCCACCCACTAACTCCACAGACTACTCACGGGACAATTCCACCCCCTCTACCTCGTCTGTTAGGAAACCTCTCTCTTAGAGGCCTTCCAAAGCCAAATCCTTTCTCCCTTGCCTAATCTCAATTCATTTAAGCTGCTATGATAGACGGGAAATGCCTCTAACATTTACGAGGAAGTCAGAGGAATGGAGAAGAGTTGAGTAGTGGGGTAGGAATAGGACACTTCTACTTTCTATAGATCTAAACCCTAAAATCTTTGGAAAAGGAGACTCATGTTGGGGAGAGAGGCATAAAGGGAGAAACAGAATACATCCACATTGATATTTCAATAAATTACCTTACTACTATTTAAGATCTTAGCTAAGTGCTGTCTTTTTGTACTGTTACCTGCTGTAATTTTTTTTTTTTATGTTGACCCCTTTCTATAAAGCCTTCTTAGTGGATGAGAGAAAAGCTAAAGGTATGTGGCAAAATTCAGTGGCAGGGAAATGGTCTCCATAACCAGAAGGATGTCACACTGTGTCAGATAACGACCAAACAGTATTGCTTCTGAACCAATGCAGAAAATCCCTTGTTTTGGGCAGTGTTTGGGCAATTTGTGAGATATAACTCTGTTGTTCATTCAAGATAGGTCATAATGTTTTGCAATAAGTACAAAGTGATAAAGACAAAATCCTCTGGGGTTGAATCTAGAGGAGAAACAACCTTGATTTTATGGAACATAAAATAAATATACAATCACAACAAAGTTGTGGATGCTCAGGCTATTGGAAAAGAATTTGCTTTTGATTGTGAATGGGTGAAACAGAATAGAAAAACATACAGGGGGAAGATGAGGACCTCATCAAAGAGCCAGGGACTATACCAGGCAAACAGTTTTCTATTCCGAACAGCAAACTCTAAGAACAGAGCTATATAAATAATGGATAGAAAATGTTTTTCTGGTCTTTCTGATTTACTGAAGAACTACACTGGGGCACTCTTTCAGTTGGAATATTCATTCAAGTGATAGGAGAAGCCCAAATAACTGCAGCTTAAACAAATTAAAGGCTTATTTTATTTTATTTTATTTTAATTTTATCAAGAAGAGTAAGTAGGCAAATCAAGGTTTCTAGGAAGGATCCACTGTATTATTCTGTTCCAGGCTCTGCCTAGCTTTTTGCTTTGCCATCCTTAGTAAATGGCCACATTTTTGGCTCAGACAGGGTGGCTACAGCAATCCCAGCTCTCACATTCATATTTCAGACAGAAAAAAGGGAGAAAGCAGGAAGGGCAAGAAGGCACATGCTAACATTTCCTGCAGCCCCATGCTGTTGATTGCTGCTCGTACTTCACTGACCCGAACTGGCTACAATGGATGCTGGGAAATGTAGCTTTTACTTGTTGTCCCTTAAATGCAGCCTGGGTTCTCTTAGCAGGAGAGGAGATTGGATATTGGTTAGGCAAGTTGGAATGACTGCGGTAGTCGCTAGGCAGATCCATGAACTTGAAAACTGAGCCTCATTTCTGCTTTTGAGTCTGTACATTTAGCAAATTTCCCACCTGCAAAATGAAAGATTTCTTTTTCTAGTTCTAGGAGAATGGGTTTCTTTGAGGAATCATTTAAATGTGTCAGTTACTTTATTAACATTTTCTTCAAATAAAAGGTAACCATAAAACATAAAACCCATTAATCTCTTTATGTGGATAGGCCTCTGGGGAATAAAAAGTTGAAAAATCTTCCTTAGATAAGACTTTTAATCAACTGTACTGTACATTAGATATGAAATAATTATCACCACTGGCCACTACAATAAGTTCCACAATTAAAACAGTACATTTTCAAACTAGTTGGGCCATTGTAATGCTCTAAACTTCTGCCTTTCTCTGCCTTTTAAGTGAGGCAAATACAATTGTCATTATAGAGTGCCCTCATAGTTAGAGATCTCAGGCAAAGGGATATCAGGAAAAGGTTGGATTCCCTGCTTAGGGGAATTGCAAGCTCTGTGCAGTCTTGGGGAGATGAGAGATACCCACAGTACAGCCTAACCCTGCCTGCCCCAGCCTCTCATAGAAGAGCCTTTGCTCACAGAGCCCTGCCTCTCTTCTTCTTATGACCCACCATAGGCTTCCCAACTCCTTATCCCAACAAAGGAGATACATCCAAAATAATTGGAAGCCACAACCACTCTTTGAGTGTTAGGTTTCAAACTGTTTGTCTCGGATCCCATGTGAAGTTGGATCACAACAGCTGTGCCTAATGAGACCAAACCGCCGGCAGCACCAGAAAACCCTGCCCAGCACGTTTCTAAGGTCAGCTTAGTGGGACCGATGCTGCACTGATAACTCGGGGAGAACCATACAGCGTTCCTGCTTTGCTTTCCCAGGTGCCGCCTGCAATGAATTATTACCACCTCTCAAAAGGTTTTGGAGAATGACTGTTGCCAGGCAAATCCTGGGAACCAGGCCTTTTTTGGAAAGTTTTAAGAATCCACTTTGCCGAGGTGATGTTAGTGGTTGGGAGGAGTACACTGTTGTCCCATTTATAAAGGGAGTGTTAATCAAGGATTTGTTTTTCTAAATATTTCCATGAACATCAAGGAAAGAAACCTTAGTCATTCATTTAAACTTTCTGGGCATCTGTTAGGAATCCATCACTGTGTTAGGGTTCGAGGAAGCAAGGTTAAGTGGCATGGGTCATTCTCTCCTTTTTTAACTTCTTTCCATATGCACAATGGTGATTACTAAACCCTCGAGTACATGTAGGGACTCAAAAGAAATAATTTCCCAAATAGAAAGTTTATGCAACAAATAAAAACCGTGATGTATCCCCTCATACCTGTTAGAACAGCTATCATCAAAAATACAAGAGATAACAAGTGTTGGCGAGGATGTGGAGAAAAGAGAAGCACAAGATGAATAAGTTCTTGAGATCTAATGTACAGCATGACGATTATAGTTAAAAATACTGTGTTATATAATTGAAAATTTCTAAGATAGTAGGTCCTAAAGGTTCTAACCACAAAAAAGAAATGACATTTATGTGACATAATGGAGGTGTTAGCTAACATTATGGTGGTGATCATTTTGCAACTATAACTGTATCAAATCAACACATTGTCTAACTTAAGCTTACACAATGTTATATGTTAGTTATATCTCAGTAAAGCTGGGGAAAATAAAGAAAGTTAATGCAACTATCAAAAAGGTAGCATATAGCTTTTGATTGTATAGTCATTCAAAACCATGCACTGTATATTCATTCCCTTGTAACCATATAATCTTTTTTATTTGTATTTCCATATAACCTTTCTGTGGGGTGCAGTGTCAGGCACCTTGCAAACCTAAGCATATTTAAAAGGTGACTTTTGTTCTCTTATACCTTAACAAAATGTAAGCTATGTGAAAAATTTTCAACATATTCATACCCTTCTGACCATACTGAGCACTTATGGCTCACAGAGCATCGAGCTCGTGAAACAATCCTAAAACACTAGGATCCCACGATACAAATCAGAATAGCACAGATTTTACAAATGAAAACGAAGAGAGAGCTTACCTAACTATTCAAGTGCGGAATGTCTGCTTCCTCCAGAAACACAGCTGCCTCTTTTCTAATTTAAGATACCTAACAAAACAATCAAGCCCTGATCATGCTATGATTAATGGAGACTAAAACTGATAACTGAGAAGAAAAATATAGCATAACTGTGGACACTTGCAATGTTCAAATTCCACAGGGAGTGGCTTCCTCCTGAAAGAGGTTCTGAATCCTCTTTCATTGCCCTTACTGCTATAAGGCACGGTGGTTATGACAGTGACTGCTGGGTAGGCAGGAGTTCCTGCAGTAAGGTTGCTTCTCTTCCCTCGTTAAGGCTGGCCGGGAGCTGATGGCTGCAGTCACTGTGAAGGTTCTGGGGATGGTGACTATCTTTCCACCTGAGGCACTCTGGCTTAGAAATGCACCTCTCCTCAGATGCATAGCCCCAATACTGGGCCAGCTTTGTGGATCTGATTTTACATTTCTTTGTGCAGAATACCTTGATGAATGTCAGCTTTTTATGGCTGATGACAGAACCCGATTTATGTGTAGATGGGACTGATCTCTCTTGGGGCTGTCATTGATCTCTCACGTTGTACTGCTCATCAGAGAAAGCCATATGGATTTTCTTTTGGGAAATGCTGAAATTAGCGTGGATTTACTTTCAAATCTTTTATCTAAAGTGTATAATAGGTTTTTAAAACATATCAAATGGTGTCTTGCTTTATTTGCATATTCTGATGGTACTCTTTAATAGAACTTCTGATTTGATTCATGTTTGGGGATAAATACAAGGGAAAGAAGAGAAACCCAATGACTCCTTCTATAGGCAACTCTTACCAGAGAAGTGTAAACTACAGTAAATACAGTTAATGTGGGAAACTGGTGCTTGAATGATAGCAGTGGAGATCCATCTGGGCTTGTCTGTCATTAGAGGCATGACCCTGGGCAAATCACATAAATAGACTTGGCCTCCATTTTCCTTCATCTGTACAAGCTTGATAACTATCTGCTGCCTAAAGCTGCGAGAATGTCACAAGATATATATACAAACATTTGTGTGCTTAGAATGCGCTAAATATCAGTAAGTGACGAATGATGATGCAGAATGATGATGATGATGAATAAAAACATCCCACCAGCTTTCAAGGAAACTATTTTGTTTCTGTTCTAGATTATTTAGCTGCCTCATATGGGAAAAATGTGCAAGATATTGCTCATCTTTTACTTAACTTTATCTATGCGGCCAGAGCCTAGAATGAAGACTATATTTGGATTAATTTCAGGAAGGGAAGGAGAGAAGAAGGTGGGAAGAGCAGGGAGAGAGGAGAAAGATGGGGAAGGGGAACGGGGAGAGGGGAAAGGAACTTCTCTAACTTTCTCCTGCACTTCTGTCTTGTTCCACGGAAGTGGGTACCAAAAGACTTACTCCCATGCTAGGAAGTACTGGGAAGGGAGGGATTTCTTTCCACCTAACAGTTGCTTCTTTTCAGGAGCACCGTGGCTGATCTGACTGCTCACACTTTTGTAGTCATTGCTTATCTCTAGTTGCAGTAGTTACTGTGATAAGAATCACTGGTAGACTTGGTGGTAAACTGATGGTACGTAGGCTTGGCACAGTGTTTAATTGGTCAGTGTATGCCCTGTATTGAGCATCGTATCCGGCATATGGAGGACTCAATAAATACTGGCTAAAAGAATGAATAGATAAATCAATGCTCTTACAAAATGAATTATATTAAAAAAAAAAACAGACCAAAAAAAGTGTTTTCCCCAAACAGTTCACCCAAAGAAGGACTTATAGAGTGGTTCAGCTCCTCCCCCATTATAGAAGTAATCAATTAGTATGTTGCAATGACTTTCTTTTTAAAGTGTTCTTCAATCTTCTCTGATAGACCAGATTCTAGAAGCATATATCTCTTTCACATTATGTGACCTTATGTAAATGGACACAAAGAAATATATTCTTAACAATACCTGTTTCTATTTTTTCTTCCCCTGAGGGGCAGCTGTGAATAAACTGTCTTGCTTTCTGAATTTCCAATTGATTCCAATATAAATCCAGTCAAATAAGAAATTTTTTAATATGATAGTGCAAGCTACCTACATTTTTCAGTTTAGTTATATTTCCAACTAAACGTGGAAATTGAAAAAGCTTGACCCAGGAAAGGAAGTTTAAGGTCATAATTCAGAAACCTAGAGAAATGAATATCTGATTATTCCTGCTACTAGGTGCTGATCACAAGAATGGGTCAATCACAGTACAGTGATCATAATCCCTGCTTTTGTATAAAATAAATACTTTAGAGAAAGACTGGAGTTTAATGCACTTTTATGCTCACAATTTATCCCATATATTACTTAAAACTATGATTTTAGAATCATTTGTTCCCTAAAATAAGGTATAAGAAATAGACTTTTTAAACCAAATTATGTAACTATTCTTTTGAGAACTATTAATATACAAACATAAAAACATACTGTATTATATTATTCTTAATAATTAAACTAACACAAATTAAGCAGTTTTCCCCTTATTTTACTTAAATATAATATATAGAAATGTCTACCTTTTACATAGTTCCTTTATATCAAACATTAATTTTAATATTAAAATAACGTATTAGCTTCAGTAATGGAAGAGCATCCTATAACCCTTCATCCTGCAATTTCACTTCTTACACTTTATCCCAAAGGTGTAGTCTCAGACCTGTGCAGAGATTTGTCTACAATGATGTCAATCATATTGTTTTCAATGATGAAAAAAATAAAATGATCTGAAACAATAAGGGATTGATTGAACAAACTACAGTTCACTTATTGGAACACAATGATGCCACAGAAACAATGCTGTTGAGAAATATTTAATAATGTGGAAAATGTGGCTACATTATTTTAAGTGTAAACACTCATAGGACAATTGCAACTTTGTGAGAATGTACATAGGTAAATATAAAGGGAAAAGTTAAAAAGCTATACCCCAAACTACTAACTGCAATTCCGTGTAAGTAGAGGAATTATGAGAATCTGTCCATTAGAACGTAAATTTCCTGAGGGCAGGAATTTGGATCACTTTTGTCTACTGTTTTGTTCAGCACGTGGAATAGGACCTGGTACAGAGTAAGGACCCGATAAATACATTTTTGTACTTTCACATATTTATGATTTTTAATTTTTTTTACTTTCTTGTAATTAAAAAAATGTATTTTTATGGACCTGCATAAATTAAACAGAACCTTAAGGCCAGGGCATTCTTTAACACCATCTTTCTAAACACATTCATCTCTATTGCTATTTTGAGAAAGTTTTTAGAAAGGAGCTAATTATAAATAAATTCTGCTATATCTATCTCTAAGTATTTCAACAATTGTCTTCAGTTACTTTTTGACTTTAAACTTCCATTATTTGTCTTTAGCTATAATTGTGTGAATGACCTTGCCACTAAAATGGGGACAAGGCCATTAATTTGATTCTAAAGTTAAATAGCTATTATCCCTCTTTGCCCTACCTTGGTTGTTTTGTTTTGTTTTGTTTTGTATGTTACAGAATATAGTATTTAGCATAATGCTTCATATGTGCAAATACTCATATTTTTTAAAGCGCTGGATCTTTTTATTTTTATTCCTGAACACCTGGTTGAATGGAATCAGGTTTCATAATGAAAGCATAGGGGCGATTCAGAGAAAATCAGGGGAGGCGGTCATTTGGAGTAACCTTGAAGTTCTACCAGGAAGTACACTGAACCACTTGTTTTATAATCTACCCAGCTCTGAGGTTAAAACTCTTCTAGTGAAAGCAGAATAAAATAAAACATAAACACAAAACCACGAACAACAAAATAAAAACCTTTTTGTAGCTTTTGGAAACATTTAAATTCTCCTGGTTAATCCATGTCACTTTGTAACTGAGTGAATCTTCAAGTTAAGGACATTAGTTGAAGCACATAATTAATAGAGAATGGCTTTTCTTTTTTCTTTGTTTAGGTTTTAAAAATTATACACATGACACATGACTCTATTTTCTCCATTAATATTTACAACAATGCAGATATAGAGAAAATAAATATGAAAATTGCCCTCTGAGCCTCTGCCCTCAATGCCTCTTCCCTCTTTGGAGGCAGAGACCATGCACAGTCATGTTTGAATGGATCCTTCCAGGTTTTGTTAGTTACATGCTTATTACATCCACATATAATGACATATTTTTTTTCACATATAATGACATATTGATACACATTGACAACTGTTGCTTTATCATAAGTGACATCCTAGTATCTATATTATCTTTTGACTTGCCTTTTTTCTTTTGATAATATAACTTGCAAGACTTTCTTGTTTTACCTCAGTATACACAAATCTATCTTGTTTAAAAAACTTGCATCGTATGTCATAATGTGGAGTTATTGTATCTTAATTAACTACCTCCCAACCCATTTGTGTTCTTTTCAGGTTTTCTCTGTGGCAAGCAAACAATTCTCTGTATTTTGTACTTTTCATACAACTTTTGGCATGGGTGTGAAGTACTTAGGTAGGATAGAATCCTAGAAGAATTGCAGTACTTTTATTTTAAGGTTCAAATATTTTACACATTTAAGCTTTGACCTTTGCTGGTAAAATGTCCTTACCCTTAAAAGAGGATTTACAAATTTATACCCCCATCAAGGCTGGAAGGAGTTAGATGTCCCTAGGTGCATATGTCTCTGGTACATTTTGTTTTATCACTGAGTACTTTTATTCTATATTTGAAAGGAAAGCATTGTTTTTTTTTATTGAATATTTTTAAAAATTTTCATTCCAGTGTAGTTAATATACAATGTTACATTAGTTTCAGGTGTACAATATAGTGATTCAGAAATGTCATATATTGCTCAGTGCTCATCGTAAGTGTGCTCTTAATCTCCTTCACCTATTTCGCCCACCCCCCGCCCACCTTCTGCTGTCTGTTCTCTGTACTAATAAAGAGACTATTTTTTGATTTGCCTTTTTTCCCCCTTTGCTCGCTTGTTTTGTTTCTTAAATTCCACATATGAGTGAAATCATATGGTATCTGTCTTTCTCTAACTTTCTTGCTTAGCATTATACCCTCTAGCTTCATCCATGTTGTTGCAAATGGCAAGATTTCATTCTTTTTTATGGCTGACTAATATTCCCTTGTATGTATATACACCACTTCTTCTTTAGCCATTCATCCGGCAGTGCTTCCATAATTTGGCTATTGTAAATGAAAGGAAATCATTGGTTTTAATATGTCCAGAAGTGTTTCTAAAAGGGACAAGGGTTATCACTGGTCAGCCTTCAGATTCTAAATGAGCCTCTTTCCCTGCTCATGTGTCTTAGGTACTAATAGACCAAACCATGGCAGAACCTGGAAGAATGAAGTAGAGGTCCAAGTACTATTGTCTTATTTAAGTGTAAATGTTTATAACAAATATTATTGAAATGCAAATAGTAATGTATTGTTATGTTAACTGCAACAACAATTCAGTTAAAATCAAAATTCTGAGACAAATGGTAAACCACGTAGGATGCTGGAACAATAGACTTAAATTGTACTGGACAAATGGGAGTGTTATCAAACTGTTAGTATCTCCCCAAACCAAACTTTCAGAATCAGAAAATATGCTAATGAAGTTAAAATAACAAGGTATCTTTTTAGTTGGTTAATTCTTTTTGGTCATGGTTGTAGCTTAGGATTTTTTTTTTTTTAAATTTTGAAATGCAATTTCAGTTGGCTGATGAGTCCGTAAGCCAAAGATCTGCTTCAATAAAAGAATAAAATTATCTGTAATAACCTCTGGATCATGAAGGATAGAAACATAATTACATTTCCTTTAAAAATGGCTTCCTGAGGGCACAAATAAACAACAGCCATAATAATGTCCTATATATAACCGTCCATAAGAGCCAGAAGGATAAAACCTATTATTACAATTTGCAATCTGTTAAATGCATTAACTATAAAAGTTAAAGACTGATTAAAAAAAAAACACAACCTTTAAGGTTCCCTTTTTTTTTTAAAGAGCCAAGTTACTCAGAAAAAAAGATTTGTTTAATGAGCTGCTTTTCTTCAGAAATTAGCACAGTTGCAGAGCAATTCAAAGACATTTACAAACCGGATGAAACTTTAATGTTCTCTAAATATTCAGTATAAACCAGAAATCAACATCGCACACATTTAACTTGATAATTTTGAAAATGCAATTATCTATCCTAAAATGAAAAAAAAATCACATAATCATATACTGAAAAGGCAGAATTCAGCAGTCATGGATCATTAAAAATACAAGGGACACAATCAAATCTGGCAACTCTTTACCAAAAACCAAAAATAAACATTGTCCAAAAAGGCATGACATTAAGATATTTTCTGTTAAAATCAAGAGCTAGATAGGAACATTTTCTACTACTCTTACTACCGTTGAAGGTTTTAGTATATATGATTAAGGTATAAAGTAATTGCATAAGCATCGAAAAAGAAAAGATCAAACTATCTCACTGTTGGTGATATTATTTTATACCTAGAAAAACTAAGGGATTCTTGCTCAAAAGAAATTTCAGGGATTTGCGTATATATCTGATAAACATTTTTTAAAAATAAGTTTTCTCTACTTTAGCACTTAAGTAGAAAGGGGAATGTAAAATCTTATTTAAAAACCTGAAAACAAAGCATTTGATCCACGCCCATCCTCTTCCCACCCCACCCTGTCCCTTTCTCCTCTTGGTAAATGACACCTCCATCTCCCCAGTTTCTTAGGACAAAAATTCAGGAGCCATACCTGGTCTCATCCCTACATCCCTACATCTCTCTACATCTCATCCCTACATGGACCGGTTTCACCTCATGTGGACACAGAAAGTCCCTGCTGGTGGCCACAGCGATAGGTACACACCTCACCCTGACCCGGGAGATGAGCAGAGGGAGCCTGGCTGCTGTCTTGGAGCACCGAAACATGAGCTCCACCTTTTCCTCATTCCTACCACCCAATCCTCAGCAGGTTTTGTTGACCTGATTTCTAACTACTTGCCGATTGTAACTACCTCCTATGACCTCCAGTGTGAAACCTTAAACCATTTTGGTTTCTCTCCAGGATCGTGGCAGTCACTTCCTAGCTGGTGTCTTGCTGACTCTCTTGCCCTTCTGCAGGGCATTGCCATCTAGCAGCCAGGGTAATCTTCCAGCTCAGATCTGATTCTGTGGCTCCCAGGTGAACATCCCCCAATTGCTTCTCACTTGGGCTAGAATAAAACCCAGCTTCTTCTCTGAGCCTGCATGACTGGTCTCTGCTTCCCTCCTATCATCTCGCACGACTCTCCCCTCATGCCGCAGGCTATAGCAGCTCCGTCTTTCTGTCCCTCGACCAGGCTGAGCTCATGTCCGTCAGGGCTGTCCACAGCTGTAGCAGATAACTTAGCACCGACTCTGCAATCACTTTTTGTTTTCTTCATGAGGACTTACACAACTATCCAAATGATCTTCTTTATCAGATCTTCGGTAAAACACCTGTTGGGAACACCATCTCGGTCAAGGGAAGCACCATGAGCCCCACCTGTCTTGGTCCCTGCTTTACCCGACGGCTAGAGCTCCTGTGACACGTAGTGGACTTTCAGTGTATTCCAGTCGTGTGACTGAGAGAATGAACAAAAGGAAAATGGAAACGTTCCCAGTTTGCAGACTGGAGACTTGAGGCTTCTTGGCAAGATATAAATTGCCTATGATTAAATAGCTAAGAGTTGGCTGGGTTCAGACTCAAAATCAGTTCAGTCTAACTGTAATTCTTGTGCATTTTCCGGTATGCACGCTACCTTCTCACTCTAACACACCGCCATCTATAGCTAGATTGTTTGGATCTTGTCCTTCTAGGCTAGAAAAAGTAGGCCAGTATATCTTGTTTTTTTAGTGAATGCGGTCCCACTTGATGCAAAGGTAGATGGTTGTAAGCGTGGTTTGAAATCTTCAAATCAAACGTATGTCATGCTGACTCCTGTTTTACTCTGCGTGGTCTGGGAACATGTGAGGTTTGATATGGTTTGTAAATGCATTTGTACTATTCTATAATTGCATTGATTTCTTGAGAAAAACAATATTATTAAAACAAAATGAGGAGCATAATGCTCTGTCAAAACTGATCTATCAGAACAAAGTAATGAACGGTGTCTTGGGGGAAAGAACATTGTTTTGTTATTGTGGCAGTCTTGAAAACCTATTTTTTTAAAAAGAAACTCTAAGCACTGAAAACAATGAAACCTGCCACAAAACTAGCAGTACGGTATTCATAAACAACTAGGATAACCTTAGGTGTCTCATGGATCTTTTCTAACAAATACTGTGCGCAGGACCAGTTGGCTCTTTGCATTCTTGCCTGGCTCTCAAACCGCAGAAAACCCAACGGAATAAAATACCCAATCTTTAACTGATAGGGCTCAGGGCAAATAAATAGACCTTGGTCAGATAAGGTCTGATAAGGGGTAACAGGTGTAGGGATCGTTTCCCTCATTTTGTGATAGCAAATAAAAGATCTGGAAAATACTAGTGACAGTAAGCATAGGCATTATGAAAATGGGATGTTTGCTGTACAAAGCTCTGAGAAGGGGGACAGGGAAGAGCCTGAGAGTATGAGGAGGAAGGAGAGGGAAAGGAAGGAAGGAATTCAGTACGCGCACGCGCACGGGGCTGAGTTTACAAAACATAAAGTTTAAATGACGTTACACCACAACACCCCCTTTCAGATTCTTAGCACTATAGAAGCACTTTGTAATGTAACTTCAGTAAAAACGAAGTTTTAGATGGTCAAATCACAAAACTATGCCATAAAAAGGGGGACCTTCCAGATAAGGAAATCAAGGAACAAAATAATAGGCCTTTATAGAACGATACATGGGAGACAGCAATAAACAGATCATGATGGTGAAAATGCAGGAAAAGAGATTAAAGCCGTGGACGGAAGGTAATGAGTTTGGCGACAAGACAACGAGGAATCAAACGAATAGCTTTTCAGAAAAAGAGAAACTCCCATAGCACCCAACATTTCTTTAAAAAATTTGTACCAGGGAAAATTCCCTAAAATGAGGGTCAGAGACTGTATTCCAGGAGAGATGCATACAGAACAATGATCCCAAAATACATTCTCTTAAAATTACTTAACATCAAGCATGAAAAAAAGAATTTTCAGACATCCAGACAGAAAAAAAAAAAAAGGAAGTCATCTACCAGTGGTGAACGTTGAAGCCAGTCATAGAGCTCTTCAGAATTCAGGGAATATAGAACACATTAATTCTTCTTGAAAAAAAACCCAGCAACTTTTGACTATGATATCTGGCCAGATACATTACTAATCACAGCAAAAAGGTCAGGAATAGAAAAGCAATGGGGAGGTTGGGGGTAAGGATAAATTATTTCTCTTTTTTTTCCTTAAAACTTATTTATTTATTTAGACGGTGGAGGGGCGGGGCAGCGGGAGAGAGAAACCCAGGCACTCTGTGCTGAGCACAGAGCCCGACTTGGGGCTCAATCTCGCAACCCTGCGATCAGACCTGAGCCGAAACCAAGAACTGGCTGCACCACCCAGGTGCCCCTGAATTTTTTTTCTTAATATCACCTTCAGGCTAAAGTATTGTGGGAATTTTGGTTACAGAATTTAAGGTGTTATAGTCTTGGCAAAATAATCATAACAATATACGCAAAAAATCAGCAAGTAGGAAAGGAAAGAGGAAGTATAAAATTCTTAATTCCTTAATCTCTCACATGATTGAGTTCACCAGTAATAATTATTGATGCACAATACGTTCCTAACATTTAGTCTTTTATGAAGCCCGTGTATTCCTGGAATGCTCATATAATAGAAGATGCTCATATAATAGAGAATCTCTTTAGATAGCTCTCTTATTTTATTGACATAATCCTTTCTCAGTCCTTGGGAAAAAGTATTTCATATTTTATATATATATATATAAATATAGACTGGTATCTGCAATATGTAATAAATATATATTTATATATTGAATACATTATTTAAATATAATAAACAATAAATATATAATAAATATATACTTCTATACAATAATTTTAGTAATAAAGTTTTGTCATGCTTCTGATTTCCCTACAGAAAAATCAGCTGTAGCACTGAATAAATTGATATATCTAATCTACCATCTGTTCTCAATGTGTGCATCAGCTTTTCCACACCTGTCCTGGAATTATCTTGGGAGTGATACCAACAGGAAGGAAAGAATCAAAATGTTCAAGTCATGTTGCTAGAAAAGAAGGAGGTGCTATTTAGCAAAAGTGAACTTACAGAAAATCAGATCTAGTTCAAAAGCTTATTCTTTACAGCTATTAAGGCGTAAACCAGAAGTAAGTAGTTCTTGTCTGCAGCCTTCTAATGGGATGTCAGGGATGGGTAAAATGCTATTGGGTTACCTATGTAACTGAGAGGCGGGTGGAGACCGCTCTCTGTCTATTCACATTCCTGCCTGCAAAATAAGACACAGCCCATCCCCCCTCCACCCTCCCCTGCCCAGCCAGAGCACCCGTTGCCTTGGCTCACACTGCTGAATAAAGCATTTCACAGAGGGCCAGGCCCAGAGTGAAGACCTAGCTCAGACTGCAGTAGTGTTCAAGGCCCCCACTGTTGCTCAGGGGCCGAGTCTTACCCCAGATCACTTCCGTGCTCATAGACCCCATTCAGGTTGTGGGATCCATTGTCAATTACAGTTCAAAAAGTTAGCATTTCATAGTTTACTTTTCAAGATCTCCTTAGGCCTAGCATCTACATGGCCATATATAAATGCAAATAAAAAAGAACGAAGCAGTTATTTTTATAACTTTTCATCATGCTCTTCAAAATGTTTAGGAAAGAATAAAATATATAATAATGTAGAAATGAACTTGAACACTTGGCTCTTTGTTTAAACTTTCTCTAGAATATCCTTGGCATCTCTGTAGAGCAAAAAGCAGTGTGATGAATGCCAAATCGTGCTTCACACACACCCACTCCATTTCCCATTACACTCTTCGGGGCTATCTTTTTAGAGAAAAAGAATTTTGTCTTATTTATACAAGTTTTCATAAGGTAAATGATGCTTGATTTTAAAATGTTCATTTTAACATGTAGGTACCAAAAGGCAACTTTCCCAACTTGTTTCTCCTGTGTAAACGTTCTGAGGAAATCCGTGGCATTAAATGTTCCTTCTCTTATAAGCTCCTGTGCTCCTTGGTCAACCAGGTGACAAGCTGGTAAATACAAATATTTATAAGCAAATCCAGTGCATTACATGCAAACATAGCATGTCCATGGGCCAAGATGGACAATTATAAACTAAGAAATATTAGGCTGATTAATGACTTGTTCCCTGACTACTACAACCAGAGAGTTTTAAATCCCCTGCTAGAAACTGTTTTGGAAAAGAAATGTGAGGTGAGCATCAAAAAGGCTAAGGTATTTCAGGCTGTATTAAGAGACCTTGACTCGTGGGCTCCTGGGTGGCTCAGTTAAGTGTCTGGCTTCAGCTCAGGTCATATTTTAAATCCCAGGATTTAAGGGTCCTGGGATCGAGCCTGGCATCAGGCTCCCTGCTCAGCTGGGGGTCTGCCTCTCCCTCTCCCTCTGCCCCTCCACCCCCACTCCTTGTGCACATGCTCTCTCTCTCAAATAAATAAATAAATCTTTAAAAAGAGAGAGAGGCCTTGACTACTACTAATGTGGCATGTCTGGTTCTGCTCTCCCATCCACTGCTCAGGCCAAATCAGAGATATGTGATTCAGTGTGGGGAAGCACACAGGGAAAGGGATTTGGAACATCTGTAATCAAAGGGAGACGGCATGATGAGAGGACCTGGGCTGATGAGGCCTAAAGGGTGAGGGAGAGAGATCTGGGTCCTTGAGCCGGCAGCCGACTCAGCACTGCCTGAGGAATGTTATCCCCGCCTTCACCCAAATACTCCACAAGCTGTGCTTCCAAGAGAGTTACATATTGCGTGGTGTGCTTCGTATCGTCTAGCTTACACCAAATGGTTGGAAACTACAGAGAAACGGATTTCAAATCTGAGAGGAAGAACCTTCCAGCTGGTCTGAAGATAGAACCAGCTGCTTGACAGGGGAACTTGGCGGGCTTTGCGGGCACCCTTGAGTGCCGTCCAGTGGGCAGCAGAGAAGCGAGGGAATGGAGTTCATGTAATAAAGCGTGGTTGTTGAGTGAGAATGTAGATGTACTCACTTCCATATAGACTCGGTGTTGAAGGGATGTAGGGAAAAAAAATGCGTTTCCTTCTGCGAGGAGAACGCTGTATGGGCTGGGTCGAAGAGAAGGTGCCCTGTGTACTGAGGAAGTCTTTGAGCAAGCAAAATTCCAGCGTTTGAAGAAACATGCTTTTCCTCTTTTATACACTATTGAGACTGGTATAAAGATCTGCTTGTTTGAAAGGTTGAAAAACTACTGCTTCATTAAGAACCGCAATCTGGCTTCAGGAAGGGCAGATCACAACTTAAAGTCCATCCCAGACCATGGTCTTTATTATTTGAGAGTCTGACACTATAAACTTATACCAAGCAGCATGCGGGTTTATGGACTAGGGACTTTGTGGTTTGTTAAAAATATTTTTGCAAGTGATTTGAAATGTGTTATTTTTTTATATTTTAACAAAATGGGCTACTCCAACGTAAGTAAAACAAGGTAGTATTCTCACATGGAGAACCATAACTTTGCAAGATTCTGCAAAGCTTGAGGAGTGGTGTTATCCTCTAGAGGAAAATGTTCATCAATTATTTTTATAATTGTTACTAGCATCATCTCATATTTTCCGGAGGGTTACTAAGAAGATATGGTTGCTGACCTTCTTAATAACTAATAATCCAATTACATGTTTGTAATTCTGTTCCTCAAAAACTTCATCCGTAATTTGTTGGGGTAAAAATAATTGCCCTTTTGTTTTCTGTTTTACTAAGTTATCATGACTAAATTATACAGTATGTATACACATACTCATTGAAGTTATACGTTTTCGTTATAATTCTGACAAGCGCAAACTGTAGGAAACCTGCCATTCTAGATTTCTGTCTTCTGGTGTCTAACATATTGCTTGTCCTAATTTATTTATTCTGAATTCTCACTGCATTTGCTATATGCCATAAAGTGTTTGCACTGGGCAGGTGCCTGCTCCCAAAGATATATCCAAGTTGGCATTCCCAGAACCTGTGAATGTTACCTTATTTGGGAAGAGGGTCTTTGCAGATGTGATTATCCAGGATTATTTGGGTGGGCCCTAAGTGCAATCACATGTATCCTTACAAGAGCAAGGCCGAGGGAGATGTGACACAGACATACAGAGGAGAAGGTGACAGGAAGACAGAGGCAGAGACTGGAGTGAGGCAGGCACAAGCTAAGCGGTGCTCACAGTGGAATAGATGCTCCATGAGAGCCTCCAGGAGGACTGTGGCCCTGCTGACACCTTGTCTTTGGACTTCTGGCCTCCCAAATTGAGAGAGAGTCAATTTCTGTTGCTTTAAGTCACCCAGTTTGTGGTCATTTGTTACAGCACCCACAGTAAACTAATGGTGTTTTTTGCTTCTGTAGCCTGTTTTGGTGCCTTTCCTGACTCCCAAAAATTGCTCACACCATGTTCTAGAATTCTGTTCCCTGCCTACCGAAATCCTGCCAATGCTTCAAGGCTTACCTTCACACAGTATGGCCTGAGCAGGACCCCCATCTCCAATCCAGCCATCCTGAGCAGGGGAAGGGGTCGGTCAGCTCCACCACGTAACAGTGCTGAGAAAATCACTAAGCCCTGGAGTCTTGGCTTTCTCCTCTGAAAACCTTCTCATGATTGTTTGTAGATTGCATGTGATAAATTTAAACAATTTAGTGCAGTCCAGATGAGGTGCTGGACCAACCCACCCATCTTCTGAACAGTCCGCGCATGGCTTAGATTTCTCGCACGACACATGTCTCAGCATGCCGCACACTGTCGTTATGCCTCACGAGAAGCCTGTGGCTGAGTGAACTTCTTCAGCTACCCTCTTCTTCACCCAGTGCCCTGGCCCTCCATTTTCCCTTTTCTATTTGATCTTAGAGGAAGAAGTGGTTCTCTTTCGTTCCAACATTAAACTCGCTCATTAGGCTTTTAATCTTCATCAGCTCCACCTGCCCTGGGACCTTGCCAGTTTCCCCTTTTGGAAAACATTCGAAATCTCTCCCTCTCTGTGTGTGCCTATCATGAAAAATATAATCATGTCCATCAATGTTAACATAGAGAAAATGCAATTGTCCCCTGCTCTTGCCACCTGACTTCACTTCTTCCCCACAAAGATCACTTCCAATGTCTCACCACTGACTCATTCTAAATCATGTCACATCTGCTTTTTCATGTTTGCCATCTGCTAGTCTTTTAAATTCGCTAGAGACTTCATCGTTACAAAGTCCAGTTCCTGCTTTTGGGGCATCCTCTTGTTTAATCTGTGCCTAGCACTGACCTCTACTGCAGGCTACTTACTGGACATTGCCGCCGGTCTCTTAGATCCAAAACGTTTACAACCAGTGTCATCACCACGAACCCCAGCATATCTTTTCAGTATCCCTCTCTCAGTCTCTAACCTGGGCACTAAAGTTTCCTCTTTGATTTTCTCCCTTCCTTCTCTTATACCAAATCTGTCACTCTAGCCCCCCTTCTTCCACCGCCATTTTATTTCCTCAACATCTCTATAATGTATTGATTATTACTGCCACTCCATCAAGCTTAATGAGACTCTCATTACTTGCTTGTCACCTGGGCTATTCCAATGACTACCTAACACATTCTACCTCCCATCTTCCTTCATTTTACCCATCCTACACAGCTCTGACAGATTAATTTTTTTAACCATGTATTTATTTACATATCATTCCTTTGTACAAAAATCCTCTAATGGCTATCCATTTTCTATTGACTTAAGTATACTTAATGCAGTTTACTTCAGCTCACATTGACAGGATTTTGCGATACAAAAATCGTTTCCGTGACTAACATTGATGGAGCTTTACTATGTTCCGTGCACTGTGAAACACTACACATATGTATGTTATCTGCTTTGATCTTCACAATAACCCCACGTGGCAGGGGCCATTATAGTTTGTGCTTTATAAATGAGGATCCTGAGGCTTAGCTAAGGTTAAAACCAGGTTCCTTGATCTCTAGAGCCTCAGAGGAGAGCCCATGAGAAAGACTGTTTCTTAAGCCCTCCTCCACACACCCTCCCTTCCTGAGTCGCCCCAAAGCCTCACTCTTTCCTGCCTTCCTGTTTGGATCATGTTCCTCCTCAATTTTCTCGTGTCTGCCTATTCATCTTGTCCACATCCTTTGAGGCCTGCCTCAAGTGCTCGCTCTTATTTTCCCCTGATGGATGCAATCCCCACCTCTTAAAGTCCTTCCCACTCCGTCCTGCCCATGTTCCCATGCCTCACTTGGACCCTCTCTAAACAGCACAGCGTGTATGTGTCTCATCCCACTGTTGGGTTGCTGCTCACTGAGTGTGAGCGTGCCTTCCTTCTCCTCTTGATATCTTCTTCAGTATTTAACACACTTGCCTGAACATGTAGTGACTTGATATGTGTTGAATTTCAAAGCCTAGATTTTCTGCCTTGCTAGAAGAAAGGCTCTTTCAGGGTAGGAACAGAACTAAGCAATTTGTATATGTTTTATTGTATTGGGCACAGTGCATCATACTCGGGTGACACTCAAATATTGAATGAATGAATGAATGAATAAAATGAAAGAAAAAAACATCACATAAGCTCTCTGGGTTTGTTCAACTGTAAAATAAAGGGTTTGGAAGAGATCATCTCTAAGATTCCTACCAGATCTAAAATGTTATGAGTTTAACATTCTGCATATTCAAGTATTTCTCTTTAGCACCAGTACACAAAGCATAAGTGAACTTTTATATCTCCCAAAATTTAATCTGAGAAACCATTATAGCTATTTTTATATTTTATGTTAAATTTAAGGCCACGTTAATTTCTTTACTATTATTTATACTAGAAATCCTTAAGCATCAAAGTAAACTGGAACATTTCAATTGCTTTAAGAAATTAACCTGAGTATACAGAAGAATAAAATTTTAAAAGAAAATATCCAGCTATGAAAGAACTTTGAAGTTGTTAACGTTTTAGGATTATGTCTTATATCCTAAAGGGGCAAAGATTAGACATAATCTAAAGTATCCACTTGGACAGCTCTACAACAGTTCCTTTTTGCAAACACCAAGATCTTTATGTTAGTTATTACTCAGAGCAGTGTCAGAATCCCACACTATTTGTTTTATTAAGAAGGACTTCATATAGCCACGTTCATAGGAGCATTCTACACAATAACCAAAAGGTGGAAGCAACCCAAATGTCCATGAGTAGTCATACAATAGAATAATCTTTAGCTTTAAAAAGGAAGGAAATCTGGACACATGCTACAACATGGATGAACTTTGAAGACATTATGTTGAGTGAAATAAGTCAGTCACAAAAGCATAAGTATTGTAAAATTCCACTTACATGAGGTACTTAGAGTAGTGAAATTCATAGACAGTGGAACGAAGGTTTCCAACACAAATCCTTCCACATGTGTTGAGGGCAGGGAAGAATAAGGAGTTGATATTTTATGGATATAGAGTTTCCATTTTGGAAGATGAAAAAGATCTAAAGATGGAGGGTGGTGGTGGTTGCTCGACAATGTGAATGTACTTAGTGCCACAGAAATGTATACCTAAAAATGGTTAAAATGGTAAATTTTATGTTATTTATAGTTTACTGTGAAAAAAAAAAGAACTTTGAGCAGGTAAAAGGACAATTGTAGTATCAAAACAAAAACAAAAACAAAAACGAGGGCAATATATAATACATTCTTCTCTGGTTCAAATACTCTGGCCAATTATTGCCTAGATCTAATGAAGTGGTTGGTGTTGAATTTGCTAAGCTGCTAGTTGTGGAGGAGCAGGACTAAAGGGACAATCACTTCCGTATTAGGGGAAGGTACTGTGATTTCCATGTTGTGTCATAAGAGGGAAGAATGGAGAGATAGGCCGTGTTATACTTAGGCTTTCTTGTGCTGTCCTATACTATTATGGGCTGAATTGTGTCCCCCCAAACTCAAGTCCAAACCCCCAATGTGATAGTATTTGGATCTGGGGCCTTTGCAAGGTAAGTAGGGCTGGATTAGGTCACGAGAGGAGGACCTTCGTGATGGAGTTCACTAACAAGGGAATATAAGAGGAAGGAGAGTTCTCTGCTCCCCCTCCCCCCATCCCCAAGTACACATACCAAGAAAGGCTGTGTGAGGGAAGAGTGAGAAGGTAGCCAGGAAGCGAGCTCTCCCCAGGAACCAAATTGGCCAGAACCTTGATCTTGGACTGTTAGCCTCCCGAATTGTGAGACATAAATTTCTGTTGTTTAGGCCACCCAGTCTGTGATATTTTATTATGCCTGAGCAGACTAATACATATACTGAAGAGACAAGTGTTGGAATAGGGCTTGATATAGGGTCCCGACATCCGCACTCTTGAGTATGGCTGGAGCAAGATAGGCAGATTGAAACACACCAGGTGAGCACCCTCTGTCCCATTAAGTGTGAGGCCATAGGGACTGATTGCTGGTGCTAGAGTGCACCCACGAAAAGGGCTTGAGTCAATAAAACTCCATCATTCTCCATGACACTGAGGGATCTGGGCCCCTCAGCACCTCATTCATAGATATTAGGAAAGTCTGTGATGGGCAGAATCACAGAAATATGCATATTTTAAGAGTAAAATAGTGTGGGAACATATTAAAGGAAAAAAATATGAAAAAGAGCAGAGCCAAAGGATCAAATGCAGAAGAAAATGTTGGCAGGAGGTGTTGGGGGAAAGTGGGAGTAAAACTTGTCGAATGCTTTGTGGCCCCCAGTGTATTCACATAACATTAAAATTAGATTTTGACTAATTTTCCAACATATTATTTGGCTTCGGAAGGAAGAAATATAAAGAGATAGTCATTTCTGCTGTTGGAAGTTTTCAAAAATAAAAATAGATTTGGAAATTTCAGTGTATATTTCCAGTTGCACAGATGTATTCTCCAGCTTCCTTTAAGAACGGTCTTAATGTAGAGCATTTCGGTCCATACCAGTGAAATCCTAGGTTACACTGAAGACTTGACCAAGGGTCTCACAAGCACACAGATGTCTTATCCACAAAGCTCCCGTTTCCCCCTTATATTGTTTGCCTGTCAGAATCAATATCTCTCTAGGGTCTGCTTTTGGGGCCCAGCCAATCAGCTCCGTTGTGCTGACACAGCCCAGTTTATGCCAAATTGAGCTGCTGCCTCCATCCCCATTAAGAGAACAAAGCACACAATCATCCCAGACATTGCACCCCATTGCTATAGCCAACATTACTGTGACTTGAAAATCACAGACTGTCAGAGAATGGCGGGGGCCGGGAGATAGCCTCAGCCCAACCCAGCATTTTCCTGGAGAGGAGACAGAAGGGGAGCAATCATGAGGGAGCCAGTGACAGAGCCTTCTGATTCCCAGGCTGCTTCTATTTATACACTACCTAGGTGGGCAACAACATCAGTTTTTAAACCCCCCCTTCACCTAATCACATTGCTTCACACACTTCCCTTACTTTTAGACTCGATAAAGTGTGACTTGCTTCCAAGAACCCAAGACAGGGGGAAAAAAAAGTTTAGATTCAGGCAATAGGCTCACGGAGAGCCAAAATTTACACCCTAAACCAAGCTTTGATGGGTGATGGCAATAATAATAATAATAATAATGTCACTGAAGCCAAGACCAACTATTTCAAGGTCAAGGCACAGTGGACATTATTTTGGCAGCACAGCATCTTCTGAACTCAATGCCTGTGTTGGAGCAATTCTCTACTGTAGGAACACCTACTCTATTAAACCATTCCGATAAAGAATCTAAAAAGTCCAGGCACGCATTTTCCCTGCCCCTGTAACCTAGTTCAGCTTCTGGTCCAGCCTCCAACTTTCAACAGGGAACAAAGAACCCAGAGAGGTGGTGTGTGGAGGGAAATGCGGTAGTGGCAGGAGTATCCAATCTCTGGGCTGCAGTGGCCATGGGGATGGGGGGATCATCTGCTGTTCTATGGTAATAGTACCGTGTCAGTCAGGACCCCGAATAGTCTGGTTCCAGTGTCTTGCTGCCTTCTTGCTCAGTGTTCAGGTCACAGTGTCTGTTAGCCTTAGCCAGCATTTTGACTCTGATGGGTCCACACAAGGCAGCTGAGAATGAAGGGCAGGGTTCTTCTCTGAGAAATTGGTCTTAGCAACAAGAAACTTGAATAATGGTGACATCGGCACACTGTAGCATTGATAATTTTTTTCAGGGAAATAAAATGTAGGCAATTTGTAAGTGTTCTTTTCCTTTCAGGAAATACCTTTTGTGAAAAAAATTTGATTATAAATTTGTAGCACAAATCTTTACTTGTATGAAAATCAACCAGAGAAAATAGCCAATAAGGACTGACTAAAAGAATATCCTAGACTGATGGGGTTTGAAATCCCAATGAATGGGTGCGGCCATAATAATTCATCTCTATAGAAAGATCAGATGATCACTAGCCAGAAAATAGCTTTGGATTAGTTCAAATGATCTCATTTTATGCAGTTGGGTAAAATAAATACTCCCATGGATTCCATGGTGATTTTATTATGGCATTTGTTATGGGAAGCAGGTGGAAAAGATAGATTCCAAAGGGTTTATGCATAAGGAAATGCACTTAATGAAAATGAGTAATTTTATGCATTGTTGGGTTCTGATTTCGATACAAACTCGGAGAAAAGATTTAGACATGTTTGCTGCTATTAGTTTATTTAGCAAATGTCAAGAATAAATAGGCTGTTGGATTAAAGAGAGTAGTAGTAGTTAATGATGATTGCGTTAACACCCTCCCACAGAGCAAGGATTGTATCTTGAAGTAGCTTTCATAGCCAGAACAGGCTGTACTGGGAGCTGACCTCAGTGGGGCTGGGAATGCAGATCAGGAAAAAGGAAATGCCAATGGTGTTGTGTTTTCATTTAATCATAGACACTAACATCAAAAGTTAATTTTGAAGGCAAAGGGAAAGTTCTAATCATGTTGGAAGAGCAGAGCTTTCCACCATCTCAAACAATTACGAGAATGAGGAGAACTCTAAAAATGGAAGCATACCAGAGAAATGGAAATATGTGAGAGATTATTTATACCGAGCTTAACTAGGGCCTTAATATGTTGATAAGGTAAAACTTCAAAAACTGGAATTTTCCTGACCTAGCTTCTTTTGGAAATACAAGTAAAATTTAACTTGGAGGACAATATTTTATGCTGGAGGTACTGAGGCTGAACACACTAGAATAATTTTCTTTAGACAGCTAATAACTGGGTTTTGACATATAGGAATTACTTGGAATTACTTTTGATTTCAATTTACTGCTCTTTTTCTAAACACTGTGTGGTGTAATGAAATGATTGATAAGGGGTGTCCTGTGACCTCCGCTGGATGTTCTTTGTACCCTTTTCTGCAGCACGTCTCTCTGCAGTGTGTGCTCACTAGCAAAGCGCCGTATTTTGCAAATGCTGCAGTCAGAGGGTTCTTATGTGAAGGATAATTTCACTAGGAAGTAATGTCAGCGTGTTGATGAATTTCACCCAGTGTTTACAGGCTACTTCACTGATACCTGTCCTCCATTATAAACACTGTTTACACATGTCAGTTTTTATATGTATTACTGAACCACTGGAAAAGCTGTAGTCACCCGTATTAACCATAGATACTGAAGGTTGGAAAGGATATGCCCCATGACATACTACCTGTAACCATGAGTAAATAAGGTCACAGAATATCTATGGATATGGTTCAAGCTAAGATATGAGAAAATTTAAAAAAGCTAATGAGTTTGGCAGTTCCAAAGCAGAGGTTAACATTCTACATAAACATAGTGACTATAATGCTATGACTTTCTTTTTTTTTAAGATTTTATTTATTTGTCAGAGAGAGAGATAGAGAGCACAAGCAGGGGGAGCGGCAGGCAGAGGGAGAAGCAGGCTCCCTGCTGAGCAAGGAGCCCGATGTGGGACTCGATCCCAGGACCCTGGGATCATGACCTGAGCTGAAGGCAGACGCTTAACTGACTGAGCCACCCACACATCCCATAATACTGTGACTTTTTGATATATAAATAAACTTTATGTCTTTAATGAATATTTTCTTATTAAATCCCATTCCTGCATGAAGATAGAACAAAGATGATAGGCAAGATTTCGATACTATTTCTACTTGTGTGATATCTGCAAAAGCTCATTCATGTCCTAAGGCATTGAAAATTTTAAGATTTATATTGTAAATAGGTAATTCCAGCAACTGAACAGTGGGAAGTGAAAAGGGAATAATATAAGAAGGAGACTAGAAGGAAAATATTTCAAAAGTCTCTGTCAAAGATAAGAGAGGCCTGAGCTTAGTACTATGTCTATAAGGAAGGAGAAGAGGGAGTTTTTTGTTTGTTTGTTAGTTTTATTTTGTTTTATTTTAATTTAGGAGTTAAATCTATCAAATTCAATGATTCACCGCATGACAGGGGAGTGGGAGAGAAAAATAAAAACATTAAGTATAATTCCTGGGCATTTCAGGCAGTCTTGCTTAGGGTTAGTCAGTAAATGTGTGGCAAAATACACAACGAAGTCCACAAAAACAAAAATTTAACTTGTGACAACACTGATCTGCATTTAGTCCTATTGCCTAGTCTTTATATCTGGGGGGGAAAAAATCAAAGATGCAGTAAGAATAAAATGAGGAGTGACATTAAAAAGGTGTCAGTTTAGCATGGGGTGATACCCAAAATCTTCAGGAAAAGCAAAGAGAATATTATTTAGATGCTGTGAGCTTCTCTATAAAGACCAAGGCATTGCGTGATTTAATAAAGGTACATTGAGCATAAGTCTAAATAACAATAATGCTAGTATACGCCACACAACGTTGTGCTTGATGGGATCAAATGGTAATAGCCCAAGCCACTCTTGCCTAGGGGATGTTTAATAGAGCTACACAAAAAATATAATACTTTGGTTCAATGAGGGATTCTTTTTAGCTCCCTTTTCAGGCAGAGAAATGCTTTTATAGCTAAAGGGAGCCTAACATCTTTCCCATCTTCATGGTGCACAGAGAGGATGCTAGTCTCTAGGGCAGCCTACTCCAGAACACAGGAGAAGGCACCAATGTGGTTTCTGACACAGAGGACTCGCATTAGAAAAAGAGGGTGCAGTGTTGCACAACCAATCCCACAATTCATAAGCAAAGGCCCAGAGGAAAGAAGCAGCTCTTCCGGTGTACATAAGGTCATCTGGGACACACCAAAAATGATCCAAGCAGAATCAGGGCAGTAACTCTTCCTTAGTCACATGGGTAAGTGTTATCAATGGTTCTCAGGTAAGAATAATTGGTTGCTGTCTTCAGGACCCATGTCATCTTCTGTACCATTCACTGTATTTTAAGCATGCACAGTGATTGGGATATATTTTTCATTTCAGGATGTGGATTCAGTCATTCTTGACTGTCCTTTTGGTGAGGCACTGAGTTTAAAACCTATCTAGTAATCAAGCAACCAACCAACCAACCAACCAACACCCCTGAGAATTCCCAGAGCTAAGAATGTCTAGTAGTCAAGAGTCTGACATTTAGAGTTGGAAAAAATGAGATAGAAAGAACTAACGAATTCTTTCGGAAATAAGTAGATCTGTGTGTGGATGAGCTAAATGTTATATTAGAGTCTACAAGTACTGCACCCTAAAGGTCTGACACAGTATTTACAACCTAGGAATTTACTCAGTCATTCCATAAGCATTCATCAAATGCTTCCTATGCTGGACAATATGGAAGACTTATTAAAAAGGGATCAAGCTGAAAAATATGGGAACTAGTTAAGTGACTATCACAGTGTAAATAAAACAGATGAGGTCATTCTAAGGGAGAAGCAGAGGCATTAGAAGGGAGGAAACAGAAACAAGAGAAATTTAGACACAGTCAATAAATAGTTTATAAGTAAAAAAAAAAGCGTAGTACCTAGAAAAAAGTAATTACCGTACACAAGAGTAAAAGGTTAAATTGAATAGATCCTAACTTGTGACAAATAATGGACCAGCCAATTACATAGTCAGATCCCAACAGATCACCACACAGACTCTACATCAACAGTGGGAGTTTCTTTAGCCAAGTGCAAATCCCAGTATTCTCACCAGAATTCAACCTGGACTTACGTGGAGGTCAAAGGAGTCAGCTCTGTGCATTTTACCGGAGAACCATTCTGGTCATAAAATGATTAAGAGTGCTAGGCTATAGAGATGAGATTACCTTCAAAGTGACAGAAGCCTCATTTTCCAATAATTCTGAAAGAATTTGAGCCAAACTGAGAGCAGATGAAGACACATCATTGGTAGGAATAAAATGTAGTATCATATGTAGGAATAAAATACATGGGAATAAAATGCAGTAAGGAGGTGATACAGAATAGGTGTGTATTATACACTCAGTACTTTTGAGCTGTACGACAGAAATGTCCTGCAGTTTGCTGCCATACTCTGTATATATGTGTGAGTGTGTGTGTTGGTGAGAGAGAGAGGAGAAATATCGCGGCCGTTCAGACCACAGATCTGATCCAGCAGGAATTTAATTTAACCCAGAGCCTGAGGATGAGCCAATGAAAGCAGTGCATTGACCAAGTGTCTAAGACACATTTTATGGACATTTGTCTTTTCTGGGTCAAGTCTGACCTCATTTGGTGCAAATCCAACCTTTGCCATCTCAATTTACTAAAATAAGATAGATAAATTAGGTTGCATTTCTTTTGTTTCTTAAAGAATTAATTCTGGAATCCCCTTAGTCAATCTGAAAGGATGATGCCATTTATAAAATTTAATTCAGCTCTATCATTTCAGAATACGTATATTGTGGAAAATCTGTTTCCCAAACTAGATTTTCCCTTTGCCTTCCCCAAAATTTTGAAGAGAAAAATTTACAATAAAATAAGTTATGGCAGAAATGTTTTTAAAATGCCAAGGGGCTAGTTTGGTGTTAATACAAATTCATACTAATCACTCAAACCTTCATGTCTGCAGAGTTTTTAACAATTAGGGTTTTTAACAATGATTGTAGATCTTTGGCTAACATGCAAAGATATAAACTCATCTTTGCTAAATTATTCTTATTAAGGCAAATGTTGAAATGATTATTAGGGTTTCAAACAATGAGATATCAGCTGCTTGGAATGGAAAGATAAACGTATATTTACTGGACAATTCTTAAAGGCAAGCAATAAAACCAACAAGGTCATGAGGTTAAAGTTTAATTGCCCAGAATATTCACATAGCCAAATAATTGGAAACCTGAATGTTGTGGCTAAAAAAAAGCTTTTACTGCATGCTTCCTGCTTATTGTAACTTTCAAATCCTCACTTTTACAAAATGTGAAATAGCAGCCCCTTAGTAAAAGTATATGTATCATAAGAAAGATCTATTGTAAAAAGGCAATTATGTAGATTATCAATCAGAATTATTGTATGAGTAGTTCGCCCTCTTCTTTTTAACTGGTATCAGGAAACAGTATTCTTTTTTTTTATTAAGATTTTTATTTATTTATTTGACAGAGAGAGAGAGTGGGAACACAAGCAGGGGGAGTGGGAGAGGGAGAAGCAGGCTTCCTGCAGAGCAGGGAGCCCGATGTGGGGCCAGGACCCTGGGATCATGACCTGAGCCGAAGGCAGACTCTCAACAACTGAGCCACCCAGGCGCCCCAGGAAACAGTATTCTTAAAGCATATTAGATGTGCTTCTATCCCTTTTTCAAAATGTGGCTAAAAATGTTTCTTGAGATATCACTGCTGAAGCAAACACCACTTTGAAAAAATACTACTTTTTCAAGGTTCAATTTCTGAGTCTCACTGAATACTTGAAGACAAAAAGGCAAATTGTTTTTAAATCCTTTACATATTTTCTATTCTATTAGGGTGACCAAGAGTTAATTATAATATTAGAGGCTATAGGGTCTAAAAGAGTTGTTAAGGACAATATAAAAAGACCATTTCGGGAAGACTAAGATGGAAAAGGAAGGAATTCTAACTTGGTCCCAAGTAAGTGGCCTGTGGGACAAGTGAACTGAGGTATCTGACATTTTATGCCAGAGCATTTTCAAATAAAAACATCCTTATTGTAGAATGAGGCAATTATTGCATGAATCTTTTGACTGGTTATCTTCTTGGGAAGACTCACTTCAATGTTTAGTCTCTAGAGAGGGTAGTGGGAAAAGCTTACATGGGGAATTCTAAGCCCTCTGTAAGTGAGGGAGGGGTTAGAGATAGGATTGGTATGTTTTACATATACAGGTATATATATGGCGTCACGCACATTCAGTCTTAATTGCCTTCTGTTTCTTGCTAAAGCTGTTATAACATCTCTTAAGTTATCAATTCTCTAGATTACTTCAATTCATTTCTGTTGAGAGCAAATGGTTTAGCTGCTTGAGCTTTGTGCAATATTCCCAACTGAGATATTAATTCTGTGACAAAGTAATTAAAAGCTCCTGCACTCTGACATCATAATTGCCGAGCTGGAATCTGGCTTTGCCATTAACTCATTACATGCCTTTAGAGAAGTTACTTACCCTCTCTAAACCTCAGGCTCTTCATCTGCAAACTGAGAATAACAATGGCCCTGTTTCCCTGGGGTGTTGCAAGTATGAGATCCGTGGAAAATTCTCAGTGTGGTGACTGACTGGTCTGTAATACACATGCAATAAGTATCAGCCACCTTTATTATTATTATTAAATGAGAACTAAAAGGAATGTAACATAGCTTTATTTTCTGTAGTGATCTTTTTGGTGGCATATTATAAGAAATGATTTGCTATCTCTGGATCCTGAATTAAAAATCCATAATCCTTAGAGAAAAAACATGGGCTCTGTAAGGTAACTGTCAAGTTCAGAGATGATAAATGTAAAGCGTGTCACATAGTGTCAGATCCTCAGTAGGTGGTAGGAGGTGATATTGTTCCTGTTAGCATCATGATTTCATAAATTTATTTCTTGTCCATTTTGGCTAGATCCATGAATGATTGAGGTGAATAGGCAGAAGTCACCCATGCCTGTCTGGGGATAATATTAATATTAATAATATCATGCAGGCTAACTTTGTGGTTAGTATACACCCTTCTTTAAATTCCGTTTCTTGGGCGCCTGGGTGGCTCAGTTGGTTAAGCGACTGCCTTCGGCTCAGGTCATGATCCTGGAGTCCCGGGATCGAGTCCCACATCAGGCTCCCTGCTCAGCAGGGAGTCTGCTTCTCCCTCTGACCCTCTTCCCTCTCGTGCTCTCTATCTCTCATTCTCTCTCTCTCAAATAAATAAATAAATAAAATCTTTGAAAAAACTTCCATTTCCTAACCATGAAAGACTATGGACTCTGAGAAACAGACTGAGAGCTCTGGAGGGGAAGGGGGTGGGGAGATGGGTTGGCCTGGTGATGGGTATTAAGGAGGGCACGTACTGAATGGAGCACTGGGTGTTATACGCAGGTGATGAATCCTGGAACACTACATCAAAAACTAATGATGTAATGTATGGTGATTAACATAATAAAAAAATATTGCCTCTCAAAAGGAGGTACTGTTAGGTGCCGATGGGTCTAGACGCCTTCCCTCTCCTTCTGCCAATATGTTTTTAGAAAAGCAATAGTTAAATAACTTAAATAATTGAGTTTATATCTTCTTTTTAGGCTAAGATTTTACATGTTGACACATAATTCATTAAAATAATGATGGAATGGCCTGCATGAGCAGTGGTAACTGTCTTGTAAAGATCTTTCTTAGAGCCTCTCAAATGGCACTATAAACTTGAAACTTACCAAGTGGCTCTGATTATAAAGGAATCCTGTTCAAGGAAATTGTTCCATGGAAGGTATCAAAGTATTAAAACCAATAAGGCATGCGGAGAACTCTAGGATAATTACCATGGTGTACTGTCAAGATCATACTCGATTTAGAAAACTACTGGCCCATATAATTTTGTCTTATTTGTCATCAAGAAATACTTCTAGAGCAAAAATAACCCATTCTTCTGGAAGTTGACTTCCTTGGCCACATTATAATGTATTTCTTTTTTTTTTTTTTTTTAAAGATTTTATTTATTTATTCATGAGAGACAGAGAGAGAGAGAGAGGCAGAGGGAGAAGCAGGCTCCCAAGGAGCAGGGAGCCCGATGCGGGACTCGATCCCGGGACCCTGGGATCATGACCTGAGCCGAAGGCAGACGCTTAACGACTGAGCCACCCAGGCGCCCTATAATGTATTTCTTAAAAGTCTAAAAACTATCATGGAGGGGCGCCTGGGTGGCTCCATCGGTTAAGCATCTGACTGTTGATTTCTGCTCAGGTCATGATGTCAGGGTGGTGAGATTGACCCTGCATTGGGCTCCATGCTCAGCAGGGAGTCTGCTTGAGATTCTCTCTCTCTCTCCCTCTCCCCTTACCCCCTACCCCCTGTGCTCTCTCTCTTTATCTTCCTCAAATAAATAAAAAAATCTTTAAAAAAAACCATCATGCATTTATTTTAAATTACTTTGAGATTGGAATTTTATTTACCTGGGAACTGTGACCTCCTATTGTGACCCTAATTCTCTAGATTTAGTTAATGAGCATATTATAACCTTATATGAACATGACTTCTAAGGGAGAAAGAACTTCCTGAAATATCCACCACCCATACAATATAAAGGCAGCAGGACCATGGTCGACACGCAAGAAGGAATGCCACTGGATTGGGAGACACTATTTTTGTGCTTTGGAAATGGGGGCAGGGAATGAGAGGAATGTGGGAATTCACTTAATGTCCTATCTCACTCCAGTGGTACTGGACAGACTCCAGAGCTGGACAAAGAAGAAGCTTCTTTGGTGACAATGGCCTCTTTGGCCTCGGGACTTCGGAAAGACACCGTCTCTCTGGGAGAAAGTAAAAAGTCTCCCCTTGTTTGATGCTCTGCCTGTATGTAATACCTCAGAGGCAGGCAGGAAGAAAGAATGTTCCTCTGCCTTGTTATTTCTCTAAAATTGCTGATGAAATAGATAACGTTACAGGCAACCCAAAGACAGAAGCAACTTATAAACATCAGATATTATGTGAGGCAACCTCAAATCTGATTTATATAAATATATATCAATATAAATTGATATTATAGAGAAGACCTGGTGTACCCAGAAGAGGAGAAAGCACAAAACAAGTAGTTTCCCGGGGATTGCAGCAAGGCTCAGGATTTCAGACAGAGATGTGACTAAAGGAGAAGAGTAGCCACCCGCAAGGGGCAAAGCATAATGCTGCCTGTCAGCCCATCTAACAGTGGCTATACCACCCCAGTAAATCAGCTGTCCTCAACGTGAGGGCTGCAAAGTGCTGAGGAACCAAAGGGTAATTTCTAAAGGGAGTCCATAAAACCATACCTAAATTACACATGTTTATAGATGATTTTATGTATGTGTATATACGTACACATAAATATATATGCACAATACATATGTATGTATTATATATACATATACATATGTATATAAAACAATATTTTAATCTATATAGAAGCTACCTAAATATACTAGTGCTTTAGTATTTTTTCTCAATCAAGAGATACTAAAAGTTATACTATTTTTATTACAGAGTTCTGCAAAATATTTTGTCTCTGAAAAATGACTTTTTTGCGAATATGTTGGACTCCAGAGCCAAAAAGTGTTCCAGTCTTCAAGCATAACAGTATTCCCTTTCTGAAGAATAATGATATACCCGTTAAAATAGCTAACATTTACATTTGGATTAGGTTTTAACTTGTTCTGTCTTTTTGTGTGTGTAGGTGTGTGTGTGTGTGTGTGTACTAAGTAATGACCCCATATTAATTTCCAAGTCAAAGACCACATGTGCAAGACAAATAGTGTTGTCAGGGCCCTTCAAACAAGAATAAAAATGAGCATTCTCTGCTGTCATAAGAATAAACAAAAACTCTTCTGGGCCCAGCAGAGAGGGAATGACCCTCCACCTCTTTCCCATCTTCTGTCTGAGCCCAAGGTGGCGGTCCAGGGTACTCTAGGGAAGTGCTTAATTTGGGGCAGGTTATATGTCCTTTCCACTCCCACTTTTACTTGGGTGAAAACAGAGCAAAGTAAATATCAAAGTTATCCTAGAAAAAAAATACGGGGCGCTTGGGTGGCTCAGTCGGTTAAGCGTCTGTCTTCGGCTCTGGTCATGATCCTGGGGTCCTGGGATTGACCCCTGCTCAGCGGGGAGCCTGCTTCTCCCTCTCCCTCTGCCCCTGCTTGTGTTCCCTCTCTCGCTGTGTCAAATAAATAAATAAATAATCTTAAAAAAATAGAAGTGATTAAAAATGCTCAAATATCTCTAAGTAAGGAAGGTGTGTGGAGAGGAAAGTGGACGTCTATCCTCGGCAATGATGATAACTGAGTTGTGGATTGTAGGCATTATCGGCAAGCAAATCCTATGGAGGAAGTCGGCACCCAAGGCAGATAGGAGAAATTCAGCTTGGTTTCTGGCCAGTATTCACAGGCAGGGTATGCAAGCTACATAAGCTATATGAATGCTAGAAATTATTGCTGTTCACTTTTGTAAGCATGGTTGGTTTTACACATCTCCAGATTTAATATGCCACTTCATCCAAAAATGAAACAACTTTTGTTATTTATTTATCAATTGTTTATTTGAAAGAGCCTTTAATAGACATTGGGAAGTTAATTATTGATATTTGGGGTTTTTTTTCCCTAAGATTTTATTTATTTATTTATTTATTTATTTATTTATTTATTTATTTGAATGAGAGAGAGAGAGAATGCCCATGAGCTCGGGGTGGGGGGGGAAAGACAAGCAGTCTCTGCGCTGAGCATGGACTCCATTGCAGGGCCTGATCCCACGACCCTGAGATCGTGACCTGAGCTGAAACCAAGAGTCCAAAACACAACTGACTGAGCCACTCACACACCCCAATTATTGATATTTGTGATAATACCTGAGTCCAAACTAGAAAATTTAAAATTATTTTTAGCAGGACTATAAATTTGGTATAAAATGAATATATATTGAAGTTACTTGTAAATTTGTCATCCATAAAACATGGCTTAAGAAGATATCTAATGTAGCACTCTATAAAGAAATAACCTTTGGGACATTTGGTTGGTTCAGTGGGTTAAGTGTTTGCCTTCCGCTCCAGTCATGATCCTCGGGTCCTGAGATGGAGCCACATCGGGCTCCCTGCTCAGTGGGGAGTCTGCTTCACCCTCTCCCTCTGCCCCTCCCTGCAACTTGTGCTCTCTCTTGTGCTCTCTCTCGTGCTTGCTCTCTAGTGCGCGCTCGTGCTCTCTCTCAAATAAATAAATAAATAAAATCTTAAAAGAAGAAATACTGTTAATGAAAAATGAATGCAATTTTCCCATTCTTCATACAATTCTATACGGATCTTGGACTATATGCATGAATCTGGTCTATATGAATATGCTACTGTTATATCGATATCTAAGTAAAAAGGCAAAGGTCTTTCTTCTAGTACATGATTTTGCTCATTGCACCCCAAATTCCACTTGAGAGAAATAATATTTATGGGGAATTTTTGTTTATGTTATTGTTTTTCTAGTAATTTCATTTTTGCCTATTCTTATTTTTTAATAGTTGATACTTTATTTAAAATTATATATTATCTGTCCTTAGTATGTGGTATTAAGCCACCTCAGTTCTTTAGTGGAAAAAAGCAAGGGATATAGATGAAGACATGGTATAGATATAGGGTATAGACTGAAGCTAGACTCTCTCTTCCTCTCCCTGTCTGCATGTCTTTAAATTGTACAATTTAGTTTAACTCATTTCAAATCTTTTCCTTATATAAAGATACCTTTAGTTTTCAAAGTCACTAGGTCTGTGCTCTCTCTTGGTGACACATAACCACATACACACAAATGCTTTCCTTTAAGGGGATTGAAACCAGCTGAGAACTCTGTTTTCAACATAGCTAATTATAAAATTTAATTAAATATTTAGGGAAATTTGAGAGCTAACGGTGGAGAACTACCTTAGGAGGTCAGCAGGCTGAGAAACGTTTACTTCTTCACACATTTCCATGCCCATTCTCCTGAAACAAATACATCCAAAAGGATACTGCTTTGCTTTTTGTTGTTGTTGTTGAGCTGCTAAACTGTAAACCTTAGAAAGGACTTGCTGGAAAATGAGTCTGTCTGCCAGGGAAAGCCCAGAGAAGCCATCAAGAGGATGGTGTAGGAATCATTCTCAAGCTCTATTGTCTTTCCCTCAGGAGGCACGTGTTTAGTCTTCTGAAATCCAGTGACCCCTTCATCAAAGGGATTTTGGTAAATATTTCTAAAAACTAAGAGAAACTTTTAGTAAAGTGAGTTGAGCCCAGGAGAGTAAAATAGAGGAGCCCTACTTTGGGCACAATGACGGGATCTCATTTTATCAAGACGGAAGATAGAAATGGTGGGCAACGAAACAGTGAAGCGTGAGGCCCTGAAATATCCCTGAATAAATATACAAAATAAATAAATTTATGTATCAGTTCCCACTTTCTATTCCTCTACTGTCCTCCTCCTGCTATATAAGTAAACTTAAGTCAATACATTAGAAGTCTTTCAAGCAATGCTTTATCATCTCATCACTATATAGCCAAAGATTCTGCGGAACTTTTGAGGGCTTGGGGTGGGACGCTGTTTCACTGCCACTTGGCTTAATAAATACAGCTTATAAAAACTTTGATCATGGGGGGCCCTGGGTGGCTCAGTCAGTTAAACATCTGCCTTCAGCTCAGGTCATGATCTCAGGGTCCTGGGATCGAGCCCAGCATCAGGCTCCCTGCTTAATGGGGAGTCTGCTTCTCCCTCTGCCTCTGCTCTTCCACCCCACTCGTGTGCACTCTCGCTCTCTCTCTCAAATAAATACAATTTTTTTAAAATAAATAAAATATTAAAAAAAACCTTTAATCATTAACTCCGAAAGTAGAGAGGCATGCAATGAAATGTGAACTCCCAGCCATACTTTGCCCGCTCAGTTTTTCTGCTGCATTTCTGTTTCTGTTAGTCAACGTTCATTGATTCAACACCATGCCTGGCTGGGTATCGAACACTGTTCAAGATATAATGACAGGAAATTTTAAGACACAACTGATTTATGTTTCAGCCCAAATTCCCACTGGACCAGTTTGGCTCTCTAACCGTGCTCTTCCCCACCACTGACCCTGTCTTCTGCAATATGAACAATACTACAGAACACAGTGGAAGATGACTGGTACCGTAACTCATGTGTTTATAAAATACTGTGATACTAATTGAAGATAAGGGCCTGGCTATACCCTTCCTCATTTTCAATGTGTGATTTGGATCTCGTACTGAAAAGAAATGATGGAGAAGCTTAGTCAATCCTTAGAATACTGTTTTACAAAATTTCTCACTCCATTTGATGCTCTCCAGTCCCATTAATACTGCAAATTCTGAAGTCTTCTAAATTTCCCATTCCTCTACTCTCCTTCCCCCTTTATCCTTCCCTCCCTCTCCTTTCCCTTACATTCTAGAACACAGATAGAACTTTAAAATCACGGCTCCTGGTATGAAACTTTCATTGTATAACCTAAATCCTGTGTGTGTGTGTGTAAAGATATAGATAGATATCACAGTCAAAATTATATTATTAATGAAAAATAAAATACTCATTAACAATTCTTTGACTTCAGTAAATCATAATTTAACATTATCTAAATGCCCTTCCCTTTATTCAGATGCATGGTTTCACTTAGAAGGACTCATTTCTGGGGCACCTGGGTGGCTCAGTGGGTTAAGCATCTGCCTTCTGCTCAGGTTATGATCCCGGGGTCCTGGGATCGAGCCCTGCATCGGGTTCCCCTGCTCAGCAGGGAGGCTGCTTCTCCCTCCCCCTCTTCCCCTCCCCTGGCTCATGCTCTCTCTCTTGCTCACTCTTTCAAATAAATAAATAAAATCTTTAAAAAAAGGACTCATTTCTTACATACAAGGTAGTATTTGATTTTTTTAAAAAATGTTCCGTGGAAAATACTAAAATTATTACACATGAAGTCATTTAATATTCAGAATTATTCCACAAAGAAGGCATTAATACTTTCCATTTTATCTGCCCAAAAATAAAGACTCCAGAATCAGTTAAGTAGCTTGTCCAAGTTTACAGGTGCTAAATAACAAAAGATTCAACTCAAGTTTATGACCTTTCTACTAAGCTTCATTTTCTCTATGTCTCACAACATAAGCTTATCTCGTATCTCTGGTAAAAACTGCCCAAGAGGCTCCACAGCTGTGATCATTTGCGTTTTAAGTCTACAAGTTTTCTTCTTGGTGAATACACTTAACTGTATCTTAATGGTTCTAAGGTGCACATTTTAAAAACACTGCAACATCTCTTAGATGAGGACGCATCTCATCGTCAAAGGCAGCTGACGTTCGCTGTTGGCCCAGTAGCAGCAGGGACCCTTGTCATTGCCACACAGGAGTCAACAGTTACAGTCCCATGACACAACAGGACCACTGGTATTTTTGCAAAGTTTGATAAATAATGAAGTTTGGTTTTTAAGATTTATTAATTTGAAACTTGCTATAGATATGAAATATAAATCTAAATCATTTGTTTTTCAGATAGCTAATTTTATATCTTATTTATGCAATTTTTTAAAAGATTTTACTATTTATTTGACAGAGAGAGCATGAGCACGGGGGAGGGGGAGGGGCAGAGGGAGCGGGAGAGGGAGAAGCAGGCTTCCCGCGGAGCAGGGAGCCAGGCGCTGGGCTGGATCCCAGGACCCTGGGATCATGACCTGAGCTGAAGGCAGATGCTTAACTGACTGAGCCACCCAGGCATCCCTGTATCCTATTTATTAAGTAGTCCTTTCATTAAGTTGTTTTTCTGTCCCTGATTGTTTTGAGATACTATATATACCATATATTCTTTTATATGTATTATAAATTATAAATTGACCCTTTTCATTTGTTACAAAATACGCCCTGCCTTTCTCCATAAAGGATTTTGTGCATTAAAAATATGAAAAAAAGAGCATGAAATTGAAATAGATTTAGGGAAAGGGAAACTATAACAAACAAGCAAAAAAACAAGCCAGGGGTGGGAATAAAATGAAGCCACCAATGGAAGTTAGACTGTATATCAGAATCTTCTCACAGGTGCTGTGGGCAGGTGACAAACTGGGCTCAGCTTTGTAGTAGCCAGTGCAAAAAAAGAGATCCTTATCAGTTACACAGTTTCCAGTGTCCTGGAGATGGAAACAGCATAGCTGTTTAGAAGTTACGCAGATAGTCCATGTGCTGAGCTCAGGGTGGGTGTGTCTGCTTGGGCTCCACATAATGAAGGGATTCCAGGATGGACAATAGCCTGACAACTGATGTGACAACGAATCCCTGAGGCTCAGTATAAGCTTGTGGCTCCCAGCAAAATTAAAAAGCAAATCCAGGCTGATGCTTTCAGGCAGTCTTATTTATCTTGTTCATTGCTGCACCCTCACTGCTTGGCACAGTCTTGACACGTGGTAAATGCTTCATGAGTATTTCCTGAATGAATGAAAGAGTATAACGTAGAGCCTGGAGCTGTAGAGCCGCGCCACCCACAGAATTTACTTCCCATGGAATGCTTACAGTGTGGCTGTACCCCATAGCTGGTTCCATAAGGTCCCCTGTGTCTCAGCACTTCAGGGATCCGGGAATAAGTTTAACAGCCTTTAGTGGAAGCTGGGGCGGGGGGAGGAGGGCTGCGTGGCAAATATGTACTAAAACCACATTGTTTAATTTATTGTTGCTCTATAATACATGTTTTTAAATTTGTCGGGGCTAATCCTCTTTCATTTTCTACTCTCCAAATACTTTTCCCTATTATTTCATCTCACCCTTTAAGTTCGATCAGACTAAAATGGTCTGTTCTATTATTATCTCCACGTGTGGTATCCTTAAGTCTTGCTTTGCCAGGGCAGTCCAGTTTCCGCCCGTTGTCCCAGCATAGTATTTCGTTCTCGAGAGTGTCCATATCTGGATGATAAATTATGTGGTCACCCTACTTACATATTTCTCAATTCTATCCTTTTTATCCATTCCCGCTGCTATCACCATAGTCTGAACTTGTCCCCCGCCAACTGGCCATACAGGCCCCCTACTTAGTCCATCCATTCTCCTCCTGCTTTCATTCTTGCCCTGCCCCCACTCATTCTCTACCCTGCAGCCCTCATGGACGCCCCTTTGGTGCTTTAAATATTTAAAAGCATGGATCCCAAATAAATTAACTGGTAAATTCTCATACATTTCCCCCCAAAGCGTTTTATATTTATTTTGTTAGATTTCAAGAAAAATGTTCTTTGAGATTGTTGCTTAATTGGTTTGGATATTAGTGTATACTTGGCATACTGTTCTTAATCATTTGATGATTCTTATTGTATTTAATGAAGAATTGTTTCCCTTTCCCCCAAAACTTAACCTTTCCATTTTATGGAGGACTCAGAAGCCTATACAGTAAGTCTATAGTGAGAGCTATGTTGTTTGTGAACTTCACTGTAAGGATACATTAAGAGTAAGAGCCTTGGGCGCCTGGGTGGCTCAGTTGTTAAGCGTCTGCGTTTGGCTCAGGTCATGATCCCAGGGTCCTGGGATCGAGTCCCACATCGGGCTCCCTGCTCAGCGGGAAGTCCGCTTCTCCCTCTCCCACGCTCCCTGCTTGTGTCTCCTCTCTGCTGTCTCTCTCTGTTAAAAAATAAAAAATCTTAAAAAAAAAAAGAGCCTTGATTTTCAACCTTCAATCCTAGATCAAAGGATCGATCACTCCCTGTGGCAAATTGTTGGTGTGCTCCTTAAAAACTTTACCATAGAGCTAACATAGTGTAATACTTTTATTCTTAAAAGCCTTCCACCTAAACTCATATTTTCATTCTCACAGCATGTCTACTGGGCAGGTATTTTATCCTGAAAAAAAAAAAAAACAGTTGAGAAAGATGAAGAGCATAGGTATTGGTCAAACAATACAAGTGTAATAGAAATGAGTGTAGAACATTTTGTCTCATTTCCAAGTCTCATTCACTTAATTTCTTTACGAGGCAGAACAAATTAATAAGGAAATAAAATTTGACCTTATTAACAATATAAAATTATCTTCTTAATTTTTGAAAAGACTTGCCATTCTTTTGAAGAGCTGGTTTTGTTTTTACTTGGAGATTAAGTGTATCAATGTAGGAAAATTGGTAGTCAGTAACATGGGTATGAAAATATTTCATATACTTTTCTCAATTGGGGTAAGGAAGAAGGTGATTTAAGTAGGACAAATTCTCTAGGTTAGGCTAAAATAGAATGTTAAAATATAAGTGCCATTCATACGTCCTAATAGTCAGGAAGGACGTTATGTACTGTTATAGGATATAAGTATTCTGCAATGCAGTTTAGTTGATATACTCTATAGATACTCAGAGACGGGTCCTTTCCATCCCGTTTCCACTTGGTCAAAATAGAAAAGAAGGGAGAGTACCAAAATGAGAAGCCAAACCGAGGTTGGAAAAAGATCATTGCCCCTGGGACCCTGGTAGCTGTTCTTTTAAAGTCCTCCATTTCAGCATGCTGTATATAAAGAAAAATAAACTTACACTTTTTGATGTGGAGAATATCAAGGAAAACTTTGATCCACTGTCTAAGCCCGTGCTTGCATGAACAACTTGAAATGTTAGACAACAAACAGAAGCATTAAGTCCTAACCTTTCAGTATTAAATGTTACCAAATAAACAGCCGGACACTGCTGACCTTAACACCTAGTATTTTGCTGCATCAGTTTTATGGACACAATAAACCCTCCTGGATGATGAACATTTTGTAATTCAGAGAATGACTCATGGAAAATGTAGTTTTCATTTGCTAACGTGCTGTAGGATTGAATTTAGAAATGTCTTGCTGTGTTGAAATTGATTCCATTTGAACGGCGATCCAAAAGCTACAATAAACTTTAAAAAATGTACAAGTATGCTCTGCTTCTTTCACATATTTGGGAAAACAGAAGCAAACAAATAATGTTCCTGGGACCCATTTTTGCACCGTTATATCCTATTACGTAAACTCGCATTATATAAAACAGTCATGATTATCACATCTATTTATGGAATAAACATAAACCAAACTAAATCAGTTTTTAAAAGACGTGAAATGGCATTCAACAAAACATTATAATTGAGGTTCATTCTGTCTAAAACTTTTTTGAATGTTTTTATACCTTGATTTAGATTGACCTGAGAGGCCAACATCTGGATTTTTAAAAAGGATATGCTAAAGCTATACCAAAGGATTCACCGGGTGATTCTTTTAAGACAAGTCTAAACCAATACAGTCAAGATGGAATTCAATTTAAACTTGTCATCTGTACTCTGCTTCTCTCTCATCTCAATTATTGTGTCAAAAGCCTTAAGCAGTTACCTGCCACTAATATTTTTCTTATTTCTTCTTGGGGATTTAATTAGATCAGACTCTGACGAACATGGTGACTGGGTCATTCCAGCAAGACAGCAGAGGAAATAATTTCTTCACAGCAAGATATGTCTTTCTTTGGTATCTTAAAACTAGAGTAGAGGGGCACCTGGGTGGCTCAGTCGGTTAAGCAGCTACCTTCGGCTCAGGTCATGACCCCAGGGTCCTGGGTTCGAGCCCCGCATCGGGCTCCCTGCTCAGCGGGGAGCCTGCTTCTCCCTCTCCCTCTGCCTGCTTCTCTGCCTACTTGTGCTCTCTATCTCTCTGTCAAATAAATAAATAAAATCTTTAAAAAAAAAAAACTAGAGTAGATTCTCATCATCCTGGATTTTAGGGTGTATGAATGACTTTTCAAAAACCCATTCATTGCAGTGATTTACTTTGAATATATTCCCAGAAAAATAAAATTTTTTGAGCTTTGAAGATTCAGTTAAAAAAAAAAGTTCCTGTAGAGAACATAACTTAATCTTTATAATATCCCCCTGCGGGACATAGTTAACTCTAGGTCACACTGAATTTAATTGCAGCGGCTCCTCATAAAACCATACACCTTTCTTAAGGTCTTCAGCGCATGCACCTTTGGATACGTACAAATGTTACATACATAATTTAAAAAAGGGAGAGAGAGAGAGAAAATTCAGAGAACCAAAATAGATGTGCCTTAAAGTATTCCCTTTCCAGTCTTAAATTCATGATTCTGTACCTGAGTTTGTTCTTTTTAATGCAGACAATAACAAGCTTGGTCTGGCTTTGCCAAAGTTGCAACACCCAGTTAGAAAGAAGCAAACACACAAAACACAAAGATAAAAAACACTCTAGAGCATCGATTTTTCTCCAGGCAATTTAGAAATGAATATATTTTCTCTCCTTTTCACTTCTGGAAAAGAAAAGTAATCTTGTATAATTACTGGTCGTTGTTTCAGTAAATCTCAGTTGAAAAATTTGTGACAGTCTCATTTCCCCCATTCCAGTATAATTTCTATGTACAGAATGTTTCGTTGTTTCGCCCTTTCTTAAAACTGTGCTTTTATAACCTAGTCTACAGAGTTGCCATTCTACTATGTTACCTCAGAGAAGCCACTCAATAGCCTTGTTTCATAACAAGTTATATAGGAACAGAGGGGAATGCCATGCCCCAGCTGGCTCTGAAGTTGCTAGTTTATAACTGTGCAAATATCGGAGATGTGGGATGAAAGGTACTATTATGTTATTACCATGAATGTACAATTGCTGTAAATACTCTGGTAACCCAGGCCCGAAAGAATCTATTAAGTTAACATTATGCATTCTTTGGGTTTTGAGGTTTCTGAAAGTCATCCATCATTCAGTGCCAATGACATTTATAAATACCACAAAGCCTGATGATCAGGCGGCTTAGTTTCATTGCTCTGCCTCTCCCTGTCCCTCTTCCTGTCCCACCATCTTTATCTAACCTACGTAACCGATCGAGGCTTGTTTATTATCATTTGAAAAACAGTATCGAAATGTTCTTACACAATCAATTTGTAATTAATAGGAAATGGGGCTGTCTGATCCCGCTGGTAGGAGAAAGCCTGCGTTATGTCTAATGGATGTTTTCCATCTCTTTGGTGGTGATGCGTGGCAAAAGGATTGTAAATGCAGATGGTCTCTGTAATGAATCACGCACTCAAGACTGATGTGAAGGGCACTTGGGGAAAACAAAAGGCTTTCATCTGAAAGGATGTTCTGTGGGACAAGGTCACTGATATCCATCTTCAATTTTTCATATTATTTAAAAATATTTTTTGGCCTTTCTACTGCTTTCAACAACTTCTTAATGTAAGCAAATAAGCCAAGTGAACGATGGCTTTAAGAGAGAGATTTGAACAGCTCTCAATGGAGCATTTGGTTTTGAAGCAACTTTGGCTGCGCTCTGTTTTGTTGTACACGAGTCTTCTTCTAAGGGTGTTACCGCAGACTCGTGTGTTTTATCTAACACCTTGCAAAGCGTTTTCTTAAAATGTAAGTCTTGGGAGTCTTGGGAACATTTTGCCTATTGGCTAGAAGCCTAAATGATAATCAACTCAAAAGATCATTATGATAACACGAAAAAAATTATTGTGCATTGAAAAACACAAAGCCATCTATTAAGTCAGATAGAGTAGGACCAGGAGGGTAAAGACAGGCAGGTTGGATTGCAGTCACACACTGACATTTGACATCTAATGCTTTCCTTTTCCACATTTCTCCCCTTTCCTTCCCTGTCTCCCTCCATCTCTCTTGCCTCTTCTTCTAGAAATATTTATTAAGACTTTCCTATGTGCTAGACTTGTACCAGTGAGAAAAAAGTTAACAGTGCCTAAATCCACAAGCTTTAGGCCTAAGGGTGGAGAGACAAACGATCACTCTACTGGATGTATAATTGCCAAGCAAGATAAATGCTCTGGATGAAAGGGACAGCTCTATAATAAGAGAGTTAAGCAGGAAACCGAACACTGATAATTTGGGGGGTTGGACATCTTGCAGTCAGGAAGGCTTGTGTGTGGGAAATACTGGAGCTGGAATGTGAGGGATTGGAGTTGACTACACCGAAGGAGGGTGGAGGAAGAAATAGCTTATGCAAAGGCTCAGTGGCGGGAGGTCTGTATGAAGTCGGGTAGTAGCAGAGAGTAAAATGTTGGTCATTTGCAATGAGGTTATATAAGGTACATGAAAAAGTGCTAATCATAAGGGAAATGCAGATCAAACCACGAGGAAGTATCTATCACCTTATGCCTATTAGGATGGTTGTTATAAAAGAAAAAAAAGATAAGTATTGGTAAGTAGGTAGAAAAGCTGGAACACGTGTGCCTTATCCGTGGGAATGTAAAATGGTGCAGGCCTTTTGGAAAACAGTACAGGGGATTCCTCACTAAATTAAAAATAGAACTGCCAGTGACCCAGCAATCCCACTTGTGGGCATATATCCAAAATAATTGAAATCAAGATTTCGGGCGCCTGGGTGGCTCAGTCGGTTAAGCGACTGCCTTCGGCTCAGGTCATGATCCTGGAGTCCCAGGATCGAGTCCTGCATTGGGCTCCCTGCTCAGCGGGGAGTCTGCTTCTCCCTCTGACCCTCCCCCCCTCATGCTCTCTCTCTCTCTCTCATTCTCTCTCTCAAATAAATAAATAAAGTCTTTAAAAAAATTGAAATCAAGATCTCAAGTAGATATCTGAACACCCCGGTCAGTGAAGCACTCTTCAAGGTAGCCAAGGTATGAAAACACCTAAATGTCCATTGACGGATAAAAGGATAAAGAAAATGTGGTGTATAAGTACAATTAAAAAAAAAGGAAATCCTATCATTTGCAGTGATATGGATGATGGATGACTCTAGGGGACATTTTGCTAAGTGAAATAAGCCAGTCACAGAAGGACAATTATTTCATGATTCCAATTACATTGGATAAGGCATTTTTTGCAGAAGTTGAATTTGTAATTGATTTCCCAAAGTTGACAAGCAATTAGATTCTGTTAGCAGATAATGCAACTTATTTCATAACACATTATGAATAATGAAGTTATTTTATCATCTTAACATTTAATGATTTGGGGTTAAGTTCTGTTTATAAGTCATTTCTTTTATATTTATGTCCTGGATATCTTCTGCTAGACCTTCCAGATACACTCTCCACACTTCTCCACCTATGCCAAAATGATCTTTGTAGACTATGTCAACAGTTGCGCCTGATCTCTGGCTTGACTTAGGTTGATTGATTGGGGGGGGGGGCGGAGAGCAATGCAAGGTGGATGTCGTTATTCCCCAAGCCCTTCCCTGAGAGGTCACCATAGCCTGGTGGTGTCCACCACAGCATGTAGCAGACAGCCCTTTGCACAGCTTTCTCTGTCTTCACTCACTTCTTCCAGCCTAGAGTTGGAAACAGAGCCCCCATACATTACATTAGCTCTTGTATTTTCCCTACACTATGGCCACACCTTGAAAATAGTCTATTAAACTTTCATTGTGGTAGGCTAATTTAATTGTACTATTTTCTGTTAATATCCTGATTAATACAGCTTATAATGTTATGGTTTAAATGTTCATGAAGATTTATGAAGATTCTCTATGTAAATTGGAATAAGTCCATAGACACAGTACCTTATACCCCAAATTCTACATAAAATCAAAGCAGAGGCTAGAAGAAAACCTTTGTAACTCCTTAGCTGATTCCAGCTGTCAGCAAAACATTTGCATAGGCCTCTTAAAACAAGGGACATTGGGGGGAATGATGAAAAATGAGAATTCTTTCATGAACTTCTTTAGTGCAGGCAAATCCCTTCTCTTATGACCAACATAGTCAACCCATCTCCTAAAGCATGGGTTTATTATCATTTAGTTCAATCTCCAGCTTCCTAGGAGATTGAAAAATACCTCTCAGATACTTTATTACATAAGCATTCTGCCTAGTGATCTGTCTCAAGTTTTACTGTCTCTGCTGTCATAGGATGCACTGCTGAAAGCAGATGGTATTTGTGGTTATGCACAACTCTCTAAGTTGAGATGGGCACAGACTCCACATCCAGACAAACTCTGGTTCAAATCTCATCTCAGCTAATTCTCAGATCTGTGATTATGAATAAACTCCTTAACCTTTTTGAGCCTTGGCTCTTGATCTGTGCAATGAGGTTAATATTATCTCTTCTTAAGCATTTGATAATAATTAAATGAATTAATATAATGTGCATAGACCAATGCTTGTTTATAGAGGCTTTTTAAAATCCGTTCTAATTTCTGGTTTGGAAAACAGTCAAAATGAGAGAAGTTAAACACATACCATACAAGAAAATTTGACACACATATGTTATTAAGCCACTTCACAGAGGCATGTTATTAGATTGAAAATATCTAGAAATAGTCGCTACCATGGACTTGCTCCCCTGTTGATTAGTAGTCTTCTCTCTTTTTTTTTTTGTTTTTATTTTATTTTTTTTAAAGATTTTATTTATTTATTTGAGAGAGAGAGAATGAGAGAGAGCACGAGAGGGAAGAGGGTCAGAGGGAGAAGCAGACTCCCCGCTGAGCAGGGAGCCCGATGCGGGACTCGATCCTGGGACTCCAGGATCATGACCTGAGCCGAAGGCAGTCGCTTAACCAACTGAGCCACCCAGGCACCCTTTTTTTTTGTTTTTAAAGATTTTATTTACTTACCTGACAGAGAGAGACACAGTGAGAGAGGGAACACTAGCAGGGGAAGTGGGAGAGGGAGAAGCAGGCTTCCCTCCGAGCAGGGAGCCCGATGTAGGGCCCGATCCCAGGACCCTGGGATCATGACCCGAGCCGAAGGCAGACACCCAATGACTGAGCCACCCAGGCGCCCCCTCTTTATCTTCTTTTTAATTTTTATTTCAGTGGCATCTTATTCTTTTCATTCATTCCATGTAGTGCCTCCCTAGGAAACCTAGCCTAAGGTGACACATATCTGATGCTCAATAATATATGGTGAATTACATAGGTGAGGTGTTGTTGACTTTGTTTTTCCCATGGTCCCAATGACATCTACTACTTATATTACAATGTTTCTAGGGGCACCTCAAATACTTTTTACATACTATAATTCATCAATCAACTTCATTTTAACTCAGAAAATAGGTAAATGATTCTTGACAGTAGAAACATATACTTCAGATTTTACTACAGTGCAAAAAAAAAAAAAAAAACCCAAAAAAAAAAAAAATTCAACTGCTATTCTGAACTTTCTCACACAAAGAAATGAACTAACTTCAGGATGCCCCCTTCCTCATTCATTTTCCTCAAGAATACTAACCATCTTAGTATTTCCACATAAGGACAATACAAACTGTATGTCATTCACACTGGAAAAAAAAAGTAATTCTAAGAGAAAACATTAGGAAATCAGTTAAATACAGTGATAGGCAAATTAGATATTTATGTCAAACCGTTTTAAATATTAAGGTAGCCTAATCTTAGACTCATAGTTCTAAATTCAGGGTATTTAAATGGCCTTCATAGTTTCTACAAAGGAGGACTTTTAAATTCAGTCTTTTAAAAGATCTTGAATGGCCAGATAAAAATCAGAACACAAACCAGTTCCCACCATGTCTGATGTGAGCTCCCATTTTGTGTGCTGAATGACTTAATGGAAGCCTGGGGCAGATCAATTTACTGTAGCACAAGGTGTCTCTGTCCTCGGGTTTGTGTACCTGCATTAGCAGCAAGTCCAGTCGTATATTACACACCTACTTTGGCTGTAACTGGAGACAACTGATGTACAATAGTGCTGAAAGAAGTGTCCATTTTCAGCCAGGGAACTTGTAACAGATCCTGCTTCGTCTACCGTGGCCACACAAAGTATCCCCATTCCGTCCTTTCCTAAAAGTGCTCGAGAGACTGAAGGTGAAAAAGTAGAGCAGAATAGAATGTGTATGTCTGAGAGTCTGGCCACGCCACATTCCAAATGTGATGTCACCTAAATACTGAATGCTTTTATTCATTTTTTTTTAAATTGGCAACTTGAATGAAATTTATTTTAAAAAAGTGTATTTATGGGGCGTCTGGGTGGCTCAGTCGTTAAGCGTCTGCCTTCGGCTCAGGTCATGATCCCAGGGTCCTGGGATCAAGCCCTGCATCGGGCTCCCGGCTTGGCCGGAAGCCTGCGTCTCCCTCTCCCACCCCTGCTGCTTGTGTTCCTTCTCTCGCTGTGTCTCTCTCTGTCAAATAAATAAATAAAATCTTTAAAAAAAAAAGTGTATTTATGAATTTTCCCTAGTTTCTTTTCCTCAAGAACCTAGGATGTTTCAAAGACTCGATTCATCAAATCTTAGCATTTGGTAAAATTCATCTTGCTGATAAAAAGGAAAAGAGAGAACAAACAAGAAAGAATGTTACTATTTTCTCTCTTACTGATAAAATTACAACAGAAGTCACCTGCACAAATTCATGGACTATGAGAACCACAAAGATGCGTCCTCAAAATGCTTTTTCAGGGATCAATTCGATGAGACATCCTGTTGTGAGAGTTCAAATATTAAATGTGAAGGAGCGCTGTGGGACTTTCATCTCTGACGGGAGGCAGGAGGCTGGGAAAATGTTGCCGCCCCCCTTGGCGACCACCAAGAGGGCAGAAGATCAGGGAGAGGGAAGGAGGCAAACCAAATAGCTCTTAGGGTTAAGTAGTATTGCTGTATGGTTTGTGGGCTTCAATTTTCCACGGTTCTCCTTCTCAAAGACATTAGACAGCTACTCTTTAATCTTTTCTGGGGCAGCTTTAATCTCTCCCCACTTAGGCATTTCTAAATTGGGGATAACAGCAATACCATGAAGATTAGCTGAGCATATTTGTAGGTACTTGACAATCACTGTAAGGTTATCTTTTTTCTTTTTTTTTTTTAATGTTACTTCAAAATTGAATCTCATCTTTTATGTATCTGCTCAAATTAACTTCCTCCTAATCATGAGCTGTTTACGAAGAGAAGAAGAATGACTCCAGTGCTTTGGAATAGTGACTTCGGAAAAGTATTTTATTAAATGACTGCCTACTATCCTGAAAGAATATATATGTCTCACAGCAAAGTTTGGGAGAGAGGAAGAGAAAAAAGTGTGGGATATATTTTAATTGGTCTAATAAGAAGTAGAGAGTATATCCACGAGAAGACAGAATTTATAAAGATCCTGAGCTCATGGGCTACTGCTGACATTTACATATCCATGATATGGCCTATCAGCCTACCACCAAGTCGGTTGCTATTTTTGGTTAATTCTTTTATGCAGGATGTTTGTAAACCTGCGAGGATTTCGAGGATTTTCGCAGGGATGCTTTGTGTCCTCAGCCCTTCGAGTAGTAACATTCTGTAGAGCCTTCACTCCCAGAGATTAGCTCACTGAGCCTGCTCTACTATTGAATCTACCTGTTACAGAAACATCACCGATTGCCTTAAGGCACTTGGTTGCTTAAGACACTAGTTAACATCGGGGAAAATAGGAGTTGATCACTTCACAAAGAACATTCTTCATCTTATGAACAGGTTCAGTTACCCACATAGTCACTTAATTCGTGAGTTCTTGATTCCGTTGGCTTTGCCACAGCTCCAGTCAGGCACATGATGGCTACATACAGTGAAGTGTACCTCGTTGAGGGGGTTATGAACTTAGGGTTAAAGATCATGTTAGTACTACTGTGTGATTATTCTTTATTACAAATAAAATTTCTAAGACATCAATTTCACTTTTTTCAGGCAGTTTGTTGATAATAGTGGCTCTTACCAATCCCACTCACTGCTCCAGCCCCCGTCACCGTCCATTACTTAAAATGATCTATAGTATACTGATGGCTGGGGGACCGACCACACTGGATGGAGCTGCCAAGGGTCTTGATTCTGCCTCTGCCTATGAGCAAGGCTCCCAGCCTCCCCTGACCCTTCTAGCTCTTACATCTTGAATTCATAGGAATTGAAGGCATGGTAAGTCCCAGAAATGAATCATATTGTGGTGCTTTTCTTATTTTTTCTGGAACCTATCACAACCTATTTTTTATTATGAGTGATATAACATTTCAGCTGCTTCCTTCTTGTTTTATCATTCGTAATTAATGACAGCTATTGACCTTCTCTTTCCTCCATCAATAGAGTTGTTCATCATTTCTTCTCCATTTTTTTTTCAGAAAAATACATAGACTTTGGTATTTCTTAACATCTAGTAAATTGTTATATTTCCCAGAGTACTTTATGGATTAGAAAGTGAGTTCACATAGTTTTCCTTTAAAAATAGACACCCTCATATGAACTAGATATTATTCTCATTTATAGATCAGGAAATATCTATGAAGCAAACTGCTTAAAGTTTCAAGCTAGTAAACTGAGGGAACTGAAACTTAAAATTCCTATTATCTGACGCTTAAATCAAGGAGTTAGAACTTGAAGTTCGATGCCTTGGTTGAAGCTTTCTAAGGACAAGAGGTGTTTGGGAAGGCTGCTCAGTCTCTTGGAGCTTCAGTTTTCCCCTATGTAAAATGGCAACGATCATGGCTAACTCTTAGTGAGGTTATGAGGATTAAAGGAAATGACCTTTTGATTGGGATGCTTAACAGAATCTCTAGCAGATGCTGAATATATACTTAATAAAGTCAAGCATCCTTTCCTATATTCTTCCATATTCTTGGCTGACTCTATTCTGGCCAACTTGGATCTCCTTGGCTCATGGAGTTAGTACAGTATGTCCTGCATCCTTTCCTGAGTAGCTTATTATTACAGACCAGTGGTAATACTTTTTATGTAAGCCTTCTTATAAAACATTTATGAAACTTTGGTTGAGATCTGATTGGCAATGAATACTTATCTCCATGGTGATGATTACTATAGAATGTAGGCTTAACAACACATCACATTTATAAATAAAAAAGGCACAAAAGGAGACAAAAACCTCTCCACTACCTTTTCCTTTAGATATGGTATTAGGGTTCTAAACTTAGCTTCTTAAATTAAAAAAAAAAAGAAATTTTATTTTAAAAAGCCAAGAAAGAAAAAAATCTCTCTTATTTTCTTAGATATTTTCCAAAGTCCTTAAAGCAGTTGATTCTCAGGACAAGAATTTCATACAGAAGCTCAATCAAGAAATTGCCATGTATTAATTCATTCCTTTGTAATGTGTAGTATCTCACTAGGACAGAAACAGCATGAAAGGAGGGACCTGGTCAGTGTTGTTCTTTATCTCCAGAGCCTAGAACAAAACCACAAATCTAGTGGATCTCAATAAACATTTGTGAAATGAAGGAATGAATGAAATGAATATGTGAATGGGTTGAGCACTTTCTGTATTGAGGAGAGATGCACAGAGGTATCGAAGATGCTCTCCTGCCCTCACAGAGCTTGCTGTCCCCCTCAGGAGACAGGGCTGACCAAGAAGAGAGGACCAGATACTACCGGTAAGTATAGGAATAGTGTTCCTGAATGGCTAGGGCAGGTATGTACTTTAGGAGTACAGGGAAGCAAAGGTTCATTGTCGAGATGGAAAAAATCACTGCTCCTGCTATGGTAATCAGTCTGACAAGGCTTTTAAATTGATACACATGGCATTAAACCGATGGCTCATGTCCAAAAGATGCCACCACTTCAGTTTATAGGAATGCTGAAACAAACACAAAAGGGAAAAGCAAGAAAAAAAAAACACTAAAACCTTGCCATGGTATGAAAACATGGTCCTACCTGCATTTATGTTATTCTAATTGTCTTAGTATTAGTTTAATTTTCTGGTACACTGTGTGATTTGCTGAGGTCCCCTTTGGATTTTCCCCCAAAGCAGGAATTTTGCTTTCTGAGAATTTACACATCTTCTACTGTCACTGGTCCTTAAATATGTACGTGTACAGGCAGGTTTGACATCAGTAAACACAATGTCTTGAAGCTCTAGCCCCAGATATGAAGTAGGATATGGTGGGTGGGCAGAATTCATATTAGCACAAGAAAGGGACACACTTTAAAAAATAGAACATTGTTTCTATTTTAAAGATGAAATAGTCAATGGATAATTGGAAAATAGAAATATACATTTTTAAATGTCTAACACTACTCAGAGATTACCATCATAATAACTTTTGTTACATTCTTAAAATCATAGCCACATATTCAAAATCAGTATAAAATATGTATATTTGAAAAAAATACATTTTGCCAATATATTATGAAAAATCTTAAATGTCAAACATTATTCACCCATTGTACATATATTTTTGAGTGACGATTGTCAGGCTCTGTTATTATATCTGTAAGTTCAGGGTAGATAGTCAGGGGGAAAAGCAGATTTGAGTCCGTCCTCATAGGGTTAAGATCTAATGAATGAAGCATATCTTAAGCTCCACTGAGACTTTATTTACCAAATGTACAAACAATATTGAGTCCAAATGCAGGGTTACATGGTACGATAAGAAAGAACAAATTGGGGACCTAATCCCCCCCAGATATCACAAAGCACAGAAGCTTCCTCCGACAAAGCAGGATTTAAGCCGGGATGTCGAGGATAAGAAAGCAATTCCTTGGTGGACAGGAGTGGCGGCATACGGGAGGGAAGGATCCAGGCACACAGAACAACATACACAAAGATTTTGAGGGAGAACTGGCAAGACGTGCTGGAATGCAGAGAGTAAGATGGAGAGCAGTGTGAAATGGGGTTGGAGAGCCAGGCAGGGACTGCGTTACTCGGGAAAGTTTGCCTCCCGTGGGATTTTGTGGAAGGCAAATGGAGGATTACAGATGGCTTTAAGCACAAGTGTAGGTGTGATCTGATTGACGTTTTAAAAATGATTATCCTGGCTGCAATGTCAAGAGGGTATTGGTAAGAGGCTACATCATAGTTTCCAGGGAAGAAGTCACAGTGTCTTGGACTAGTGTGGTAGTCGTGGGGTTAGAGAAAAGTGGATGAATTCAGGATAGATCTTGGAGGTAGTGCCTTGGTGCCTATAAGATTTGCTGCTATACTAGGTGTGGGAGATGACCACTAAGGGAGGGACAATTTTTAGGTTTCTGGCATGATCATTTCAGGGGTGGTGGAAACATTTAGTCACTTGTAGTTTGGTTGGAAAGAATTTAGTTTTGGACGTGTTGAGCTTGAAATGTCTACATGACATTTGTTATAACCACATAGATTTCTAGTATGTGAGTCAATTTTTAAAAATGTGTCTGTTAATTTTAGAGCATAGTTTGCTTCTATTTTATATTAGTTTAGTTTAAATATCTGGTGGACCATCTTTAGAGGTTTACCTTTGTCAGTTGTCTCTGTTTCCTTAGGAAATATGCTAGCTTAACTGGTACATTTAAAAGTTTTTCGATGTATCACAAAGATTTTTCTTTATTTCTGAGAAACTTCTACAATCACCTTTGAGTACAATATGGGCTCTCCTTACAGACTCACCTACTGCTGGCCCTGACATTAACTCTATCAGTGAAACCTCATCATAAATAAGTAATCCTCAAACAGCAGAGAAAATTTGGGGGAGCCCTATGCAAGCCCCAAAGCCAAGGAAAGTCTAATAGAAAAGCTTATAGAGTTTCTTTCCTTCCTTCTATTGAATCTGTCATGCTGTTTTAAAATCCTGTTAATTTATGTTCATATATATA
>NW_027397079.1:17000736-17032508 GCF_003265705.2 Callorhinus ursinus
ATCGGGCTCCCTGCTCAGCAGGGAGTCTGCTTCTCCCACTGACCTTCCTCCCTCTCATGCTCTCTATCATTCTCTCTCTCTCTCTCTCTCTCTCAATAAATAAATAAAAAAAAAAATCTTAAAAAAAAAACAAAAACAAAAACAAAAAAAAAAACACTCAGTACTTAACTAAAGGCTCCTAATTAAGTAAGTAAAACATTCATCAAAATTCCATTAGCTCTTCGGTCTCCACACTCAGCTCAGTGAGTCTGCCTAAGATTCTCTCTCCTTCCTCTGCTCTCCCCTCACACACTCTCTCTTTCTAAAATAAATAAATAAACCTTTTTAAAAATTCCATTAGGTCTTAATTTTAAAGCTACACATATTTAGCTAGAAAATAAAAATCAAATTACCTACAATTACCTCTATCCATTGAATAAAGTTAAGGTTATGCGTCATTTCTATTATTTTTTTCTTTAGATTGTTTTAATTCATTGAATAGCTAATCTTTCCCCCGAAATGTGCCTTGATTGATTCTAACCCAGCTCTTCTTTCCAGAGCCATTGTATGCACTGTTCTTGTAGTCTGAACACTGAAGGGATACATAATTCCTATAATTTTTATCACCAAATGATGCTGAAGTCTGATCCACTTTACTTGATATGTTGTCTTCTCAGTTTAATATAAATTTTGTATCTCCTTTCCTAGTTTCTGAAAAATATTCATATTTCTAGTTTATTCTTCTTTATTCTTTCCCTTCACCTTTATTAAAAAGAGTTGAGCTTTTGACACATGGCATAGGAAGATACACTTTGATTCATTTACTGAGGGTCAGAAGAAATAAAGAAAAAAAATTCCTTCCTTTTTCAATCCCATGAGCAAAGAGAAAAAAACTATATAGGTAAGTCGAGAACATTTTGGGGGAGCCAGACGTATAAGGTCTGAGAAAGTTCATCATTTATCCCAGTGGCTCATGGATTCCATTTAAAAGAATGTTCTTTCCGCCTGTCTTCAGGGATCAGTCTGGTGTTTACAGGTGTGGCATGCTAGGAAGTCGCGGGCAGGACAGTGAAGTCAGGGGTGCATATCCTTTGTGCAGGCGTTTAAACCCCCTTTAAGAAAAAACACCAAAGTGCTGACCAAATTGGAACCTGCTGCCATTCAGGCCACTAGTTTGTAACTCTAAGGCTTATCATAATTATAGTGATTTTCTTTTAAACATAAACATTTAAATGAAATCTTTTTCTGCCTATAAAAAGAAAGAAATCATGCTTAAAACAGTGGTTTGGAAATTTCAGTTTACATGAGTCCTATGGGGAGCTTGTTACAAAAGTGGGTTCCTGAGCACCACCTTGCAAGATTTCTGATTCTACAGAGCTGAAGAGAATGCCTCTGAGGGAGGTGGCTCAGGCTTCCATAAGCACCTGCTGAATCACTGTGGCTCCATTTGATCCAATTGAATTCACATTCTAACCGCTAAGTCATTCTCTCACCAGCTTCCAAAGTCTCTCGTACTTGAGTTTGAAGTAGTGTCCAAATACCTCATCTTTTTTTTTTAATTAAGATATAGTTGACACACAATGTTTTAGGTGTACAACGTAGTGATTCGACAATTCTGTACGCTATGCTCTACTCACCACAAGTGTGGCTACCATCTGTCACCATACAATACTACTACAATACCATTGATTATATTCCCTATGCTGTTGCTTTCATCCCCGTGAATTACTGATTCCACTACTGGAAGCCTAGGTCTCCCACTCCCCTCACCCATTTTTCCCATCCCTCTACACTCTGGCAACCATCAGTTTATTCTCTGTACTCCTGGGTCTATTTTTGCTTGTTGTTTATTCGTTTTACTTTTTAGATTCCACATATAAGTAAAATCATATGGCATTCGTCTATCTCTCTCTGACTTATTTCACTTAGCATAATACCCTCCAGACCTATTCATGTTGTCACAAATGGCAAGATCTCATTCTCTTTTATTTTTGTCGTATTTATATACCACATCTTCTTTATCCATTCATCTATCAGTGGATGATATTTGGGTTGCTTCCATATCTTGGCTATTATAAATAATGCTGCAATAAACATAGGGGTGCATGTATTTTTTTTTAAATAGTGCTTTTGGGTTTTTTAGTGGAATTATTAAATCATACGGTATTTTTATTTTTAATTTTTTGAGGAACGTCCATACTGTTTTCCACAGTGGCTACACCAATTTACGCTCCCTCCAACGGTGCACAAGGGTTCCTTTTTCTCCACGTCTTCACCAACATTTGTTATTTCTTGTCTTTTTGATCTTAGCCATCCTGAGAGGTCTGAGGTGATAGCTTCCTCTGGTTTTGATTTGCCTTTCCCTGATAATGAGTGATGCTGAGCATCTTTTCATGTCAAACACATCGTCTTTATGTTCTATCAAAGTCAGTTTTATTAATAGCAAAGAGATTTTTAAAAAGCTTAACTTTTGGTGTTAAGGAAGCTGGCATTTGAGTTCCATATTATGCCGTTTAAAGGAGGATGAACTTGCGTATGTTATTTTACCTCTGGGCTTCATTTTTGCCATCTCTAAAATGGGGATAATAAGGGAGCTGTGCTCATGGTATGGTTGTGAAGAGTAAACGAGACAACCTACCTGAAGTACTTAACACTGTACCCACCACAGAGAGTACAGAGTCCATGCTTGCTGCTGTTATTATCATTATTTTTCTATAAGAATCAATGTATTATGCTGAAAATTTATGAAACTAGTTAAGTCTGCACTGATTCACTAGGATGTTTTACTTATCCACCTCCCCATCCTCAAAGCATGACAAAATTAATGCAAAGTTGTCAGTTTTATTATTTTATGCCAGCAAGGAGAAAATGTATCTGTACTATAACACTAGGATATGGTTTTAATCTCTTGAGTTTCTCTGTTTCGATGAAATATATTTTCTTATCATTGTCATACATAATTCTAAGTATACAACTCATGAAATAGAATCTGTTCCCTTAATTGCTATCCCCTGGTTTTCAAACAATGTGAAAAATCACAGTTTCTACATTCTTCCTATAAAGTAAAAAGAAGCAGAGTTCCATAATGGGCAAAGTAGCAATGATGTGTATAAGAAATTCTGTGAATTTCTGCCTCTCCCTTTATTAATTAAGGCATGGGTGCAACATATTTTTATAAAAGTCCAAGTGCCTGTGAAATGTTAAGAACCTCTAAATTCTCACAGCTTTAATATGTTCACCCAATTGAAACAGCTGATTTTATTAATAGTGAAGTCAGAGACATACTGATTAAATGACTGTATCTAAATTGATAAGACAGTCACTTTTATGGCCTATTATGTGAACCCCTCTATACAAAATTACATGAGTGATGATCACATTAAAGAGTGTATTATGATGCTGTTTCATTCTTACTCAAAAGAAAGGAGGAGGTAGGAGGAAGGAGGAAGGACGGGGGAGTGGGGTAAGTGGGAAAGAAGAAAAAAAATAATCTATCAATAAATGTTCGTTGAGCAACTACCATACCCAGCACTATTTCCGGAGCTAAGGAGAAAATTTTTATCCCAGTAGAGCTTATAGTCTGATTATGAGAAAAATACTCATACAAAAAATAAAGAAAAGAAAGAAAAAGAGACAGAGACAGACAGAGAGAAGAAATTAACAACGATATGGAAATAAATGTCTCGCCTCTCAGTTTGTAGGCATTTAGGGTAAGCAAGTAAACGTGAGTGAAAAAAACTTCCTGTGTGAGCTTGCGCCAGTGTGCCTCTTAGAGAGGAAACATTCCTTCTGTATTAACAAACAAACACCTAGTAAACCAGTTGATGGGCAGAGTCCCAGGACCACGAGGCATGAGATTACTTAGAGGCACTGCACAGCTCTGCTTCTGGGATCAAGAGGACTTTATTAGAGGGAGAGCAGAGGAGAAGGCAGTAGATAAAGGAGGGAAAGGGGATAGAGACCCTAGAACCTGGAGGAATCGTGTAAAAAACATTAAAGGGTTTAGAAGAGAGAGCTAAGTCATCCTTTAATAACCCACACACAATTTTAACAAGGTCGGCTGCCACTGCCAGCAAATAGGAAAGTTGTGGTTCTCCGCTCCTCTTAATTCTACAAGGCAGGGATGATGAGGTGTACTTTGGCCGGTGACTGATGTTGCCATGAAAAAAAAAAATTCCCCACGCATTAAATATAAGGTTGGCTAAAAATAGACCTATAAACCTGTACCAAAGCAACACCATTAAGGATCGAAGCCAACTGCACAGCCTTTTCTCTCTATTCAGAGCCAAATTTTTGTTAGAAAATGTGAAGAGAACAAAGAGTCACCTGAAACTAATGTCACCGCATTGCAGGGCTGCATTCATTGGCAAGCGTCTGAGACCAGCATCTGTGTAAACTGCCTGGAGCGGCTGGGGCCATCCGTGCTGGATGATCCCCATCTATGACTTATCCCCTGAAGGGAACACACCTTTTTCTACCAGCCCATAAAAAGTTTCTTGAGACTTTTATCATCCATTTTAAATGCAAATTTTTAAAGGTCACAAAGTGATCCTTAAATTAATCATCCTTCAATGAGGTTTTCAAATCTCTAGTCAACAACACGTTGGCACTCCTAAGAAAAACGGAATTTTTCTTAAGCCTTCTGCTTTTAAATGCTTCTCCTCAAAATGTCTTCTTCTACTAATAAGTGTTCTTAAAATCATTACAACATGGAGAAAAGATGTAGATCCCACGCACTCAGTCCTGTGATGAGTATTTTTAGCCTCTCAGAAATACGAAGTTGATTAGGCATCGCTGTGACTACTAATGGCCAGTTTCCTCAAGGAAGGTCTGAATCACTGACACCAGCAGCGTCTTCAAAGGCACTACAGTGGTCATGGTTAATTATATTTTCATGTCTTGATAAAAACACTATCCACCCCATGATCTTATGTCTCCTTTAAAGTTACAACACTTCAACAGTGTTATTGTAGAATTATTATAACTGTGGTATTTAGCAGTAGCCACTAATGCGGTAGGGCAGTGATTGCATACTTTCTGTGTATCTATAGGGCTGCAATAACAAAACACCACAAATTGGGTGACTTAAACAACAGAAATTTATTATCTCACAGTTCTGGAAGCTCAAGGTGTTGGTGGGGTTAGTTGTGGCTGGTTCCTTCTGAGGGTGGTGTGGGTGAACCTGTTCCACGCCTCTTCTCAGGCTTTTAGTAGTTTGCTGGCCATCTTTGGCATTCGTTGGCTTGTAGATGCATCTGCAATCAATCTCTGCTTGCGTCTTCACGTTGCATTTTCCATATGTGTGCATGTCTGTGTCCAAATTTCCCTTTTATAAGGGCACCAGTCACACTGGATCAGGTGCCCACCCTGCTCTGGTATGACCTCCTCTTAACTAATTAACTTGCCAATGACCTATTTCCAAATAAAGTCACATTCTGGAGTACTGGGGAGTGGGAACTTCAAAATATGAAGTTTGGAAGACACAGTTTAACTCATAGAGGTATTATGGTGAAAGTAGGCCACCTGAAATTAGAATCTTTCTTGAAAAGATTGTAAAGCTTAGGTGTCAACGTTGACCTCTGACTGGCTCTTAACTCTATATCTAGCCTGCTATACTGCACACCTTCTGGAGATTCTAGTTTTGTCCTAAATCAAAAGTTTCATCTTCAAAGCATTTTTTCCCATAGGAAAAAATAAAACCTTTAAGGAAGACACGTCCTCAAACTTTTCCCAGTAGATTTCAGTAGAAGCCCCACCTCTAGCAGGCAGTTTTGCTGCCTATCTCTTAACCCTTGTGTCTTTTCCCTCCTGCCCTCTTTGGATGTTATAGCAACTCAAAAACTATTTGAGTGAGGGTCTAAAGGGCAAAAGGACTCTCCCTCTTTCCCTCACTTATTCATTCCACAAATGGTTTTGAGTGCCACTCTTGATGGTGTTGTAGGCCCCTAAGATAAAAGCATGAATAAGGCACTCTCCTTGATACCCAGGGACTGTACATTAGTAGCAAAGCCAAATAAAGACACCCTTCTTGAATAAAGGCATCCAACTTGCTTTCATTTAGAACATTTTTACCCTTCTATAAAGCATTATGAGTTTTACATAATAATGAAAAAAAAATTTAAGAGAGAAAACAAGGCAGTTGTTAACATTTGAGTCTGGCCAGGTATGCAAAAGTAGGTCCATTTTCCTGAATATTCCATGGTCCTCCACATGCATCCCCAGACTCCTGTAAGTATGAGGTTCTTGACCGCGACTCTTGCAGACTGTTACAGAGTCAAGCAGCTTTTGCATTGTTTGCACTTTAGATGCTTTGGTAGCACCTTCTATGTATCAAATATATTGTATATTTCTATCTCAGATCAAATAGTTAAAGATATCAAAATAAACCAACAACCAAAGGCTCTTGTTCTTTCTCCAGTTCTTGAGAAAACACAAAGAAACACAGTTTATACCCACAAACCAATGGGCTAAGTGCCAATTGCCCAGTGGACTGTGTATGAAACTCAAGTCAAATTCAATAATTGAGAAGCTTCTCTGGGGCACAAGGGGTTTAATCCAATGTATGTATCTACTATTTCCATGTGCCTCTGTCTCACCGTGCAGACCTGAGTCTTGACTGTCCATACAAAATTTCTCATTTATGATTTCATCCTTAAACACTGCTTGCCTGTAGTAAGAGACTCTAATAAAAGAGACTAATAAAAGAGAGACTATGTGTTTAAGAGATTCCTTGACTTTTGCATCAATTTTCTTTGCCCTCATATGCTTGTTGGAAAGTATACACAACAAAATAATAGCAAACACATAAATAGAGTTCACTATATAATAGGACCACTCCAAGTACTTTACCAATATTAAGATATTTAATAATCAGAACAAATGTCAACAAAAAAATGACCCCATTTTTTGCCACTGAGTAGCCATGGTCAGTACCCAAGAATGAGTTCTTGAGACATTCTAACTTTAAGTAGGGTATTACTAGGTTTAATTATCACCAGTTTGAAACTATCCAGTTAACTAGTGAAGTGGGCTGATTTTGAGATGTGTGTATAGGTAGAAAACGAGTTTTGCTTTCTATAGAGACCAAATTGAAATGTAATGCAAAGCATTATGGGATAACATGGAAAAGACATAGGTTATCTCTGAGAATTAAGTGGGAGGGTCGTGCACAGGTAAGTTTTCAATGAGGGGATATCTTCTATTCAAAGCGTCTCAGATTCAGATGCACCTAAAGAGTAAGCATGAAGCTTTCACAGGAGAGTAGCAAGGACTGTGGTTTATTCTGGCTCTGGTTGGCTCCACACTCAGCCATCCTCCGTGCCTTCAACATTTACAGAGGGCCTATTGAGAGTCCGCATTCTACCAGGCACCAGGATTATGAAGACTTTCCGAAGAGTTCAGCATAGGCAATGGGGGAAATATTATAAAATCCCTGCTCAATGATACAGGGGCACTGAATGCGTACCCTCCAGGTATGGGAACTCAGAAGGGGGAGGATTAGTAGATGTTAGTGGTAGGCTTTCAAGACCGCATTAAAGGTTCACAAGTATAACATAGTCATAAATTAATTTTCAGTTAAATCTCTTCAAATCACCCAAATTGTAAGCCTGAGTTTTCCAAGCCGACTCCTTTCACCACTGTTAAGAGTATGACAACCATAAACCCTTATTTCTGTGATAATCCTAATTTTGAATATTCTGTCTCTTTGTCAGGCTACGTGTCCCAGTTTTGGGGCCAGGAAATATGGTCACCATGGTTGATAGAGATGTAATTTACAGCAGGTTTCCCTGAATACACAAGGGCCTTCTTTTCCTTCCCACTCTCTATTTTCTGCTCTTGCTAACAGCACAGCACAGGTACTGATTTCACTAAAGGTGGGAAGACCTCAGGAATGTCTAATCAGAATGCTTTAAAAAACAAATTCAAATTCTTAGAGACTGATAGTCTAAAATATTCTAGCATGGTACTTTTTATTCCAAATTTAATTGAAATTCTGCTCACAGTTGTCTAAGAGTTATTATTTGCTAACATGGTATTTCATTGATTTTAATGATGACACAGTTTACTGACTGCTTGTTACTTTAATCCGATTTTCAGAAAAATTCACTGGTCTTATAATAGTGGGAGAGTGAGTGCTTTAAGAGAATTAAATGCAAGTACTTCCTAAACCTCTGAGAAATGTATTCCCTGTCCACTGTAGTGCCTTTTCATGAAACAGTTCATGTTCCACAATGTACTGGCTGTCTATTCATGGGCGAGTTAATATCTCTCAGTTTCTTGTTACTTGGTCATACAATAGGGCTGATACAATTTATTAATTTATTGTATTATTAATACAATTTAGATAGCGTAAGGATTAAGTGAAATGGCTGCTCCACCTATGCCGGAATCCAAGCCTTTTGCTCCTCAGTGACACCATAATGCCTTAATCTCATGGCCGATTGGCCCTTAGTGATTATCTTCAGAAGTTAGAACCCCGTATGTCCTGAGCAGAAGAGCAAACACACTAAATCTTTGGTTGAAAGTACCTCCAAGTCTGTCCTCTTGCCCCAAAGTGATAAGAGGTACGTGAGCAAAACTCTACATCTTTGGTTAAGTCCTCCTACAGGCCCCTGATTCAAGAGCTCATCAAGTGATACCTAATTAAAACCATGAAACATAAACCACCCCTTAGTAAGAAAAGGAAGAGAGGGGGGCCTGGCGGCTCAATCAGTTAAGCATGTCTTGATATCCGCTCAGGTCATGATCTCAGGGTCATGAGATCTAGCCCCGAATCCGGCTCCATGCTCAGCGGGGAGTCTGCTTGAGTTTGTCACCCTCTGCCCCTCTTCCTGCTCACACATTCTCTCTCTCAAATACATAAATCTTAAAAAAAAATAGAAATAAAGAAGGGAAGAGGGAATGGAGAGAACAGAGGTGATGAAGGCAATACCGTGTGGGAGAGGGATGCTGCCCCAGGTGGCACTGGAATTCAGTCCCGGAGCTGGTGTTCTGTACATCTGTCCTTTTCTCTGCAATGTCAATGGAGAATTCTTCACTTCTTACTTAGAATATCTCTTTTCTCTGCACCTTCAAATGCTATCTTACTTTTCCAAATAGCATGTTCTGTATACACTCCTATTCAGATACTTTCAATGACTGTTCACTTCCTGGATTCTAGAGCAGTTAACATTTTATATTCAGATATGCTTTTTTAAGGATTTATTTCTTTATTTAAAGAGAGACAGAGAGCTGGGGGAAGGGCAGAGGGGAGAGAGAGAATCCCGAAGCAGGGAGCCAGACGCTGGGCCAGATCCCAGGACCCTGAGGTCATGACCTGAGCCGAAATCAAGAGCTGGCTGCTTAATGGACTAAGCCACCCAGGTGCCCTATTTAGATATTCTTTTGCTAATCAGAGGGAACCTAGGATCCTTTCACACAGAAAATAGTACACACACACACACACACACACACACTCTCTCTCTCTCTCTTTCTCTCTCTCTCTCTCTCTTTTATTCTATCTTAGCTCTTAAAAGCTTGTCCATGAGCTCCATTTTAAACCACTTACTCAAGGAGATGAGCCTAAACTTCTTGTCCAGAGAGTCCAAAAGCTCTCTACAATCCTACCGTTCATTTCCAACGAGTTGACCATTTTTGAAATCTACTGTAAGTATCTACTCTGATAATTATCTCATCATTTTAGACAACTTATTCTGCTACTTTCACATCAAGAATTTGTTATTTCCCTGAGAATTCCAGGGATTGGCGCTACTGAGTTCTTACGACCCTTAGGCTCTGCTCTGCCATGTGCTCTTTTCCCATCTAGCCACATGGGTTCCATTACACATTCCATTTGAACATCACCCCCTGTATCCTTCCTTAATCTGCTTGCCTCTCATTCTCCCTCTGTGTACTTGTGCAACAACATACTAGTCTAGTTGCACCCAATCTCCAACTACTTTATGTCTGTTTCAAAGCACACAAACATGCTGACGGGTCTTACTTTAAGTCTATGATTATAGATTTCGAAGAGTTATTTAATATTGCCTGGCAATTCCAACAGATGTCTGTATAAATATTCTTTTTCACTCTCCTGAAGGACTACTTGACATCTTTTTATTTTCTTTCCAACCCTTCAATCTTTGTTCTCTAGCCACATACTAGGAGCTGATGATCTTGCTTTTACACTTTGTTGAGAAAATAGAAATAATCTGATGAGAATTATTTTGTTTTCTATGCCAAATATACCACTTAGCCTAAATTTCTCTTCTCTCTCATTTTTTATGGAACTGTCCCTCCCTCTCTCTGTGTAGGACAACCATTCCTTTGTATACTAGAAGTTTTACCTCTTACGCTACTCAATAGATTCTCTCATGCAATTATTTGTAATGTCTCTCAGAATCATCAATTTCTTTCTCTTCACTGGAATAATTCCATCAACATTCGAATACGCTGTAATGCTTCCCATTTTAACAGGAAGGCAGTGCTCTCCTTGGCCCGCATCACCCTCTAACTGCTTCTCCATCCCTCCGTTCCCCACCCCAGCCAAAGCGCTTACACTTCTGTCTCATCTTTCTTACCTCTCATCCCTTTATAACATGCTCCAGAGAACCTTTCATCCCCATCCTACCAATGGAATCATTCTTGAAATAGTCACTAGCTCTCCACCTTGTCAAACCCAAATGTGAATTCAAAGCCCTTTTCCTAATTGACCTTAGCAGCATTTGACCCAGATGCCATTCCTCTTGAAGCATTTCTTTCCTTCTCTTGCAGGACACCACCCAAACATATATCTCCAGCGCCAGCCTCTCACTTCTTCTCTAGACTAGTCTAGTGAACAGCCCAGTTACTGCTTAGAGGACTAGTGGGAGCTCAAACTTTACAAGGCCTCCTCAGAATTATGAATTTAGTCAATTCCTCTGTACAAATTTGCTCCTCTCCCATTTACCCTTGATTCCTCGTACACTTACCCCATCCTATAGGTACTTCTTCCAAAATATATCAGAATGTGATTATATCTCACCACCTCCACAGCCAGGACCTCTAACTCCCCTTGTGCAAGCCCCTCAGCTCTTACTGGACTATGCATTCATTGCCTCACTGGTCTCCCTGCTTCTGTGTCTGCCCTTTTGCAGTTCAAGAGTAAACTTATAAAACAGAAATTAACTCACATCATTCCTCTGCTTCAAATCCTCTAATGTCTTCTTAGCATATAACAAATAAAACCAAATTTATTACCATGATCTTTCTTGACTGTTATGCCCTGATTCAACCTACCTCTCTGACATTATCTTCACCCCTGGCCAGCCAAGCTGGCCACACCAACTTGTTCCTGCCTCAGGGCCTTTATCCTTGTGAAATATGCTTCTGGCACATTCTCTCCTAGGTTGTTTTTGTTTTTTGGGGTTTTTTTTGTATTGTTGTTTTTATTTATTTTTTTTAAAGATTTTATTTACTTATTTGACAGAGACCACAGCGAGAGAGGGAACACGAGCAGGGGGAGTGGGAGAGGGAGAAGCAGGCTTCCCAGCTGATCAGGAATCCCAATGCGGGGCTCGATCCCAGGACCCTGGGATCACGATCTGAGCCGAAGGCAGACGCTTCACCAACTGAGCCACCCAGGCGCCCCTTGTTGTTGTTTTTAATGGCTGCTTTTGTTGTTGTTGTTGTTTTCGTCATTCGGGGCTCTGTCCTTTTTTCTTTTCAAAGGGCTCTTCTATATTACCCTATCTGAAAATACTGAGCCTGTTTATTCTCTACCTCAGTGGTTCCCAACTAGGGGCAATTTTGCCTCCCTGGCAACATTTAACGATGTCTAGAAAATTTTTGGTTGTCACTACTGGGAGGGATGCTGTTGGCATCTAATGGATAGAAACCAGGGATGCTGCTAACCATCCCACAATGCGCAGGACAGCCCCCCCCCCACCCACGACAAAGAATTATATGGCCCCAAATGTTAATAATGCTGATGTTTAAAAACCATGTTATTGTTCTACTTTATTATCATCACAGCACTTACTAATATAATAATAATGGCTAACATTTATTTATTTCAGATTTACCATGTGCCAGACATTGTTTTGTAAATATAGTAAAAACTCTAGTTTTTATGTGTATTTTTTTCATTAATCCCCACACCAACCCAATGAGGTAGGTACCATTGTTACCTTCACTATACAGGTGAGGCCCTGAGGCATGGAAAGCTTAAATATCTTCCTTGAGGTCAAGTTGGTGAGGTGGGATGTGAATCTAGGCTATCTGGCTCCAAATCCTGCCCTTTTAGCCATTATGTTATAGGGCTGTGAGATAGCATCTTTTGATTATATGATTATTATCTGTCTTCTCCCACCAGTATGTTATCTCCACGAGGACAGGTTCTTTGTCTTATTTATGCTTGGAGCCTCTCTGTCTAGACAAATAGTAGGAGCTCAAAAATCTTGAACAAAATGAAGAGTCCTGTGTGCCTTTCCAGCTTACTTTCCATGATTTTCTCAAACAAAGCCTACTTCCCAGGTAAATGACATCCTCTCTACCCTTGGAACATTTGTTTTCTGTCTTTCTCTCTGTCTCAGCCCACATTCTCCGGGGTCTGGTCCGTCCTCCTTTCAGCTTTCCTCACACTTGCACAAATTGTACCCGTTTCTCCAGCCTCACCTCAGATCTTAACACCCTCCAGGTCCATGGATCCATCTAGTTGTTCTGGTGGAAAGAATGTTAGGGATCATAAACTTCAAATTATTTATTTTGCAGATAAGAAAAACACAACTCAAAGAAGTTAAACAAGATACTGACAAAACATCCTCTTTCTTCTCTTTGGAATTTGCATATAACTTTGAAATGCTGACAGAAGGAGGGAATTTGTGGAAGCTTCCGGGACTGCAGGTCCCCACAGCTTAGCAAAACACCTCTCTTTCTCAGGTAGAGTACTGCCTGAATTTAAGTTACTACATTTCCCCAGTTTCATTTTCTTGACTCCTAACCCTCAGGACAATGTGTTCTCATGTTCTTACCTAGAATAATTTCCATCTGTGCCCCTGCTTTGATTCCAAAAGCAATCAGAATTCTGGTTCTTGTTCTTAGGGAGTTTATGATAGATAGGGAAAGAGACATTGTGTGTCTTCATCTTAGATCTTCCTTCACAATTTGTAGTGGTTCATATTCTAAGGGAATTGCCAGAAGAAGAGGTCATGGCTCCCCAAAATATTCTAATTATTTCTGGGAGTGTAACAGAAGAAATATAGTCAACACCTAGATGATGAACAGACAGTGGTATATTTAATAATTAGGTCAAGAGAAAAGAAATTCCAGTTAACTGGTATGACACCATCTATATTTTCTATAACGTAGACAGTTTAATTCAACAATAATTTTTAGGAGGCTTCTGACACTTTTTCTGATGGAATGGAATTGGATTAATGGTGTTTCTAGTGAAAATAATTCCTTTCATAAATCACTACTTGAACACATTCAGGAAAGATATACCCAGGAGAGCTCTTTGGGTTGTTCAGGGCCATTTCAGAGTGGACCAACTTAGTGGTTATTTGGGGAACAAGATATTCCACACAGTGACAGATTACTACCCTTCAGATTACCTAATGATTGTAAAGAGGGAAACCTTTCTTTGTAATGGGACAATCTGTCAGTCACCACCATAGTCAAAAAATCAAATGTAGCCTTGTTGAAGTTTGGCATCATGGAAGTAAACACGTGCCTCCAGATATAATGGCATATAAAACATCATTTAAGACAAAATCTTGCCAAAAACAATATCTATGCAAGCTGTAAGAACCAATTTTCAATTTATAGGAGATAAAGGAATGAGAAACAAGGTAACATCATCACAGTGAAACAACCACATGAATTCTGATTGTGGGACATTTTACAAGACAACTGGTTTGTTTTTCCTCAAAAAGTCAATGTCACAGGGAAAAATAGTTGGGAGGAATATAACAGATTAATAGAGACTAGATGCAGGGCACCTGGGTGGCTCAGTAGGTTGAGTGACTGACTCTTGATTTTGGCTCAGGTCATGATCTCAGGTTCCTGGGATCAAGCCCCATTGGCTCCATGCTCAGCAGGGAGTCTGCTTGACATTCTCTCTCCCTCTCCCTCTGCCCTCCATCCCGCTTGTGTGCTCTCTCAAATAAATAAATAATCTTTTAAAAAAAAGAATTTTAAAAATAAAAAATAGAGACTATATGCATGAGCCTCAAATATAACCTGATTAAGGAACAAAAGAATGAAATAATTTAAAAAGGAACAATTAAAGAAGTTTGGAAATGAAATAGACATTAGATAATATTAGAAGACTATGAATTTTCTTAGTCGTGTTGTGGAATTAAGGCTATGTAGAATCATGTCCTATTCTTGGGATATCTAATATCCAGGAGTGAAATCATGATGTCTACAGCTCAATTTCAAATGCTTCTTCAAAATGCACATGTATAGGGATGTAGAAATATGGCAAAATGTTGATGATTAAATCTAGGTAGTGCATATTTGATGTATCATTCTTTCAACCTTTCTGTTTGAAATGTTGACTGTTTGAATATTGAATGTGAAATGTTGAAACAAAGCTAAGGATGGTGTTCTATGGAGTTCTTGGCTGGCTCTGTTGGTTGAGTGACCGACTCTTGATTTTGGCTTAGGTCATGATCTCAGGGTCCTAGGATCGAGTCCCAGGTCAGGCTCTGTGCTCAGCAGGGAGTCTGCTTCTCTCTCTCTCCCTTTGTCCCTTCCCCACACCCACTCTCTTTCTCTCTCTCTCTCTAGATAAGTAAATAAATATTTTTTTTTAAAGAAGCTAATGATGGTGTTCTAGAAAATCACCCACCAAAGCTATATCCCACTTACATTTGTCATTCTACATTCTTTATTAGGAACCATTTTATGAAAATTCCTTATCCTCTAATATTACTCAAACAACTATCTATTCTCCTTTTCCAAACCTGCTGTAAATTCTAATAAGTGACTGGCATGAAATGTATTTGAGGGCCCCTAAGGTGGATATTAGGTACAAAATTAAAGCCGTTGTGTAGATGCTGGCTTGGGAGCATCAAGATCTGGGTTCTAACACTTATATTTCTGTGAATAGGTATATGATGTTGACCAAGTCATTTAAATGCCTACCATAGACTGAGTCTCAATTTCATTTCATTTCAAGAGATCTGGATTGCATGATCTTCCATTTCTAACAAATGAGTCCAAGCTATGAATTTGTATAACATAGTAAAATACAATAAAGTCATAGCATAAATAAACACTATGAAATACAATAAAGCCATAGCATGTCTAAAATTTGGATCTGCAATCCATAGTGCAGGAATCACATAGATCACATAGAGCTTTTGACTCATTTACACTTTTCACACTATAGAAACACTGAAATGTGGCACAAAGTCATAAATATTCAACAAGCAAATGCAGGCATACAAAAGAGTTCTGCAACACATGTGTGTGAAGCTTCGTTGAAAGCTGTCACTAAACAGATCAAGTGACTTTATGTCCTGGGAAACGAAGACAAGTATAAAGTGTGATTCTGTGAATTTCATGAAAGTTGTTGGAAGACCAACAAATATGATGGTAAATCCAGCAATCATGAAACCATGTGTTTTCCCTTTAATCCTATGGCTCAGGTAAGTGTAAGATTAGTACCACCATCAACAGTGGTGTCAAACATCTGTTACAGATCACCCTCTTACTGAATTCCTCAAATGCAGCCACTAACAATCCATGGGGCAAAGGGTCCTGATTTCAAGGCTTTCAAAGATGCTTCACCTGGAAGATCGTTAGTGCTCTGGGGACCTTTGGAACTTATGAATCATATTAAACAAAGTGGACATATATGCCAGTGCTCTCCACATTTTACTCAAAAGTCAAAAGTTGATTTGGAAAGGAGTCCTGAACATTAAATAGAATATTGATCTCCAGCAATTATTTAGGGTAAATGCCACAACAGCACCGTGATTGCTTAGAGGCTTAATCTACCTATTTGATTCTGTCCAACTAGTGACTATTGCAGTGAGAAGTTGACCATTTTGAGAAGTTTCTGAACCCATCAGTTTTCTTCTAACAAAATAACGTTAGATAAATGTGGAAGCCACACCAAGTGTATAGCCAGGATTATCAACACCTAAAAGGTATACCATGTTAATTAGCAAATTTTCTTACACTATGTCTTCAAAATTTTGACTCAGGTTAGGTCAGAGGGACCTAATTTAATGGGCAGTGTTTTACAGCAAGAATGAAAAATGATGACAATTCAAATCCCAAGTTATTTCCTGATCATTGCACAATTTTGGCAAATCTTTAAAAGTAGATTTGATTTCATCTACAGATCCTCTTATAGTGTTTCATTTATGGTATTTTTATAGAATTTTTTTTTGTTTGCACTTTTCATTTTAGAGGGTTCTTGCTTTTCTCATTCATTCATTCATTCATTCATTCAACAAACCCTTACTGAGAACCAGGCAGACATAAATAAAACATGGCCCATATATATGGATATTAACTGGGTGAATATTAGATTCACTAGATTCTAATATTCTAAATATTAGAATATTAACTGGGTGCTGAGATTAGAGGAAAGGCCTCTAATCCATGCCGGTTAAGTACGTGAGCAACGGAAAGAACGAGCAGAGGATTGCTATACCAGGTGACACCGCAAGACGGAGGTGCTGGGGAGAGGAGTAGGCAAGAGGCAGGTTGGAGGTGTGGACACCGCTCCGGGTAGAAGTGGTGGGACCCAGAAGGGCTTGGGGTGGTGAAATAACAAGATATGTTTGGCAACCTATGAGTAGTTCAAAATGTATGGAATAGACAGAGGGGGTGCAAAGGTAATTAGAAGAAAATCTCATAGACTGAGAAATGATTAAGAAACACTTTGTAACCCATGAGGAAAGTTGGACTTTATCCTGAGACAAAGAGCTATCTCAAAAAGTTGAAGGAAGTTACTATCAGGAGTAAATTTGCATTTTAGAAAGAGAATGCTCGCTTGTAGGCAGAGGTTGAAGGGGGTAGGCCCAGAGATCTGCTACAGGGTGTGGCCATAATGTGAACGACAACAACAAAATCAAGTGCGAATTACAGCAGTGGCTGAGAATGGAGAAAGAAGAGATGGGTTGAAAAGAGCAATAAACCCACAAATAATTTTGTAAGTTTAGCTATCTGAAAGAATCCAAAAACGCATGAGGCATGAAACCTGTGATGAGCACTAGATATACATATGAATTGCAGAAAAACCAATGTATGACATTCTTGGAGCAGTTATGTTTCAAAATATTTTCCCTTGGTAGATAGTGTTCCAATCAAAATGTCAGCAAAGGGAATACAAACCAAACCAAACAAAATGAAAAGCAAAACAAACTTCCATCTCTTCATCCACCTTATTCCCTCTTCTTGAAATAATGGATTCATTCTTTCAAAAATATATCAGCAGGAGAAATTTAACACTTAATGTACATCTGAACCTAATTTTGTCAACAGGACATATTTTACAGCATACATCTCTAAAATGTGAAATGTATAGTGTCGAATAAGGTAATAAAACCTCCCCAAAAGGCCAGTTAGCTCTTTATTTTTTTTTAATTTTTTAATTGTTATGTTAATCACCATATATTACATAATTTGTTTTGGTGCAGTGTTCCATGATTCATTGTTTGTGCATAACACCCAGTGCTCCATGCAGAATGTGCCCTCTTTAATACCCATCACCAGGCTAACCCATCCCCCTACCCTCCTCCCCTCTAGAAACCTCAGTTTGTTTTTCAGTTAGCTCTTTATTTTATCAAACAGATAAAATATATGTAATTCAATTACATGAAATGCAGAATTATGGCCTGTTGGATTGCTCTGACTCCAGAAATCATCTTCATCAATGACTGTCTGTGTTGCGGGATAAACTCCGACACCACTCCTGGGGCAGTAACCCAACATGTGGGTCCCTGGGCTGTAACTTGGCACTGTCACTCCCCCAATTTCTACCCTGTTCTCCAACAGTTACACATGCATGGTAAATATGGAGTCAAAGGAGCAAGGATTTTTGCCTCCAAAGCTCATGGTCCTGGCATTCATAGCTTTTCCCCTTTTAGTTTTCTTGAATCCCCTGTCATCCCCTCACTGCTCCCTCATCTAGAGGAATGCAATCCATGTATGTGGTTAGTCTTCAGTGTCCCCAGGAATGAGACTCTTAGGGGATACGCTCTGTAGGGAGAGAAATCCACAGTCCTCAATGACTTCTACATGGAATGGAAGACTGTCTCCTCCAGTATCTCCGTTCCCGTTGCTTTCAAAAAATCAAAATTTTTTTTATTTTCCTCTAGTTCCAAACTTTGAGGATGATGGCATGTTTTTTCTTCCAAAGCAATTCACCTTTTTGCTTACCTGAGCCATCTCCCTCAGTTTACTTGAGGAGCCAGAAGAGCAGAGTAATAAACGGTCTGAGCACTAGAGTTTGGCAAACTTGGCTTCAAATCCAAGCTTTCTAATTAGATAAGCCTGGCCCCCACTCTGTTGCCTTGTCTATAAAATGGGAATGACAAAATCCCCTTTCTCTTGGGTTTTTTAAAAGTAAGCTTAAATAAGTCATTTTACCTAATGTGCTCAGCATATGCCCTAGCACTAAGGAAGTGCTGATCAGAACACATGACTATTAATTCCAGAAATGATTAGTTCTTTTTCTATCTATATCACTCTGGCTAGTTTCTTTGGAAACTGAAATCCATACTTAATGCAGCCCTAGACTCTTCAGGAATTCTCTGATTTAGCTTCTCTGTTCTTATTTTTAATGTTTCTTATCAGACCAACTGTACTTAACCTGTACTTACCTCTTCGATCCCCATTATCCATTATGGTTTAAATTTGTTTTGCTTTGGTTGTGTTTATTTGTTGACACAGTAACTTCTCTAAAATTCCTGGGCTTTATTATAGCTTTCTCCCTAAAATATTGGCCCATCTCAGGGAAGAGTTTCATATCTCCTCCTATACAGTAGTCCTCCCTCTCTTTTTCCACCCATCTGTCTTGCTCTTTATTCATTCATTCACTCATTTGAGCTATGGTAATCATGTGTTCCTATACTCAAGTAGTTCAAAATGTAGTGGGGAAGACAAACCAAATATTGTGATAAGTAGAATATTGAATTTCAATATTAAATTAGATAACGTGTAAAATGCTTACTTAAAAGAGCACCTGGCAGATAGAAAGGATCATCAAATATTAGATACTCTTATTATAAGGTATAAAGAATATCAATGAGCAGAAGCATATGATTCTTTTTTTTAAATTTTATTTATTTATTTGTCAGAGACAGAGACAGTGAGAGAGGGAACACAAGCAGGAGGAATGGCAGAGGGAGAAGCAGGCTTCCTGCTGAGCAGGGAGCCCGATGCAGGACTCAATCCCAGGACCCTGGGATCACGACCTGAGCCGAAGGCAGCCGCTTAACCAACTGAGCCACCCAGGCATCCCGAAGCATATGATTCTTGAGCTGTGGGTTTAACCATGAGGAGGAGATTTCTGAGAATGGGAGGAGGGAGAAAGGCTGCATTTCATGTCAAGGAAGCAACACCATGTGTAAAGGCAAACATAGTGAAATGCAGACTAACACAGCATAGAGTTTGAGAACGCCAAGTACTGCTAAAGAATAAGCCTGGAGAAGGAGGCAGTGGATTGGTAGGGGCAGGAGGTAAGGCTGCTAAGGTAGGCCTGTATCAGATAGCAAAACCCTCTTCTATGCTATGCTAAGTATTGCATTTGGGCTTAACTCTGGAACAGAAAGAAATGTTTCTAAATTATTACATGCCTATTCTGCAACAGATGGCATCATGGATACTTGACGTTCATTGTCCTATTTAAACTTCAAGTGAAATACAAGGTAGATAGACATCGGTCTTATTTTGTTGATATGAAAATCAAAGTTTCAACTCTAAAAATGATACAGTCAGGATCTGAACAAAGGTCCACTTGATTGCAAAGTTCATACTCTATTATACCACATTTTGGAAGGGGTTGGATTAAATTAGTGAGAAGTGGCACTCTGTCATGTCATAAGCAAAGGAATAATGTAAACAAGTTTGTTTTTTAACATCATAACTTTGCAGGAGTGTGGAGAATAGACTGAAGAAAGAAAGCCCATGAGAAGCAGAAAAGCCCATTAAAATCTAACGTAGTAATCTGGTGAGAGGTGTAGGAGTCTAAGCAAAGATAAGGGGAAATCCAAAGAAATTGGTGGATCTGAGAGCTATTTGGGAACTATAACTGGGGACATCAGCATTCTTAAAATGCTTACTGACATTGCATCACAGAAACTCAAGTTATGGAGGGTCCATCATCTAACCATAAGATCTGAAGAGCAAGAAGAAAAGAGGAAGAGAACAAAAAGAGTTCTTGCTTCACATGGTAATGGTGGCTATCGGAAATATTTTGAGAATAAATTTTTTAAAGTAACATCAGTCTATAGCTCAAAACTCAATCCATCTTTGATAATGAATTAGAAAAGCAGTCCCCAGGCTGAAGAATAAAATGAAACTAGAGGCAAGTAAAGTATAAATTCTTAGAAGAACTATAATCAAGGGGGAAAGTTATGGTTTGCCATAGTAAAAGAAGCGATCAGGGTGGGTTATGGAAGCTCTATATTAAGGCACAGGCTGAGAGTTTGGTGACAGTTTTTATAAGTTATCTTACAGAGATTCTTTATTCAACTCAAATATTCACCTAGCATGCCTGTGTGCCCAATAATGTGGCCCGCAGTAATGATTTTTAAAACATATATTTGGAGCCTTAAGAAGGACCATGGTGGGCGGTGCCTGGGTGGTGGCCCAGTCAGTTAAATGTCTGCTTTGGGCTCAGGTCATGATCTCAGGATCCAGAGATCAAGCTCTGAGTTGGGCTCCCTGCTCAGCAGGGTGTCTGCTTCTCCCTTTCCCTCTTCCTCTCCCTCTGCCTCTTCCATGCTCGTGCTCTCTCTCTCTCTCTCAAATAAATAAATAAAATCTTAAAAAAAAGAAAGACCATGCTGGGAACACTATTTTTAATTTTTAATACACATTTTGACTTATTGGGTGTCTGTTTTTTTTTAGCGTTGCTTGTCTTTCCTTTAAAAACAGACTGAGTGTGTTTAAGAGAGATGGGTCAGAAATCGTACAGTGACATGCACCATGGTGGTTGTTCTTATGGTGTTGGGGGGAGGGAGCTCGAATGTCTCAGTAAACAAAATATGAATGAACTAGCATCCCCAGATGGTTCAAGAGGAAGCGGAATGTCCACTGAATGAACATACAAATGTTTCCCTGTGTCTGCCGGTAGGAACAATTCTAATGGTAGAGTTCAAAGAGGGATGGGAAGGATAGTATCTTTGATTGATTACTCACACGTAGATCAAAAACCCAGACACTACCTTCCAATGATCCCTTAATGACATCATATGAAAACAAAACAAGACAGCGTTTTTGGTAGCATTCCAGCAGAGTAACTGCATTGTTTTCCACAGCCTGCCTTAGATTTTATAATAACACGGCCTTGGTTGTGAGCAGGGAGGTACCATCACTTCACCACCTCGGGCATATTAAGGAAAACACGCACTTGGCTTCCTTTCTCCGTCCACGACACGGATTTCAGAAAGGCCTAAGAAAGGCTTACAGAACTGTGAGTGATGAAAGAGGACTGCTCCTACAATGTCTGAAGAGTGGCTTTATCTATTCTCTGATGATTAGAGTGGAGCTGCTCACCCCGGCTCACTCCAGAGGTCCTTCATCCGACTCCAGCCACTTGCTCGCTGCCAGGTTCATGATGCTGCTCCGAAGACCCTGCCCTTTGTCCCCCTGAGGAGCAACCCCCACCTCCCAGTAGAGGGCACTACTTCTGGTGTCCCTCTGCAGTTGTTCTTGCCAGCCCCCCCTGACATTGCGAATTCTGGGCTTGTCTCCTATGCTAATGAGAGTGAGCTATTACTTTATCAGCGTGGACGTATCAGATTGGCTTGGGCACGAACACAGTTCCCTAGACTCAGCAGTACCCAGAGGGTGCCAGGATACATTGACCGGAGGCTGCTGAGAGATGTTGAACAAAAGTAAATTTTTCCTAATTTATAGATTTTATTGTGAGGTCAAATTGAGGTTATTATTTTGGCCACTTTATCCTTCATGTAATCAGGTAGTTTGGTAGTTCAATGTACATACATCGATGAGCTCCTTGGGAAATGAACTGTGTTAATAAGTTGAACAAATATTTATGTAATATTTTCTATGTGACAGGTAGGCAATGGTAAAATTTGAAGTCAGACTCTATCCTTTTCCTGGAAGAACTCCAATCTGGTGAAGGAAACAAACATCCCCAAAACCATAAGAGGAAGGCAGAATATTAGAAGTGGTGGAAGAGAAAAGTGAAAATAGCTTTTCATAGTGTTAGTTTTTTCCAGAGGTGTTTGCTTCTCAATGACGTTAAAGGTGCAAGACACTGACCAGTGGGTGGGGATGGCCTTGCAAATATCAGGACTGTCCCACTAACCACGCTGTCTGGGCTGTGTCCTAAGTCTTGAGTCTCAAGTAGCATAAAGCCTCCTCTAGATAGTCACTCATGAACAGGTGGGAGCACAGCCACGAGTGGGAGTAATTTCAAGTTTGAGAAAATCACGGAGGTGCAGTTGAGTTGCGTTGAATGGGGAGAGGTTGGAAGACTACACAGATGCGAAGAGTGTCCCTGGGCAGAGGTTGGAAGACTACACAGATGCGAAGAGTGTCCCTGGGCAGAGGTTGGAAGACTACACAGATGCGAAGAGCGTCCCTGCTCAGAGGCTATGTTGATGGCTCTTTCTGAAGACTGAAGTCGAGCTTAGTTTTCAACAGTCATCCTTCACATGATCTCCTCACACGCACCCTGGCAAAAGTTTTTATGCCATAAATACGAAAACTTTGCTCTGTCCCTTAGATTTCATTTCCTTTAATTGTTTATTCCCCTTCAAGTCAGTAAGTCCTTCCTCAGAACAAGGTGAAGTCACTACTTGAACAAACATCCTCACAGGCGACCAGGAAAAACAACATCTGTATGCCTCATGTTTCCCACCAAGATTGCTGCCTAGGCTTTCCACTTTATTTTGGACCCACAGCCTAATTCTATGTTCCTAGTTGACCAGGTCTCTCTGTAGGCATTTATTAAGTGATCTCAGAATGATAGGATATGTTTCCCAGCTTCTAGAGCCTCCAATTAGCTCTTCCTCTCTCAATAGCATCCCTTTTGCTGGAACTGGCTTCCCTCCCCCCACCTCCCCCACCCTCTAACCCCCTTTTAAAATCTCTCTCCTACTCAGCATTCCTTTATCAGCATCTGCTCTCAGGGCCTGCCAGAAGACAAGGTGTAATAATACCTCAAAGTAGCCTTGCCAAGGCTATTTGCATTTAAATAAGATTCAAAGTGTACACTGAAGGCGGTGCTCTCCAGAGGCAGAAGTGTAGACATTATTGAAGAGATGGAAGAGAATGGAGGGCATGGGGGGGAGGGGCAGTGATGAACTAACGGGCCTTTTCTCCGGCTTCCAGCTATGATCAACTCCGTCTTCTAAGTGGAAGGAGTAATCCTGTCTACACCCAGCCAGCCCCAGGGAGGTAGAATCAACTTTGATATCATATCTTTTTAATTACATCCTTCTCATACTGACACAAACTACTTATAGTTATGGGGACTCCTAACTCCCAAGCCAGCCAGGTAGGGCTAATCTCCCTGTGTTCTGCAGGGAGGAGGTGGTAGTGCAGGGATTTCAGCAGCTCTGCCTCGTGCCAAAATCCAGTCTCAGTTGGTTATTTTACCCCTGCCCTGCCTCAGAGGGAAAGGCCCCTTCTTTTGCTTTAATTCATTTCTTTTAACCAGTATCTTGCTGTCGCAAAATGCTTTATCAACTCTTACCTTATTTTCTAAGATTACATTTTGCCTGTTCTTTTTATAGAAATAAATTTTACATCATCTCAGGTGTAAGAATACTTTTTATGGTTCAGTTACAAGATACTATCCTTCCGTCTTCTCTTTTGCAGAATAATATTAATTCCTACATTCCTGTTACCATTCATCAAAGTTGCAAATGAACTCCCTATGTCCAACCGATTAATTGGTTAGTTTTACAGTCTCCTAAACAATGTCTTTTTAAACATAGCTAGAAAGCAATAATAATACATATATGAAAAAAATCTTATTTTTATTTTGTAGTTGATTTTTAAATTGTAAAGCTAAGATTTTAATTTTTATATTGCTTTATTGTAATGACTTACATTACATATAACTAAATAGTGACTTTTCACGTTTAAATAGTGATTTTCAAATATTAGCTATATGTATTACTTTTATTTGCTTATATATTTTATAAATAAAATCATGCACCTTATAAATATTTAGAGAAACTGAAAATCATGAAGTATATCATAATATAAATTGATGATATTACAGAGGCAAAGTGTATTTAGCTCTACAGTCCGTAATTAATAAATAAATGACCTGGCAATTTAGAAGCCATAGTCAATGCTTTAAAAATTTCCTCATTTAAAAAATAATGATACAAAGACTCTACGTTACTTGGAGACCTTTCAGAGATGTAATATAAAAAAGTTAAGACTTGATCATTCGCTATGAAGATTAGAATTGTAATGGGCCACGCTTCTGAGAGAGAATTGGAAAATGAAGCAAGCACTCCTTACAATCATTTCTGCTCCCTGGGACAACAATTTACTTGACTTCATTCAGGCCACCATTGACAGCCCACTGATGTGTGATTTCAAATGTCCCATGGAGGATAATGAACAACCTACCAGCGAAACCTTTCCATATGACTAGCAATTTAATGTCTTAGACATACATTAAATCTTTCCTAATATACAGAATAATAATGTTAGTCTAAATATATGGTACATGATGGAAGCCCCTGTTTTATCCATTCCTTCTAACAGATAATTGATCCAGAGGAGAGACAAAAGAAGGGACTCACTCTAAAAAAATAAATGCTCCACAAAGCAATCTCATGCCTCACCTAATGCAATATGTTTCTCATGAGTCTTTTGTTACTCTGTAACATATTAAATTATCCTTTCAATTACCTTGGCAACTAAAACAAGAGCTCCTAATATGCTGATGACTTCTGGACGATTACACCAGCTGTCAGTAATAAATGATAATTAAGGTATTTTAATCATTAAGCACGAGGAGAATATGCAAATGTTCATTTTTTATAAAACTTGTGTCTAAAGCATACAGGAATCTTCAAACTGACCAAATTCTCTTTTTTTTAACCTTAGATCAGCAACTGTGGCCCTTTTCTCTCTGAGTCTGGTAAATTGCTAGATAAATTGCAGTAACCTTTAAGACGTATAGCCCCCCCCCCGCCCCCCGCCCCCCACCCCCAGTTCTTTCCCTGGGTCTCTTTAGTTATCTGTGTAGCAGAATATGATGATTTGAAGCTGCATTTTTAGCCAGCTTACCTTCGGAACAATAGCAACAATAACAAAGAGTCTGTCCTAATAAAGGGTCTGTGCACAGTCAGCTTAAGCAATGTAAAGTGTTCCTTTATGCTGCTTATTACCAGCTTCCCCAGAGGTTAACCATCTTAAAAGGCTTGCATTTAGACTGAGAACAGGAACAAAGCATTACTAGAAAGCAGAAAGATCTTTCTCCAGCACCAGTATCTCTGCTGTCCGAAATTCTTAAGAAATATAGCAACTCAATGAAAAAGAACCGATACCTTTGAATGAGAACATTCCAGCACAGGAATATCGTTGTCTTGTCAGCCGCGGTACAGAATGAGTTGCTTGGGCATGTATCCCACTCTTCTTAGCTACAGGGTCTGCTTGGTGGATGCTGCCAACATAGGGAGCATTTACGACATGTATGTGGTGTTCGTCTGCAATAAAAGGAGACTAACCAGCTCAGCGTGGTGCTGCTTGCCTGGAGGCATCAGATCTTTAGACCCTCGCCATCTGATTGGCTGCTTCCTTGTCTCAATGTACTCCTCTGCCTTAACCTTCGGCTGTGTTCAATATATTTTCCCTAGGGATAGAGTCAGAGAATTGCCAGTTAGGGAATTAGTGGCAGGTTAAATTGAACTGGTTTTAAAAAGCAGTGATGTGATTTCGTATGAGCACGTCTAATGCTTAATTTTCCAAAGTCCTACAGAAGCTACCCAGGAGAAACCTAGTAAAGTGGATATAATTTAACAATAGCAGTTTTAGGTGCCCTCTCTGAAAATACCTTGAGTTGAAGGCACACATAACACAGGACTGGAGTGATGAGGTGGCTTCTTGCCGTACAGCGTGCCTGGATTATCAACATTAAACCAAAACAGATGGGGACGACAGAATGTATTAAGAGGGTTATTAAAAATGCTGGGAGATGCGGCTGAATAAGGCTACTGAAGCCATCTCAAGAAGGTGTTATAAATCACTTATACAAAGTGTTCTTACAATATTTATGGCTATGATAATGAAAACATAAAGATCAATGACAGCCAAATGATAAAGCCTTTATTGACAACCCTAGAAGAAAAGTAACAGAAAGAAACATCAAATCTTTTACTCTGTTAAGGCAGGCAAACTAAGAAAAGAATAAAAAAGTATACCTTTATCATCTCCTATCCATATATTAGGTTGAATTTTATACTTTACTTTGGTTAAAGATCTAGTACAGGATATTAAAAAATACCCACTGGTATATTTTTAAAATGAGAGGCTTCAAATCAAAGAGGAATTGACTATATACCTTTAAGTTTCTCTCCCCCATAAAAACTAAAATGACAATAAGGTTTTTCTCTTAAGAACCATAAACGTACAAGGACAAAGAAATTAGGGAAAAAATTGCAACCACGTTTAGAAAACTAGAAAGCAGATAGATAGGTGGTAAGTGAATAGGAAAAGCTGAATCCTAAACTAGCAACAGGGAAAGTTAAGAAGTGACACAATTTATAGCATGAGTAAGCTCTGGAACTGGGGACATAAGGGACTTTGGAAGTAGAAGGAAGATGGGGCTCATAACAGCAGGTGGTCTGACTGCCCATCCTTCACCCTGGGAGAACATTTTCTCTGGAGAGACTAGAACAAAGTGACTCTGGGCTGACCTGGTTGAGACTAAAGGCACAAAGATGAAAATATGGGAGTAAACAGAAAACAGGATTTCTTTACTGCACTAAACTTTTAGGAGACAGGTAGCAAGGTATATACTCTTCAGAAAGGACATGTGAAGAGTATTCTCTGGGGACTCTGACCATACCAAAAGATAAGACTTAAAAACATTAAAATTGGCTTCTCTCTAAGAAATGGCCTGGCCAGATAACTCAGTAGCAAGGGCCATGTTAATAAGCTCTACCACTGAGATTTCAGTGCCCACTCTTACATGTGAGCAGATCAGATAAGGCTCTAAAATCAAAGCAGAAAACAGAACAAATAAAAAAGAAACAGGCAAATAACAGATAGACAAACTAATATGGAAAAAAGTAAACTGGAGGAAGCAATGTACAGGGAAAGCAGTTTAAATACTATCATTAATTCCTTCGTTGAATTAAGAGATGCATGGGCAGTCCTCATTTGTGTGGTTCTAATACCCATGAATATCAGTGACACAGTTTAGTTTATAATACCAGTCTCCTGGTGATGCAGTTCCAATTTCAGTTACCACAATATATTAACTGTAGAAAATAGCATAGAATACAAGTTTTTCTGTTAGCATAGAATACAAGCGTTTCTATTAGCTCTCCTGCCCATAGTCACTAATAATAGATACACATTATCCAATCATATCACTTCTTTCAAAGTCTATCAGTGATTGGTCACTGCATGTCTGTTAGCTCATGCACAGAGAGCAAAGTATATAGATATGTGGCCTCCTAGTCTCCCATTGATAAACCCATGCCACATTTTCCAGAATGGATAGTGAAGAGGAAATTGCCCAACAAAGATGTAAGGCAGCAATAAAACGAAAGATGGTAAGACAGGAGGTAAAATTGCATATGAGAAAATGGTGATAGCAAAGCAAGGCAGGAAGGTGCTGCAGGAACCATACTGAGGAAGCCATTGAATATAAAAAGTAAGGTAAAGTTGCTTCCACATCTTTTACTTTAAATTGCACTGGGAGCAGAAAGAGGCTTATGGTTGGATTGAAGACTGTAATTAAAATTAGTTTGGCTAGCATTCAGGTAAGTGTTGATGTTAGTTGCCATATTTTTTTTAAAAAAAAGTAATTACAAGGGAATGGAAAAACAAACTTTTGTTGCCAGTAAATACTAGTTTGATTGTTTCAAAAGTTGGCATGAATTGATCAATGCTATGCTATCTTGTGAAGTTGATAGAGCAGAAAAGGAGGCTGCCATAAAATTTGCATCTAGATTCCAAGGGTTGGTTAAGGCAACTGGAAATCATAATTAGCAAATATTTTATATGAATATAAGTGTTTGTTATGAAAAGGATGAAGATGTCTGAAAGGAAGTGATACGAGCAAAATAATCACTTTAAATGGCTGTTGGAGATATTACATGACACAAAAAGCACAAAAGATAAATGTATGGAAGCTGATCCAAACTTAGAATGGAGAATGACAATTCACCAGGACATGGAAAAAAATCCTCATTTCGTTTTGTAAGTTATACCATGAGAAGGCAGCAAACATTGTTTCCAGAAAGAGAACGCTTCAGTTTTCAATGTGTTTAATGCTTTAAACCACAGCATCTTAAGGAAGTATTAGTTTTTTTTTTTCTTTTTAAGATTTTATTCATTCATTTGTCAGAGAGAGAGAACACAAGCAGGGGGAGCTGCAGGCAGAAGGAGAAGCCGGCTCCCCATTGAGCAAGGAGCCCGATGTGGGGCTCAGTCCCAGAACCCTGGGATCATGACCCGAGCAGAAGGCAGACACTTAACTGACTGAGCCACCCAGGCGTCCTAGGAAGTATTAGTTTTACTGTTTTATTATTTCCCTATATATTTAAAACTTATAGTAAGAGTTCTAGTATTTTGAAAAAGTTAAAGTTCACAGAACAATTGTCATTCCCCCCATTGATCAATAAGATTGCTTTGCATGGTTTTTCCTTGTCTGGTCATTTTTATAATCCTTTATTACCATGCAAAGTAAAAACTGACTATATTGTATCTAAGAAACAAGCAAAATAAAATCCAACCATATTGTATCTGAGAAACAAGAACAGGTAGCTATAAGAAAGAAATACATGGAACATAAAAAGCCCTTGGAAAACTCAATAGCTTTAAAGATTGGAAGATAAAGTTGAGTACATGAAAAGTAAGTAAAAAGGCAAAAAGAAAAAGGAAAATTATGTAAAAAAAAAAGGTAAGAAAATTAGAGGTATAGTGTAGGAATCCAGCATCTGAATAACAGGAAATCTAGCAAAAGAGACTGAAGAAAACACCAGGAAGAAAACCATCAAAAAAAATAATAATTCAAGAAAAATTTCCATGAGTTTCCAGACTTGAAATATGCCATTAAGGCACGTGATTGGCTCATGATTGTAGAATTTCAGAAAATAAGAGACAAAAAAGTTTCCATAAACTTTTAGAAAGAAAACCATGAATTTCATGCCAAAGATCGAGAACTAGGATGCTATTATTATTCCCAATTGCAACACTAGAAGCTGAAAAACAATGGGAAATTGTCTTTAAAATTCAGAGGGAAAATAATTTCCAACCCCCAATTCCACATCTAGCCAAATTAGTTCTAAGAGTTCAGCTAGAATAAGATATATTTTTTGGATATGCAAGGTATTTGAAATTTCCATCTCAAGAAATATTTCTCAGGAGTTTATTAGAGATTGTACCCCACCAGAGAATTAAAAAAAACAAAAACCCACCACAGGGATCCAACACAATAAAAAGATAAAGGAGCCACCCAACCCCTAGAATGCTATTGGAGTAAGGTTTCAAAATGAATATTATGCAGCCAAACTAGGGAGCACCCTATCACAATTGGAGCAGGCTAGAAAGTTCCAGGAGAGATGTTTCAGCAAGACAAATTGATAAAATTTCTATTTGATGTTTTGAGAGAAGATTTATATAATTGGGGAAGTATTTGGGGTTGTATTCATTGTAAGTACATGAACAAACAATTGAGTATTCCAAAAAAGACAATTTTATTTTCTAGGAAAAGTAACCATTTTATACTTCATGGTTCAGACTTGAATATTGTTTACACAGGTATAGTAATAAAAACACTGAATATTGATACAAGTTAAAGTATGATATTTGATGGATAGCTAACTACAAGTACAGGGGTGTGGGAGGTGCAGGGTGCATGGATGAAAGAGCAGGAAGTCCTATCTTCCAAAGGGAAAAGTCAGTATATAATACCTAGAACTGAAATATCAAGTGGTAGAAATATAAACATGTTATTTAGAGATAAAAAAAATAAATACGAGAATTAACTTAGAGTTCTTAATGTGATTGCCTCTGGCAAACAAGAAATGGCAAGGATTGTCATTTTTGTAATCAGTGAATGTGACTCTACATACATGCATAACCTTAATGGAAATAAAAATTATGGCAGAATGTTGAAAAGAGGTAGATTTGTAACTGTATACTCACTGATAGTTTAAGTGGGAAAAAGTGCAAGATTTATAACAAGATGCAAAGAAAGAACAGTGTATAAAAAAGGAATTATTAAGGGAGGAGTGGGAGACCTGGATTTCGTCTGGTCTCAGGAATTCAGCTGAATAGGGATCAAACCATTCTGAACACCTATGAACTCAACAGGAGATGGAAGAGGAGAGTAGCAACAACTCTCTGCACAGAAAAGCGTCCACTTTCTGGAAGGTAGGACCTGCGGGGAAGTGAATCGGAGGCAATATTCGGGAGGATAGACGGCGGGGGAGGGGGCCTCCGTCGGCCGCTTCTGGCAAGTGCTAGAGCCGCGGAGCACAAAATCGGAACTTTTAGGAGTCGACTCTGCTGAGGGACGTCGCTCCAGTGGCTAAGCGGGGGGTGGAACCCTCCCGGGACAGTGTGGTCCCAGGACCCTCGGGGTCACAGAAAGACCGGGGGTGCCTGAGTGCAGCAGAGCTCCCAGGGATCGGAGCGGGGAAGCCGGCTGCAGAGACGGAGCCGAGGTGCGGGCTCTCAGCTCGGGGTGGCCATAAACCGTAATCCGCGGCCCAGTCGGGCCACTGCTCCTCCAGCAGGGACCCAACGAGCGGCAGATCCGGGGAGACTCCCCTCCCTCCCCCAGGAGGAGCGGCGCGGGAGCGCACCGCAGGGATCTGCTGGGTTTGGAGACTCCACACGGGGTCGGGTGCCAGAGATAGAAAAGCTCGGTCACAGGCAGGGTGAGCGCGGAGTGCGGCCAGAGACCGGGGACACGGGAGTGACTGCTTTTCTCTGGGGGTGCACTGAGGAGTGGGGCCCTGAGTTCTCGGCTCCTCCAGGGCAGAGACTGAGAGGCCACCATTTTCACTCTCGTCCTCCAAAGCTGTACCGAGAGCTTGCAGGGAACAAACCTCCGAGAGCAAACCCGAGCAGATTACTTAGCCCGGACCGACAAGGGCGGGGCAATTCCGCCTCCGGCAAAGACATTTGGGAACCACGGCGACAGGCCCCTCCCCCAGAAGATCAGCAGGAACAGCCCGCCGAGACCGAGTTTACCGATCAAGGAGAACGGCAGAACTCCAGCGCTAGGGGAATACTGCACATAGAATTCATGGCTTTTTTACCATGATTCATTAGTCTTTCAAAGTTAATTTTTTAACTGTTTTTTTTTAATTTTTCTTTTTCCCTTTTTCAACCAACATCTTATCAATCCCTTTATTAAAAAAACATTTTTATTTTTCATTTTCAGAGTCATACTCTATCCCTTCATAGTA
>NW_027397079.1:17042508-17247131 GCF_003265705.2 Callorhinus ursinus
CCAGGGCAGAAATGGTGGCCTCCCAATCTCCACCCGGAGGAGCTGAGAACTCGGGGCCCCGCTCCTCAGTGTGCCCCCAGAGAAAAGCAGTCACTTCCGTGTCCCCGGTCTCCGGCCGCACTCCGTGCTCACCAGGCCTGTGACCGAGCGTTGCTATCTCTGGCACCCGACCCCGCGCAGAGTCTCCAAACCCAGTAGATCCCTGCAGTGCGTTCCCGCACCGCTCCTCCCCAGGAAGGAAGGGGAGTCTCCCCGGATCTGGTGCTTGTTGGGTCCCTGCTGGAGGAGCCGTGCCCCGACTGGGCCGCGGATCACAGTTTATGGCAACCCCGAGCTGAGAGCCCGCGACTCGGCTCCGTCTCTGCAGCCGGCTTCTCTGCTCCGATACCTGGGAGCTCTGCTGCACTCAGGCACCCCCGGTCTCTCTGTGACCCCAAGGGTCCTGAGACCACACTGTCCCGCGAGGGTTCCACCCCCGCTTAGCCACTGCAGCGACGTCCCTCCACGGAGCCAACTTCTAAAAGGTCCGATTTTGTGCTCCGCGGCTCTAGCACTTGCCAGAAGCGGCCGGCGGCGGCCCCCTCCCCCGCTGTCTATCCTCCCGAATATCGCCTCGGGTTCACTTCTCCGCACGTCCTACCTTCCAGAAAGTGGTCACTTTTCTGTTCAGAGAGTTGTTGCTACTCTCTTCTTCGGTCTCCTGTTGAGTTCGTAGGTGTTCAGAATGGTTTGATCCCTAGTCAGCTGAATTCCTGAGACCAGACGAAATCTAGGTCTCCTACTCCTCCGCCATCTTGCTCCGCCCCCGATAAGTGTACTCTTAATCCCCTTCACCTGTATCACCCATTCCTCTACCCATCTCCCCTCTGATAACCATCAGTTTGTTCTCTATAGTTAAATGTCTGCTTTTTGGTTTGTCTCTTTTTACTTTGTTCATTTGTTTTATTTCTTAAATTCCACATATGAGTGAAACCATATGGTATTTTTCTTTCTCTGTATGACTTACTTCACTTAGTATTATACTTTCTAGATCCATCCATGTTATTGGAAATATTTCATTCCTTTTTAATGGCTGAGTAATATTCCATTATATATGTATAATGAAATTAGTGTTTGAATTAGTGTTTTCATATTCTTTGGGTAAATATCCAGTAGTGGAATCTGGAATTACTGGATCATATGGTAGTTCTATTTTTAATTTTTTGAGGAATATTAATACCGTTTTCCAAAGAGGCTGCACCAATTTACAATCCCACCAGCAGTGCAAAAGTGTTCCTTTTTCTCCACATCCTCGTCAACACTTATTGGTTCTTGTGTTTTTGATATGAGCCATTCTGACAGGTGTGAAGTGGTATCTCATTGTGGTTTGGATTTGCATTTCCGTGATCATTAGTGATGTTGAACATCTTTTCGTGTGTTTGTTGGCTATCTGTATGTCTTCTTTGGAAAAACGTCTGTTCATGTCCTCTACCCATTTTAATCAGATTATTTGGGGGTTTTGGGTTGAGTTTAATAAGTTCATTATATATTTTATATATTTACCCCTTATCAAATGTATAATTTGCAAATATCTTCTTCCATTCAGTGGGTTGCCTTTTTGTTTTATTGATGGTTTCCTTCGCTGTGCTTTTTATTTTGATTCAGTCCCAATAGTTTGTTTTTCTTTTGTTTCCCTTGTTTGAGGAGACAAATATAGAAAAATGTCAGTAGGGACAATGTCAGAGAGATTACTGCTTATGTTTTCTTCTAGGATTTTTATAGTTTTAGCTCTCACATTTAGGCCTTTAATCCATTTTGACTTTATTTTTGTGTAGGGTGTTCCAATATATTCTTTATTATTTTACTTTTAAAAATACCTTTTTGAGATAAATTTTATATACAATAAAACACTCAGATCTCAAGTGTACAATTTGACAAGTTTTGACAAATATATATAGCCATGTAACCAATCACCAAAATCAAGTTATTGAACATTTCTATCACCCATAAAGCACTTTTATTCCTCTTTTCAGTAAACTCTCCTTACCCCAAGGCAGTAATTGTTCTGATTTATGTCATTAAGAATTAGTTTTACCCAATTCTTAAACTCATATAGTTGGAATCATATATCATGCAATCTTGTGTATGGTTTCTTTTATCCCACATAATGTTTTAGAGATTCATCCATGCTGTTGCATTATCAGTAATTCACTTTTTCTTTATTGTTGAGTAGGATTCCATAGTAAGAAATATCAAAACTAATTATTTATTTTCCTGTTGATGTGCATTTGGATTGATGCCTGTTTTTAAATAAAGCTGATGAAAACATGTTTTTTTAAGAATTTATTTATTTATTTGAACAGAGAGAGACACAGCAAAAGAGGGAACAGAAGCAGGGTGAGTGGGAGAGGGAGAAGCAGGCTTCCCATGGAGCAGGGAGCCTGATGCAGGGCTCAATCCCAGGACCCTGGGATCATGACCTGAGCTGAAGGTAGATGCTTAACGACTGAGCCACCCAGGTGCCCTGAGAACATTCTTGATTAAGTTTTTCTATGACATGTTTTCATTTCTCTTAGATAAATATCTAGAAGTGGAATTATTAGGTCAGAGGGTAAGTATATATTTGAAATTATTTTTAAAATCCCAGTTTTCTATAAGTTTTCAAAATTGGTTGTACTATTTTGTTTCCCATCAGAGAGGCATGAATTTCATTGCTCTGTATTCTACCATAAATTGGAATTTTCCATCTAATTAATTTACTTTTGGCCATTTAGCCAGAGTATATATAAATATTTTATTATAGTTTTAATTTGTATTTTCCTGATGATTAATGATGTCAAGCTCCATTTCATGTGCTTATTGGCCATTCATATATCTTCTACTGTGGAGAATGTTCACGCCTTTTGACAAGTTTTTTAAAATTATGCTTTCTTTCTTTTACTATATAGTTGTAGGTATTCGAATATAAGTCCTCTATCAGATGTATAAAATGAGACTTTTTTCTCCCAGTCTATAGCTTGGATTTTTACTTTTTAACAGTGTCTTTTGATGATCAAAGTTTTACATTTTTATGAAACCCAATATACAGGTTTTTTTCTTTTATAATTAGTCATTTTATGTGTCTGTCTATTCCAAATCATGGAGTTTCCCTCTAGAAGATTGCTAGTTTTTGCTTCTATAATCAGGAATATTATTAATTTCAACTTATTTTTTGTAAATGCTGTGAAATAGTGGTTAATATTTTAGCCCATTTTTCTAGTTGTTCCAGCAACATTTATTCAAAAGACTTTCATAGCCCCTTTGAATTGCACTGGGGCTGATGTTGGAATTGATTGTAATCTGGATCCTTCTTTCTTGTCCTTAGAAGGTTTATTTATAGATATGGTAACACCACACTGTCTTAATTTTTAAAAAAATAAAATACTGGGGCGTCTGGGTGGCTCAAACTGTCTACCTTTGGCTCAAGTCATAATCCTGGAGTCCCGGGATTGAGACCCATGTCAGGCTCCCTGCTCAGCGGGAAGTCTGCTTCTCCCTCTGATCCTCCCCTGTCTCATGCTTTCTCTCACTCACTCTCTCTCAAATAGATAAATAAAATCTTTTAAAATAAACAAATAAATAAAATCCTATTATTCTTTCAATGTCTTCTTTTTCTTAAAATTGTCTTGGCTATATCAAGTCCTTTAAATTTCTATATAAATTTTAGGATCTGTGTGTCAAATTTTAGAAAAATCTGCTGGGGTTTTTGTTGTGATTTTTCCAAATCTGTAAAGTTGGGAATAACAAATGTTTTAATAATATTGAGTCTTCCAAACCACAAACATGGCATAGCTCTCTATTTAGACATTCTTTAATTTCTCTCACCAATATTTTGGTTTTCAGGGTAGAAGTCTTGCACATCTTTTATTAAATTTATTGCTATGTAACAGATGTTTTATAATTTTTCATAAATGGTATTTTGTTTTCCAGTTTTATTGCTAGTGTATAGATTGACCCACTTATACTGTGACCTTGCTAAATTCACTTATTACTTCTGTGGTTTATGGAACCCATTGGATTATCTATGTATCTGATCATGGATAGTCTTCAAATAGACAGTTTCACTCCTTTCTTATTTTTAAGCTTTATGCCTTTCTTTATTTCCTTCTTTTTTCCTTCTTTCTTTTTAAATTTCTTTTCTTTTTTCCTGTTGCACAGTTTAAGATCTCTAGCACATGCTGAATAGAATTTGTTAAAGTAAGAATCCTTAACTTGTTTATGTTAGGAGGTAAGGGTGGAATATTCAATATCTTAGTAAGTATGATAATAGATATAGGCTTTTCACAGGTATGCTTTTCCAATTTTAGAAAGTTCTATTCCTACATGCTGTGATGTTGTTTTTACTTTTAATCCTGATTAGGTGTTGAATTTTGTCAAATGCATTTTCTGCATATTCTGATATGATCATATAGTATCTTTTTTTATTCTATTAGGTGTGAATTATATTAATTCCTTTTTAAGTATTAAATCAACCTTGCATTCCCATCATAATGTTGCTTAGCTATAATGTAATATCAGTTTTATATATTACTGAATTTCATTTTCTAACATTTTATTGAAGATTTTTACATCTATGCTCATGAGAAATATTGGTCTGCAATTTTTTTCTTGTAATGTCCTTCACATTTTGGTGTCATTGTCATGCTGACTGGTCTCATAAGACTAATTTGTGTTTCCTCTTCTTTCGTTTCTAAAAGAGTTTACTGAACTTTCATATTTTTCCTTAAATGTTTGATGGACTTTACTAGTGAAGTCATCTGGGCTTGAAATTTTCTTTTGATGATTTATTTTATTTTATTTTTTTAACAAATACATGTGTATTCAAAATTTCCACTTTTTGTTGTATCAATTTCAGGAAATTATGTTTTAATTTTCATCTAATTGACTGAATGTACTGATGTGAAGATGTTCTAATATCCTTTGTTTTCATTTAATATCTGAAGAATTTATAGTGATATCTCTCCTTTCATTCTTTATATTGGCATTTTGCTTCTCAATTAGTCTTGCTAAAGGTATATCACTTTTGTTAATCCTTTTAAATAAACTTTTATTTTATTAACTTTCCCTTTTGTTTTCCTGTTTCCTATAATTGATTTCTGATTTTATATTATTATATTTTATTTCCTTTCTTTTACTTTTGTTGAGCTTAATTCTCCTTTCTTATCTAGCTTGTTTCATTTTGGTAGTTTCAACTACTGATTTCTCCCCCTCAAATGTCTTCTTTAAAACTATTTATTTCCGTCTCAGCACTGCTTTAGCTGTATCCCACAAATTTTGATATGCTGTATCTCATTATCATTCAATTCAAAATATTTTTCTGATTTTTCTCGTGAGTTTTTTCTTTGATCATGTGTTATTTAGAAGCGTGTATTTTAATTTTCAAATATTTAAAGGTTTTTCTAATTATAATTTTACAGTGGGATTTCAATTTAATTCTTGTAAGGTCTAAAAGCATCTATGTGATTTTAGTTTTTTAAGACTTAATGAAACTTATTTTATGATCTGGCATAGTTCAATCTTGGTGAATGTTCCTCATGCATTTCAAATAATATTTGCAGTAGTTGAATGTAAAAGTCTATAAATATCAATTTGGTCAATAGAAATGCTTGATTCTTGGGCACCTGGGTGACTCAGTCAGTTAAGTCTCTGAATCTTTTTTTTTTAAGATTTATTTACTTATGTGAGAGAGAGAGAATGAGAGAGAGAGAGAGAGCATGAGAGGGGGGAGGGTCAGAGGGAGAAGCAGACTCCCTGCTGAGCAGGGAGCCTGATGTGGGACTCATTCCCAGGGCCCTGGGATCATGACCTGAGCCAAAAGCAGATGCTTAACTGACTAAGCCACCCAGGTCCCCCTAAGTCTCTGACTCTTGACCTCAGCTCAGGTCTTGATCTCAGGGTCCTGAGTTCAGGCCCTGCATTGGACTCTGCATTGGGTTCCATGCTGTGCATGGAACCTACTTTAAAAGAATGTTTAATTCTCTATATTACTGATATTTTGGTCTATACTTTCTACTTACTTTTGATCAATGGATATTAAAATTTCCCACTATTCCATTTCATTCTGTCAATTTTGGCTTACTATAGTTTGAAGGTCTACTCTTAGTTGCAAATTTTTATGTGATGAATTGACCCTTTTAAAATTATGAAATATTCCTCTGTGTCTTCTTTAATATCCCCATCACGAAGTCTTCTTTGTCTGATAATATAGTCACACTATGTTTCTTGTGATTAGTGTTCGCATGGTATTTTTTTCCATTTTTTAAAATTCTGAAGCTATTTGTCTCTTTATAGTTAAAGTATCTTGCATTCATTTGGATCTTGCTCTTTTATCTGACATCTCTAACCTTATTAGAGTGTTCGTTCTCTTTTTATCTAATGTAATTATTGATATGGTTAGATTTAGTCTCCCATCTTAACATTTGTTTTCTACTTCTCCCCTCTTCTTTGTTCCTGTGTTCCATCTTTTCTGCCTTCTTTTGGATTAATTGAATAATTATTAGTATAACATGTTATTGTCTTTATTGGCTCTTGAACTATTTTTATTTTCCTTTTTTTGTTTGTGCTCTAGGGATTGCAATATGTGTCCTACCTTATTACAGTCTACATAAAATAATGTTGTGCTATTTCATGTGCAATATAAGAACCTTATAACAGTGTAATTCCATTTACCACCTGTAGCAGTTTGTGCTTGTTTTATCATACATTTTACTTCTGTCTTATAAACTCTGCAGTGCATTACTATTGCTTTAAATAGTCACTTGACTTTTAAAGAAATTAAGAAAAAGTATTTTCCATTTACCCACATATTTACCATTTCTGGTGTTCTTCATTTTTTTTTTGCAGGTCCAAGTTTTCACCAAGACCATTTTCTTCAGCCTGCAATGGATCCTTTAATATGTTTTGTGGTGCAAAACTGCTGATAATGAGTTCTGTTTTAGTTTTTGTTTCTGTTTTTTTTTTCTGAAAATTTCTTTCGCATTCATTCTTGATGGAAAATTTCATTGGGCATAGAATTCTAGGTTGACATATTTTCTTTCAATACTTCAAAGATGTTATTTCATTGTTTTCTGGCTTCCATTTCTTTATTAAGGAGAATTCAGCCACCATTCTTATTATTGTTTCTCTGATTATACTATGTCTCTTTTATCTGGCTACTTTTAAGATTTGTCTCTTCATCTTTGAATTTAACTGTCTGACTATGACGTGACTGGGTGAGGTCTTTCTTTTTATCCTGCATGGGATTTACTGAGCTTCTTTGACCTTGGGTTTGTGTCTTTGATAAGTTTAATCCTTATATGAGACTGTTTTTGTCACTAGATCTTAGGCACTCTCTTCTCTTTTCTTTTCTCTCTCTCTCTCTCCTTCCTTCATTTTGAATAAGTTCTTTTTTTTTATGTTATGTTAATCACCATACATTACATCATTAGTTTTTGATGTAGGGTTCCATGATTCACTGTTTGCGTATAACACCCAGGGCTCTATGTAGTACATGCCCTCTTTAATACCCATCACCAGGCTAACCCATCCCCCACCCCCCTCCCCTCTAGAACCCTCAGTTTGTTTCTCAGAGTCCATAGTCTCTCATGGTTCATCTCCCCCTCCGATTTCCCCCCCTTCATTCTTCCCCTCCTGCTATCTTCTTTTATTTTTTGACTATCTTCAAGTTCATTGATCCTTTCATCTGTGTGTCCATTCTGCTCTCAAGCCCTTCCAATGAATTTTTTCATTTCAAATATTTTTAATACAAGAGTTTTTATTTGGTTCTATTTTATAATTTCAATTTTCTGCTAAAATTCCTCATTAGTTCATCCATTTTTTTCTATATTTTCCAAAAAATTCCTGTAACATAATTATAATAGCTCTTTTAAAGTCCTTGTTTGTAAATTCCAACATTGGGTAATTGAGACTTTATTTCTATTGCCTGCTTTTTCTTTTTGTTATGAATCAATTTTTCTGTATTTATGCATACCTCATAAGTTTATGTTAGATTTTAGAAAAATCATGTACAATATAGTATGGGCACTTGAAGTTCTCTTTTCTTCCCATAAAGAGTATTCAGTTTCATTCTGGCAGACAGTTAAAACTTGGTGGTTATCTTTGATTCTGTTGAGACTTGATTTTAGGTTTTGTTAGGGTAGGTCTGTTTCATATTTATCCTTAAATTTAGGGCATGGTTTGTAGTCCTGAGACATGATCCTTCCTTCTAAAGCAAGACTCTTTTGGGATCTTAGTGGTAAGTCCGAAATGTTTACAAATTTCCTCTTGTCTTGACTGGACTTGAACCATAAACTCTGTCTTCCCAGAAGTGGGAATGTTTGAAAACTTATGATCTACGCTTTTCCTGTGTTTCACAGCAACCAGGAAACTGGGAACTACATTTCCCAGAATCCTGTCAGTAAGGTTCTGGCTTAGATTTGGAAAGGCAATAAGGGAGCAGAAGGCATTTGTTTTTCCCTGGCTGCAGAGATAGATTGAGGTTTGGTGGTAGCCTCAGGGCATCCCTTTGTGAAGGCAGTGTGACTACTGATGCTGGATTCCTGTAGTTCCTGACCTGCTGGCAGGAACAACTTCCTAAGTCTCTGAATAACAGCAAACCTGAGAGTTAGCAAGAGCCTTCTTTGACTTGTACTTAACAATGGCTTTGACCATGCCAAATGCACATTAAGTTGTTTTCCATTTGAAATAGCTAGAGTGGTTTCTGTGTTCTTGAACAAACTGGCCAATGCAAGTGCTATTGGTATTCTTTGTTTGCAGGAACATCCTGTGCATTGCACCACACTTACCATTCCTAAACACTTGGCAGTTAATATCAGTAGACACTCCCAGTCATTCTGGTAAACAAAGGAAGTCTCCTACATTTTTAGAAACCTCTTCTGGAAGTACAACTGTTTCTAATTAGGGCCCTCTGTAGGGCCCTCTAGTATTCTCAGTGCCTAAATTAGTGCCTTGCCCTTATTGAGTAAGTACTCAATATTCATTCAGTAAAAGAATGAATAACAATACAATAAAAGTTACTTTTGAAAAGGATATCAATATTTGAAGCTTGTCCAAGTCACAGCTCACATTTGGAAAGCCCAGAATGATTATCTATGTTTTGTTCCATCCTGGAGGATCTCTTCCCTTTTAGCCTTTAAAGATTCTCCTGGCGTTATAATTTTCTGAGTCAAGGGGAAAAGGCTTGTGAACCCTCTATTCTCCTACAGATGACCTGGGAACTGCCTGGAACCATTACCTAGCCTAAGGATACAGGGCTCACTTTTACCAGTATCTCTTTCTTGGGACTCAGCAATTGACAGGATCAAGTGATGTCATGGGGAGCAGGGTCCCCTGATCTCATATGTGTTGACCCATCCATAACACACGGTTTTGCAAAAGTATGCTTTGTTGTGCTATGATTTGTACCTTGTCAAAAGGGTCTGTAAAATGTGTCACCTTGTCTATTATGGGACATCAAAACATGATTCTCAGCTGTCTAACAAACATTTCTCTATTTGCTTTATATAAATTTAATCCTGGCTCTCAACTTCCATTCCATTTTGTTGGTGAGGAATGGTAGTTCCAATTCTACTGGGGATACTTTTCATTGCTGTGGATTCTAGGAGGTTTTCATGATTATAAGGAAATGGAGATCAAGGTTACCATGATCACCACTGACCTCTCTTTGAATCCCTCTGATCTTTGTTTCCAGATCTCCAATAGGGCAGGTATTTTGCTAAAGCTGGGGATCTTGAAACCTAGAGTCTTGCCTCCTGAAAGCATCATCTGCTTGGACGTCTGGTCTCTGCCTTCCTTTACAGGATGCTCTCATCAAGTAGTGTTTAGGTCTCCCACTTATGGGGTGCACTATTTCTATCTCCTTGTAAATCCAGGAAAAGAGTTCTTTCCCACTGAAAGTTGTTTTTTTTTTTCCCCAGATAAAAAAAAGCATTTGTTTCAAATCAATTAATAAAAAAATATAGAACTCTATAAATTTAAAATAGGGGTTACAAACTCAAAGGCTGTGGGGGAGCCACAAGAGTCAAATAAGTTAGAAAAATAGTGGAGTGGAGTGGAGTAATAATGAGTGGAGTAATAATGGAGTTGTTTATATGAGACATTCTAAATATAACTGAAATATTAATTTAAATAGAGGAGAGTGAGCAGAAATGAGGGTAAACACCAAAAAGGACACCCAGATATCAAAGCAGAAATTCATGGCCATGGTGCTAACTATTGAACACCTACCAAATTCCATGATCTGTATCATTAAAAGCAGTGAAGCCTTCAAAAAGGTTTTAATTTAACAGACTTTTAATTTTTCTGTGTGAATCTATGACCCTAAATAGGCTTTGAGAAATATAATTTACTAATTACACTTTTTGCTTATACCAACTATTTGTTGTTGTAATACACAGTTTTATTTTAAAGCCCTATAAGGGAAGAAACCATGAATTTGTTATTCATCATTAGATCCCCAATTAATAATACATTGTTTAGCACTTGGTAGGAACTCAGTAAACAATTATGGAATAAATACACTGAAGAGTTGTTTCTCTAAATTTGGGCCTTTACAACTTTCCCCCTTCCAATCAATATTCTTCTTGAGTTTTAGATAAAATAATCTCCTATTCTTAATCTTCCACTTTTTTTTGTAGATAATATGGAATTTGTTTACTCTTAAAGGACTGGAAAAATGAAACAATTTTCTCTGGAAAGAAGGAAAATAAACTAAGAAACTGTAAAAAGTTGGAATTAAGAACTCCAGAACACATTTCAATAAGACATAATGTATTACTCACCTTCCCAATAAACTCAGGGGTCTCAAAGTCAAATTCCTTCAAGGACTAGACAGCTAATGTGTGCAAATGTTTGAAAAAGGCAGATAGATGACTATAGAGAGTACTGTGGCCTATGATAAATATAAGGATAATATATTGAAATCTACTTCCCAAAGTATTATGGATTAGGTATTCAGGAAAATACTCTAAAAAACCTTGAAAATACTAGAAAAAATATAATAAATATTTACACACATAGGTGAACATTTAAATGAAGGATCTGACTCTATTACTAAGTGGTTCAATGCAGGCTAATGCAGTAAAGCCCTGGAATTATTTGCTGACACCAGGAAATTTGTGTTTTGAGTTCTAATGCAGGAGGGATAACAGTGGGGATAGTGAGTGGAGTAATAATGGAGTTGTTTATATGAGACAAATTTTGTGTGCAAAACACACAAAATTCAAGGCTTTAGATCAACACATGGTAGGGAGTTGGAACTGAGATTTTTTTCATAAATCTAAGTCTTTAAGATACTGGGTTTTTCCTCATAAAAAATGGATTAGGAAAAAAATCTATTTGTTGTCAAAGGGAAAGACATTTGTCTTAAAAGCTTTAGAGCTGAGTGGGGAGCAAGAAGTAACCAAACAAACAAAAACTAATGTCACTTTAGGCATGCCCTCATAAGAATTTGTGGTTCCCCATGATCCTTGAAACCCCAAAATGAAAAAATTAATAATAATGGCTTAGGATTGATAACGATCTCAGGCACATGTCAGAAGCAAGTTCTTTTTGGAGTAACAGCCCTCAACCAAGGCCTCCTAGAGATCACTGGGTTTAGGTTAGTCAGTTACATTGGAAATGGCTCTCTTTCTCTTAGTTTGCTGGAGATCCCTAATCTATCAAATGACATCCTTGGTCTAAAATATCTTTAGGGTCCCTTCCAACTAGGGCTCTCTATCTGTTCGAAGTGGCTTGTGCCACAAATCTAGGATTATTGCAGATAATAGCACAGTGATCTCAAGTCTTTGGAAAACACTAAGTGAATTTTCCTATGTCTCTTTGTTTTTTATGTTAACATGATAGAAATATGAAATAAAAAATTCAATGAATTCCAAACTAAATAATCAGCCCTATCTATATTATTAGAAATCTTATCCTATTAAGAAGATGATCAAAAGCAAAACCAAAGAATTAGCAACCAAATCATCATTACATTTTGCTTGAACCATTTTCTATCAGCAATCTGTTTCTCAACCCTGCAGAAAATGGAAACAAACACATTTTGTTTTGAAGTGAACAGAATGGAGCTCACACACAATCCTTGCCAAGCTGTTGCCGTTCTTGTTAAAGCAATGGAAATCCTCAGTTGGTAGAGTTTCTTTTGCTTCAGTTTCATTAGAGTTTTACAGGCAGCAAATATTTTCAAATGGGTAGAAATTTCAGTTAGCGCAGACTACTTTTAGTCCTATATAGCATGAAAATCCATATCTAATTGTCTGCAGCATTTCTGGCACTGTTAATAAGCAAACTGTGAGCAAGTCATTAAAGCTCCAAAAATGACTTTTCAAAGATGAATCTGGGCTGAAAGTAAATGAAAGGAACCATGGACATTTTTTTAAAAAGTGCAAAACACACAAAATTCAAATCATTTTTAGAAATTCAAGTTTAAAGGGGAAGAATCTGCACAGAGATAACAATTGTTGCCACCTATTCTAGAAAATACTCAAACATAATTCTTCACTAATTGCTTTCAACTGGACAGGTCAATCACTCCCTTGATTCATTTAAAAAAAAAAATACCACAAACTTTACAATTCATTCCTGCGGGTACACTAAGGCATGTTGCTTTGCCACTTACGTCATTCTCTGAGCTCTCATTAGGTGATAGAATGAGGTCAGGTCTAAAGCTTATTAGGGCCTTGGGAAGGGGAGTGAATGTTTAGGACACCAAGAGAAAGAACCATTTATTTCCAAACTAATACAATACAAGACTTGAGGAAGGTGGGTTAGATTGAAATGAGCTGAGTTAAATTGAATTGAACTCAATCTAAATGAATCAACTGCAGGTCATACCATTAGTTTTTAAAGCTAAAATTATCTTTTTCTGAAAGAATCCTTGAAACCATCCTTTAACAAGAACTAAGAAACATCTATTTGTAATCTCTTTTTGGGAACAGTTAACATTTTGTACAATTTGATTTAAGAATAGTTTCCTCATATTAGGTATTTGCATATCCATTATTTTCTGTTGGAACCACAAATAAAATAATATTTCTTGCTGCACTTCTTGTTAGCATCTGATTCCACAACTAGACTCTCAAGATCTAGGAGGATGGAGACCATGCCTATTTTGTTCACCCCTCCAACCCGGAACAGAACTAGTTTAGTGCCTGGCATATAAAACTGCTTAATAACCATTTAACAATGGATTAATTAATGAATTAAAATAACAAGAAAAATAAGCTAGTCATAATTATGTAGTTATCATGCACCTGAAGGAAAAACTTAGACAAAGAAAAATGTTAGTTTTTATATTTATGCTTGATGAAGTTGCGGTAGACGTTACTTCTCTCAATACTAGCCCCGAATTTTCAGTTTGTAGAAGTAGTTGATTTCTTTGAAGTGCACTATTTATTATTGACATTGGTATTTACAACAGGAACAAACTGATCTGAGAATTTGCCAATGTGTTAGGGCATCAAATATGTGTACTGGAACAAATAGAATAGAACTGAGTCTATTTAGCCTTGACAATGGACAAAGTTTTTAGCTTTTTAAAGTAGATCTTATATATTCATTTTATAGGTGAAGAAACTAAAGCCCAGAGCAGTTAAGGCACTTGTCCAAGGTGAATGGCAGGGCTGATGTGAAAGCAGGCATATCTGTTCCACATAATGGCCTGTAACTGTTCTGCTCTGCAGACACCCATGCTGTTACTGACAGTTGAGACTGGATATCACCCTGGACCTCAATAGAGTACAAACGAAAATAGGACTCCAAAGCTCCTATTCTCTGCAACCTTCTCTTCTGCCTTTCACTACATTTTGAGTTAGGAAACCTGAATACAATCCAGGATCTCCTTTATGTTAGCCATATCATATTCTATAAGGCATTGATCTCCTCTGAGCTTCTGTTTCTTCATACGTAAAAACGAGGATAGCAGCACCTACTTTATCAGATTCTTGTGAAGATTAAACAGACTATCTTGTGAAAGGTAACACAATACCTGGCACCCAGGAAACATCATTCAAATCTGAATCGGTTGTAAATTCCATATATTCTTTTGATATTCAGTGTTCAATCCATATTTCCCAAGCACCACCTTGAGATCCATTGTCCAGCCCTTTCTTCAACATCAAAACAGTTGGAATCTATGAAGTCGGTTTTACCTTGCTCACTGTCTCCCCACAGCGCCCTACTGGGATTGAACCTCAGTTGGCCAGTGTGAGTGGTAACTGCTAGACAGCATACCCTCTATTGGTTTCTGAGCCTTCCAAATCCAAATTTCCCCACCTTTCTATGCTGCCTCCTGAGATTCACCATGTAAACTACTTGTCTGGTTCTGGTTAAGGAGAACCCAATTGAAACAGGGCATATCTTCATAAATTACCTCCTCTCTCCCAGCAGGTTCAAGCTTCTCTCTCTACAATAGCCTTCAGCTTTCTGTGTCCCAGGGTGATACGACTGTTGGGAAGGAAGCATGTCGGAAACTTCTGGTTGTGCCATATTAGAGCCTCAAAGTGTGCCTTACTTCACTGTTTCTGAACATTTTACTTAATTGCCGTCCCTTCCCATATAAATGTATCTGCTCTGCGAGTCATGTCTTCCTTGTTCTTTCTTTTGTGATTCTGCTCTTTTTCAATCTTTCATTCCCTTGTTCTTGTGGCCCCAGCCCTTGCTTAAGGGATCCCTAATTCGCTGCCATCCTAACTGGCACCAGCTCAGAGGTTGCTCGAGGAAGGCATGCAATTTTGTACCACAATAGGCCTCCACAGTTAAAAGTCGTTGTGGACAATTCAGACCCTAGACGTGCCATGTAAAGGAGCACCAAACAACTGTCTGGGAAGCAAATCCTGGAGGCATCAAGAACCAGGCTGGACACAAGGTGGCCTCAAGTTTTAGGCACAATGGAAATCCAGAGGAGTGATTCTCCCAACTTCCCTTATAGCAACAAGAATTGCAAAGACGAGGCATCTGGTTTCTTGAGTAGTTAGTTCATTTGGCATTACTTATGAAACATTCATGATCTTAAAAGGTAAAATAAGAACCAACATTAACCAGTACCAATTACAAAAAATGATGTAATCTTCAGATTAGCACACTGCCAAAATAAAGAATACTGCCTCCCTCAGGTTTTCCTTCACAAAGAAATAATAAACATTGTGTAATGAGATTTTAGGTTACCAGGCGGATTTTACCAAGATGAACCAAAGAACTTTCCTTCTGAAATATATTTTTTTAAGTTATGAATGCCTTTTTCTTTACAAGGTTTAATATATGGTAGGATATGAAAGTAATGTATTCTACCCAGTATTCATTACACTCATGGAATCTTAGCGTTCTAATATACTTTTCTGAAATATTGCTTTACTAAAAATTCAGTTGTAAGTGGAAGTATATGGAAAATTCCCAGAACTTAAGCATATGAATTTAAACTGGCATTGGGCCTACTGTGCTTTTATTTATTTATATAAAAACTCCAGTTATGAAAATATTGGCAAAATGAGGTTAACATCTAATAGACAAGGCAAAATAAACATGTCTGTTAGTTGTTTTTTTTTTTTTTAATTTTTTTTAAGCCCTTACATTCCTGAGAGATTTTGGTATGTTTGAAAACTAGTTACAAAATTAAGCAGCTATAAATAGGAAGATAAAGAGTTCTAGAGTCAGGAAGTGCTCCGTTCCATTTCCAGTTCCGCTCACAATGCGTGTGGTTTCGCAGGCACTGGTATAAACTTGTCAAGGAGCTCTAGACACAGGGCACAGCATGAAGCCTGAGTGGTAGTTCAGTGAGGACTGACTGGTGGCAAGGAGGTCTAGAAGTCTAGCACAGTGTCTGACACCTAGTATGTGCTCACAGCACATTGCTTTACTGGGCAGACAAACAATCCGAATTTATGAATGGCTCTAATTGTTTATGGTCAAGAGTTAGCTAAAATAACGAAGAATCCCCCTCCCCCCAAACAGTGATGTAAAAAACCTTTAGGTGTATCTCTCTTGTATAACAACACTTAGGTGAACAGTGCAGGCTAGCAAGGAACAAGGTTCCTTCCATCTTGTCTAGGGCATCCTCTGCTACAAGACCAGAGCTGGGTCAAAGCCATCCATGTGTACTAACATGGGTAAAGGGAAAGGAGAGAGAAGCACATGCTTGATGTTTTAAGTCCCCCATCCAGAGTAGCAAATATCAATTCCACTCAAATCCCAAGGATGGAACTTCGTCACAAGGCCACCACTATCTGCAAAGAAGGCTCAGAAATATCACCTATAGAAGGACAGACATGAGCCAAGACATGGCAAAGTTTTTAAAGAAAAATGTGGGAAAAAACTTGGTGTATAACTAGTTTGTCCCCCTCAAATCCTTCCACGCATCATCCAAGTATATGTGTGTGTACTTCACCTACTCGCAGGCACGTCCATCTGCTCTCCAAGGGGTGTCCTTCGAGTCCCATCTGTACTGGACCCAGCTCAAGGTCTAGGTTCTCTAGGTAATGGACAATCTATTTGATCTGGTCCAGAGGTAGCTGCTCATTGTCCAATGACCTATAAGCTAAAAGGGCAGTTACCTATGCCCCCTCCACATCTACACACCCACACGGTGATGGAGCAGTAGTGGGATCCCCGCCATAAAGACTGCAGTTTGGAAAACGGAGGAACAAAATGCAAATTCACTGATGCTCCTTAAAATCTACTCGTGGAGATTTTCTGCCCTGACAGTTAAATGCGTGCTTGACTAGCTCATCCTGCCACAACTGATTCTGCTTCTCTCAGAGTAATTCTCTTGATCATCATCTTCCTTGGCCCTGGCTGTGCCGTTTGGAAGAAGGTCTTCTTTGTTCATTGTTGCATGATGCTTTCTGAAGTGAACATGGAGTATGTGCGTGCTAGGGTTCAAATAGTCATCAGCATTTGTAAGCCAGGTTTGAGATTTCAAAAATTTAGAAGGCTTCTTAATTTTTTTTTTTACCAACTGCAGACTTTATTTAGATTTATCAGTTCTTCCATGAATGTCCTTTTTCTATTCCAAGATGTCATCTAAAATCTTACATTGTGTTTAGTTTTTATGTCTTTTGAGGTTCCTCCAATTTATGAATATTTATAAATTCCCCATTGTCTATTCTTGGAAAGCAGATTTTTTTCTGAAGTTTATTTATTTATTTAAGTAATCTCTATACCCAGCGTGGGGCTCGAACTCACAATCCCGAGATCAAGAGTTGCATATTCCACCAACTAAGCCAGCCGGGTGCTGCATAGTAGGCTTCAGAATAGTTGTATTTCTTCTCGTCAGTCCCGAGTTCCAGTCACCGTTCACAAAACCCTTTTCTGCACCTAGGTCTTAGGCCAGCTTTATTTCCTGGCTTCTGAGATCCATTCTTCTCCGCCCCTATTTTTAGGAGATCTGAAGCAGTGAGTTTATGTGTAAAGGTAACATTCTTAACCTGGTCTTTTTTTGTTTGTTTGTTTTTTGCTTTTACTTAATGGTAATTCTTTGAGAAGCAATAGTTATGAATCTACTGCTGTCTGAAGTATAGAAGCAGGAGGAGGTATTTCCAACCCCATCTGTTATATTTTTGTCTCTGCTTTTAAACGTGCCAATTCTTGCCTATGCTTATTTCTTTCTTGTAATACCTTGCTAAACCAACAAGGACCAACCAAAACAAATTAACATTCTGGAACCATGGCTATAGTTTTGGTATGTACGCATGGTCTGCCTTTCAAGTCATCCCAGGGGACAATGTTATCAAATATAAACCAGCGTATAGTCAGGGTTGCTAGTCTTCTAACCTAATGTACACATACCCTCACCTCCCACACGACTGCTAATCATACATATTTCAGGTTCAGGTTAGCATGCAAGTTCCAGGTACCGATTTCTATACTGGTCATAGAGAAGTTAAGCTGCTGATAGAAAGAGGTAGCATGGTACATTGAATTAAAATGGGGTTACCATGTAGTTTATTTGGGTAGTGAAAGAGAATCTTGTCTATAACTATGCCAAGACAACAGGCATAAGACAAGACTCTCCTAAGCAAATTGAGACTATTTCACTCTACTTGAAGTTTAAATATTTAAAGTTTAAAAGTCTGTCTCCCTCTCTTGTGACAGTACCGAGGTGAGTGGTCTGGACTGGGGGAGGGGATCCTCCCCATGTAGGCCTTCAGGGAACCAGATTTCTTCCATCTTCTTTCCCCTCCTTCCCACAGAGAATTTGCCTCCTTTGTTCAATGATACCTGGGTGTGTTAGGTTGGGAGAAAGGGAAGAAGTATGGAAGCATGCTTACCCAACGATTTAAGGCCAAGACCCACAGTGGCAAACGGTCACTTCATCATCATTGTATTGATGAGAATTAGTCACATGCTTACACCTGGATAGCAAGGGAGATTTGGAAATGTAGTATCTGAGCAGGCAGTTATGGGCACAGAAACAACTCTGGTGCCATGGAAAAACAGAAGAGAGATTTTGGTGGATTTTCAGCAGCCTCCACCGAAACGGTAATCTTTCTTATAAGGAATTATTAGCTCATTTGCAATTTAAGGGTAAAATTCCCAGTGTCTGTAGGCTTTCATAAGTTCTCTGAGATAGTATCTACTTGTGTTTGTTAACTCTAATTCATTTACTGAATGTCCTCATTTGGAGGCATCTGGGCCTGAAGCCTTAACCAAACTTATTGACATATGTGGTCTCTCATCATTATTTTTCATGCTCATGCTTAGTTGTGTAATATTTTGATACTGTACTACCTCCCTTTGATATCTATTGATCCCCTTTTTTTGTGGGGGTTGATATTACTCTCAATCATGAAATACCAGAATCTTGAGTATTACATTAGTTAAGAGATTTCTGGCTTTGCTTACCAAAGGAAAATCCTTTTTTAAATGTATCCGTCCCCTTTCCCTGCTATCTTAAACAGATTTTACATTTTCCCTTGTAGTATTTAAGAGTTGAGGAACCATCCTAAGAGAGGATACCATCCAGGTGTCTTTTGTTGTCTTTCCATTGCTTTCAAAAAATGCCTGATACTTATCTAGCAATAATAATCATTTAAGAGTTTTTATTCCATTTTAGTGGGGACCATGAACATTTCTTTTTGTGGGGGACTCTAATCCCTCCACACACCCATCGGGGCTAATGGCTGATCAGATTCTTCCCTTTCCCGGGAATGAGAGTTTTCCACCACTTTTCATTACTCACATAATTAACTTTGGGGCTTGGGGATTTACTAATTGGAGACTTGACAATCACCTACTGTTAGAGAGACTTGTTTTGGCAAAACCACTTAAATGCAGTTTTCATTGGAGAAGGATGACTTAGCTTTCACCATATTCTGAGAGTGCTGGGTCCAAATCCTTAGTACTTCTTAACTCTTCAACTTCAACATCCCCTCTTTAATTTCTACTATTAAGAAGAGTAGTGAAATCTCCCTGTGCGCAGAATAGTAAATGTAAAGTAATCAAGTCCTGAAAGATGATTTTTCTCAAGTCTTTTAGCTTTTCTAGGCACATTTGCCAGACTTGGGGTCAGTTAACAATTCCAGCAAGCCAGCGCAGTACTCAGACTCGTTGTACTATATGAAAGTTAGGAGTTTTCAAAGTAGAAAAAAACTGGGGGGTGGGGGTCATCTGACTCACTGTCATGCTAGAGATAAAATTGCTTTGCATAAAAACTGCTTAAAGGCAAAAATGCCCATTTATTAATAGATTGTGCAAACGTGAATTAATGAAGTTATTAAGTGTGAAATGAACAATTAATGACCGAAGGTTGAAAGGCTCCTTTTTGTACGTAGGTTATAGATGGTAAAGGTGACATTGGAGGGTGCTCTTCTGATCCTGCTGTTTTATTGCCATGAAATATCAGAAGTATGATGGTGCCTTTTTTTTTTCCATTTTGGATTTCCCTAACACAGTATATAAAAATAAAGCCTTTCATGGGAATTAAAATGAAAGAGTCCTTTCAGAGTTCCAAAAATATTACCCCAACTCTGCCAAGATTAATATGGTCAAAGTTTCCATGAAAAGCATAATTTCATGGGAGTTATTCCTGTTCAGATGTGTATAAAAAATACCAACTTAGTATTCCTTTTTGATATGTACATCAACGAAAAATCAGTTTGGTTTATTATACTGTTCATATTGCCATGTGTGGTATTACTGCAGTTTTTGTCATTAGAAAATTGAAGTGTTTTATTTTTTCTAGTTTAACATTAAACATAGCAATAATTTACATTTTGTAAGTCTTTATCATTTATATGTTTATGTAATACTTTGACATGTCTGAGGCCAATTTGGCAGGTACGATTATGACTTCTTTTCCAGTTTTTAACAATGAAGAGAGGAAAGCACAGAGAATGTCAGTGATTTAAGCAAAACCACATAGCAAGCAAACTGAACAGAAATTCAGATTACCAGTTCCAAGTCCAATTATTTTCTACTAAAATATGCCACAATTGTAGTAACACTGAATAATATAAAACAATGGGTTGCATTTAATGTAGTTGGGGTCAGAGACCTCCACTTTAGTCTAATGTTATGCCTTAATTTTTAGAACCTGCACTGGCCACTTCAAATTGTAAAGAAAACAAAGCTCTTGGAAAACAAGGTCAAATCTAGACTTGGAGTCTCTGGGTCTGCCCAGGAAAGCTTGAAGAGGAGAGGAAGATGACTGGAGCATTTCTGGTAACTATGCTGCCTTTGAGAGATACCATCATTGTAACCAATACCATGGTCTCATTAGCGCAAATTCTAATCGGGCTTTGTGTGAGACTTTCCATTCAGTCCTTGGTTATTGTCCTTCAGTGGAGAGATCTGGCAAATGATATTTGGGTGACCTCATTCCTCTGAAACATGGACTTAAGCCAGAAATTGAATTCTGCAAAATGGAAATGGCTTAGAGGGAAAGGAAATATGGAGACTGCACTGTAAGTCAGTGAGGTTGTGGACTGAACAAATAAAATGATTGTCTTGAGATTAAATCTGGCATCCCTCTTTAGGATAAATTAACAGGTGGTGCAGGTCCAGGTAGACAGGTTAGAAAAAGAATTCACCAAATATAAGAGTGTTATATTTGGTGAGCTATAAGCCAAATTAATTTAACTCTAACTACAATCCAATTTCCCATAAAGTGGTCATTTAGATGTGGCAGGACATACATAAGACTTGCATCATATTCTACTTGAATATATTTGCAACAAATTTCCACAACATCTGTAGGTAAAATAAGCTTCAAAAATATCACTAGTGTGTTGACTTAATTAAAAAGCAAGAGTAAATTATATCCTGGAATATCCTAGAATTATGGCGTCTCAATTGTAATAGGCTTTACCATGTGATGTCTCCTACAAAGTTAGAATTGTCACATTTAAAGGGTCAGTTTATTTGAATATTTCACTGCTGTTAAACACAGACATACACACATACAAAAAAATGTAGCAAATGAGTCTAAAGTATATATATACATGGAAAAAGTCACACATCTGAGGTAAATTTATGCAGTAATATATATCAATCAGCATACAGAAACTGAGTTTACTCCTTGCAAAGAACAATGTAAAAAGGGTGCTTGATGCTCCTTGGTGTGACATGGTGTAGCAAAAGGACATACGTTGGCAATCCAGCTGGACCTTGGTTCATATCTCAGTGTGTAAATTTCTAAATGTAAATTTCTTGGGGCACCTGGGTGGCTCAGTCTGTTAAGTGTCTGCCTTCAGCTCAGGTCATGATCCCAGGACTCTGGGATAGAGCCCCAATTCAGGATCCCTGTTCAGCGGGGAGTCGGCTTCTCCCTCTCCCTCTACTGCTTTCCCTGTTTGTACTCTCTTTGTCAAATAAATTAATTTAAAAAATAAAAATAAAAGTAAATTTCTTAATTTTCCTGATCCTCAATTTCCTCATCTGTGTAATGGGGTTGGTAATAAAATGAGATGAGAAGTTCTTGGCATTCAGTAGGTATGTTGCCTTTTCTACTCTTGTTATATTTGTTGCAGATGGTGGATTAAGTTTTGGCATCCAATACCTGTTTTGCTAGCAGGGTAAAACTTTATAAGTCCAATGCCATTCGTTAATGTCCTGTAATATTTTTAACAATCATAGTTTTGTAATTTGAAAAAATTAATGGGATGTAAATTTACATTTCAATTGTATCTCACTTTCTACTACTTGTTCACAGATTTGACTCCTCAAACTACAAAATTTTCTCATGAGTCCGAAATTTTCCAGTGCTTTGCAAATGATTTAGAAACAAGTACTATTCATAAACATTTTTGCTTGTCCCTACTAAGTTTCCAACACTTTCAGCTAGCTCATTCTGTGTTCAGGTCATAAACCAACCCCTTATTCATTTGTTAAAGGTGGATGGCAGGAATGAATGAACACTACATTATAACTCAGCAGAGTAATACACTCTTATCTGGTAATAATGGGACTATAACTATTGCTGATTTTAGGATTTTAGAAGCCACATTTGCTGAATTGACAGCATAATTGCTTAGAGCCTGAAAAATAAGGATTCAGATAAACTGGTCACTGATAAACACAAGATTTCATGCTCTGTCTGAATTTTTCCCCAGTTGTGGTAATATTGGGAGAATTGCCAGGTTTCAGAGTTTCTTGGTCACTCACATTCCCTTTTATCAGAATAACCAACTCCACAGAAATTTTTAGGCTGAATTGCATTTAGCATAATTTTACCAGCCCAATCAAGCACTGAAGGCATGTTCCAATGGTTAAGGTTCCTTGTGATGGCTTGTGTTTAAGATTTACAAAGCTGTTTTATTTGCACTGATGTGTAAACCCTAGGAGCCATTTCTCAACAACTTTTCTTCATGCCCATAAAAGGCTTAAATATGTTTTCCCTTCTTCTCTAGGTCAGTAACACATTCAGACTTCCAATTAAATATGTTGACTTTTTAGCTTCATTACTTACAACATTATAATATTGACTTTGGCCTATAAAATCTGCCTTATGTATCATTGTAGAAAACAAAGTATTATACAGTGATTTATAAGACATCTTGAGTTTTCTGTTAAGTTTACAGTAGCATATTAGTATGATTAATTGTGGGTGAAGTGAGCCTAAATCCAAATACCCTAAAAAGAATGACTTCCCAGTAGTTGAAAAAAATTCAAGTTGGGTCGAAAAGATCTGTTGGTTTTGCTGCCCACTATTCAATCCCCTTTCTTGGATAACAGTCCTGATTTTTTCTGGAAAGACTTGACATTCCTTTTTACTCTCATTCTCCATGGTTTAGAGGTTCCTGGTACCATCCCCAGGCTTCAAATATGGGGTTTAACTCTGGTCTGGACCATTGGCATAGCCCACACTTCTGGCTACAATGATTGCATTAAGGATGGTCACATGACATAAGCTTTCTAAAGAGAATTGACCACAAGAACTTGTTTTTTAACTATTGGGGGAAAAGGAGCTCTTTTTCTGATGGGGCTGCTGAACTGCCGTATTGTACATCTGGGGGTGTAAAAGATATCTTGCCATCACATCAACAGAACCTTCCCTAGAATGAAGCCCACATCTTAAAAACCAGAGCTAAGATATAAAACAGGCTGCTTGCAACAGTGTTTAATCTGGGTTTGCCTAAAGAAATATTTACTCTTGGAATTTATAAATATGTGAGACACCCTTTTCCTTTTATATTTGGTTGGTTTGTTAGAGCAATTTCCAATTGGATTTCCACAACCAAAATAATCTAGCTCATATTTATTCTTTGCATTCCAAGAAACACCCCTATCCCCTGGATTTGATTAGGTTCTTTGGTAGCAATCACATACCTAGTACTTCCCCTTCTCAGTACTTTACATATTCACAATTAATTCGTAAATATTCATTCAGTATTTGTCTCCTCATCTAGACTGTATACTCCCCGAGGTCAGGGAATTCTGATTTGCTTACCGCTGCCTCCCCATCATCTAACCCCCGTTCTTGGAACACAAAAAATACTCAGTAATAATTTACCTATAAAATACACAAACTGGGGTGCCCAGGGGCTTCAGTGGTTGAGCGATCCGCTCTTGATTTCAGCTCAGGTCATGATCTTGGGTCTTGATATCAAGCCCTGCACTGAGCAGTATGTATGGCTCCCCGCTCAGTGGGGAGTCTGCTTGAGATTCTCTCTCTCTCCCTTTGCTTCTCCCCCTGCTCACAGGCGCACATGCTCTCTCTCTCTAAAATAAATAAATCTTTAAAAAAAAATACACAACCTAAGGGTGGAGTGAGTCTGAGTGCAACAAGATGTCCACCATTCAGCTCTGTTCCTACCTCGCTTCTGCAGGTTTGGTCTAGGAGAGGAAAACTTTAAAGGAAAAACAAACAAGGGAGCTGCTATTTCTGGTTGTACCATGCAACAGAACAAAACACGGAACAATGTGAGAGATGTTCTCCCGCCTTCTCCACAGATGACCTTTTACTGGGCTTTTGCCCAAGGAAGCCATCGCTGCACTGCAGTGGTGTCTGGGTGGGAAAATGGCCACAGCTCTGAGGACATTGTAGAATTAGCAAAATGTGCCTGGTGGAAGTCTCCAGGCACCTGACTGGACAAGGAGCCCCATTGCTCGGCCAGTCCCCCCACAGAAACATGTGTGGTGAGCTTTAAAAGTGTCTGGAAAGAATTTGGCAGGATGCTCATGTCCTGTGTGAACAGGGGGAGTTACGGAAGGGCGAGTGACAGATGACAGTGCTGGGACTCTAGTTTCTTCAGGCTAGTGAGACCCGGAGGAGCATGCACACACATATGCATGTATACACACCAATATATGTATACACATACATATACACACATGTACATAGACATACATAGACACACACACACACAGGGCCACCATTACACGGAAAGGGGAGTGCACATTCATACTCCTGGGGACATGGGAGGCAGAAAGTCAAGATGCAAGCTGCTCCCCAAGGAGATGATGGGTTCCCCACAGCCCTGCCCCTTCTGCAACTATAAGAAATCTTATTCCATAAAAATGGACCAAGTCTGCAACACCAACACCAAGTTATTATCTTGTACTGCGTGTAAACACACACACACACACACACACACACACACACACACACTATCCAACTATGGGTCATATAGTAATGTTTATTTAATACATATAAATAATTTTTGTATGATATATATTTTTTCTTTTTCTGTTTTTAATTGTCACTTCTAATCTGTCTACAGTGGACTAGCTGTTTTCTTGATAAACTGCATTTATTATAGCTATTGAAAAATCTAGTAACTGTCTATAGAGAGTCACACTTCAAGTACTGAAAGCCTTATGGATTTGCCTCTACCCACTTCTGTGTGATGCTGAGACCAAAGTAGATCTTTGCCTTCCAGAACACTCTACAAAATAAATACCTCCCAAAATTGATGGTTAGCCAGGAATGCCTTCTCCCCCGTGTAAACTGTGACAAGGCATGATTGTATGTAGATGGTCCTAAATTGTGGTAAGGAGAAAAACACTTCACTGTTAAATACTTTCTGAAAGTTTCTCTCCCATTGCAGAAGATGTTGAATGTAGGTTTCTTCCTAAATTGCACTATCAGAGACCTGGGTCTTCCCATGTAGGTTTTGCTGTTTATAAAATGCAGGGTTATAAATGCAGAAAAAGGATTCAGAGTTAAATGTGCACCTCCTTTGAGACATTTTTAGGAGAATTAAATTCTGTCAGAAGCTTTACAATTTTACAACTTAAAACATCAAGTTTATAAATTAACACATTTGGGATTAACTACTCCAGATATGTGGATCTGGTGTTGAGCTGGGAAAAACATGCCATACACTCACATATTTTATCATGAGATTTTCTTTATTAAGGAAAAAAAAAAGTAAGCACTTAGAAAAAATGGTTTCAAACAACAAAGAAAACGGATTTACTTTGTTTCCTTATTAACTGACAACCCTCCTTTCCCATTCTTACCTCAATCTCATGCCCTGCTAAAAGTCATAAAAAATGTTTTTATCAGAGTTCATGAAGATGGCTCACTAGCTCTTCAAGTCTTGAGGCCCACTAATATTTTCACTATCTACAGGTGCATATAGATTCCATACAGATTCGCCAACAACTTCATTGCTATTTCTTTCCAAGGTTACATGTGAATATTCCATGTGTCGACCAACTGGGAAAGCACAAGACCTTAATGTTCTTCAACTTTTTTTTTGAAAATTCAGGGACTAGAACTTGTTAGATTGGATGGCTGTGGGTTAGATTAATTCAAAGGTTTTTAAAAAATGCTTTTATTTTCTTTTCTCCTGTCTCTCTCTTTCCCTCTCTCTCTCTCTCACACACACACACCTTTAGTTCCATTTTTTCCTGTGTGTAAAGATATAAGAAATAGACCCAGTGGTGTTTAGAACTATGAGACTAACTCTGAGAGTCTATGATTTTATGAAATGTACCAGTGATCACTGATAATGACCAGATGTACGATTCCACCCTTATTGGAAATAGTAGAATGTAGCACAGTAAAACTTAAATTAATGGGACCATACTACTGAATTTACCAAATACCTAGAATTTTTGCTCTTCTTTATTGATTAAAAGAATCATGATAGTGAATGACGTGGGATTTCTTTAAATAATATTTTAAACCCATTATTTCTGAAATATTTGATTTGATCAGCATGTAAAAATCCCTTCCTCCCTCATATTCTATATCTAAACTGTTGCAGAATAATAGCCTGTTAAAATCTAATGAGAATCAGGTCACTTAGTTCCATACCCTTCTTTAGAGGCAAAATAAAAGAGACTAGAATAAAATGATATAGAAAAGGTAACTGTCAGCTAAATAGGGTCAAATGAGGACAAGGAAGGAAGATCCTCACGACAGTTATTTCTAGCTAACTAAACTTTTTTAACAAGGGAGTAATTAAAATGGATTTTCTGGCAATCCTATGTTAAGTAGAAAAATCAATTAACCTGAACATTTGCCTCTAAACTATTCCTATTATTTGAAGTTTGATTCATCACAGGCAAGACAACAGGTATTAACCTACTACATCTAATTCATGAATGTTTCAGATAAGCAAACAGCCGGAAACAGATTTTTTTCTTTTTTCTGTGTTTTCCCTCTTTTGCGACCTCTCCAGCTTTCGTGTATGCAAGCCATATCACCACAGCACTGCTAAATGGCCGTCATCATTCCTCTTCTTCAGACTCATGCTAGCTACCACCTTGGGCTCCCAGAGCCACGCAGAGATCGATGCAGGGAACTGTTTGACTCATCCCCTTAGCACCATCTCCTCGTCCCTGTACTCTCGGGGAGATCACACAATATTTCTATTTTTCTCAACCATTAATTAGTAACAGCTCTTTAACTCTATACTAGTAAGTCCTTTCTCATAGATACTCATTCATTCAATAGTGTTTATGGGTGCTATACTGTGTGCTGAGCACTTCCTTCTCTGTTCCGGTATCACAGCAGTGAATCAGATAGACAGATATTCCTGCCCCCGTGCACTTGCATTCCAGGGAGAGGAGACAGAAAAATATGTGACTAAAAACCTAAAAAAGGATATACTGAATGTTGGAAAGTTTCAAGCACCATGGAGATAAAAAACAACAACAACAACAACAACAAAAAAAAAAACAGGGAAGGATTATAGGTAACTCCTAGAAGAAGAGACACTTTGGGAAAAAAAGAAATGTAATCCAAAGTACATGAATTATTTCTGCAATAAGCCAAAGCTACAGTCACGATAATATAAAGTGTTTATAGAATTAATAAGTAATAGATACATATTGTGAAGGTGGAGGTGGGCATACAAAGGGCATGGGGTGGCATTAGACAGCTAATCCACCTATAGCACCTAAATCCTCTTCTGTAGCAGTGAGGTGACAGATATTGTCTAAAATTGATTAATCAGGGGCACCTGGGTGGCTCAGTCAGTTAAGCGTCTGCCTTCGGCTCAGGTCATGATCCTGAGGTCCTGGGATCGAGCCCCGCATCGGGCTCCCTACTTAGCAAGGAGTCTGCTTATCCCTCTCCCCTGCTCATTCCCTCTCTCTCAAATACATAAATAAATAAATAAAATCTTAAAAAACTAAAATTGATTAATCAAAACTAACGGCATAGACATATCATCTAAAAAGTAAAAAGTGCTTGGCCCCGGGGAGTAGGTTGATGGTCATTAAGAGTAGGCTGGGGATTGCTGTTTTTGCATTAAAAACCTTTAGGACTATTCACCTTTAAAAACAAACAAACAGACAAACAGAACCTTTTTTCATCTATTGCTTTAGTAAGTTTTCAAGACAAAATGTAAAAAAATAAAATGAAAAAAAATAGACCTAAATGACATTGACTTGTGACCTAGAGACAGATGATATATTTTGCTACTGGGTAGCAAAATCAGAATTAGAACAGTCTACATGAATTCAGAGCCCATGTGCTTCATATTTGTGCTACACTGTGATATGTAATCAAGTAGATAAAATAGCATCATTAGCATTTATAAGCTTGTCCTATAGAAGGCAACTAATAAATGACAGACATTGTTATTAAAATTCAATACCATAAATTTGATAATTGTGTGGTCTTAATCTCTTTAAATCTCATTTTTCTCACCTGAAAATTATTAAGACCTACCTTAAAGAACTCTAATGTCTATCAAGGAGATGTCTGAAGATTGCCAAGCACTAGAAGTCCAGAGAGGAGGTTGGGTAAAGATTTGTCTCAGTTTTGCTTCCCCAAACCTATCCTTCAGCTCTATGTAAACTCCTCAGTCAGGCTGAGCCCCAGAGAGGGGAGGGGAGGTCGGTGGAAAGACAGAGTCTGGGACCCTCCTCAGAGGCCAACATCTTTGTTGTGATCTGTTGCTCTTCTCTTTTCCTCTTTTTTTTTTTTTAATTATTTTTTTTTTTTTTTTTATAAGGAGAGAGGGAGAGAGAGAGAGACAGTGAGAGAGGAAACACAAGCAGGGGGAGTGAGAGACGGAGAAGCAGGCTTCCCGCTGAGCGGGGAGCCCGATGCGGGGCTCGATCCCAGGACCCTGGGATCACGACCTGAGCCGAAGGCAGACGCTTAACTGACTGAGCCACCCAGGCTCCCCATCTTTTCCTCTTTTCTAAATTACAGAACTTTCATCCTTTCAAACCTATTTTGTTGTTAATATAGTAGTTGCTTATTTATATGCCGGAACCAGAGCTAGAGATGCCCTTGAAAACCACAGATTAACTTATTTTATTCTCTACTGTTTTGAAATACGAATTTGGTAATTATTTAGGTAGAGCAAGACCAACAGACCAGAAAGCAATTGTGCTGTTGAAAAGATAGTTTCCGGGTCACAGTTCCCAAGAGGAGAGGACATGCCACATGGCATGGGGCCACGTGGGGTCAGTCAGGAGGCAGAGGGAGCAAGGGAAGATGAGAGCAAGAGACTTTCTTGTGGCCTCTTCATGGGAAGGAGCTGTCTAGGCAGGGTAAACAGGCTCGAGACCGGCTCGTTTGAATAATGTCATTGGGCTCCTGGGCATAGGGCTGTTCCAAAGTTTCTGGAAATCTCTGGGGCAATTAGGGCAGGGAATAATGGCCTTGAGTTTGAGAACCCAATAAAAGAGGTGGCTGCGGCGGGGGTGGGGGGGTGGGGGGGTGGGGGTGGTGGTGCGTGGGTTCTGAAATGATTGGTTTGCTTTTGAAAGGTGAGGTTTCTAAAAGCCTGAGGGCAGGTCATTTACTGTCTGTAGGAAGTGGCTAGCCTTGGGAGGCGCAGTGCCTCTAGAGTCAAGAAGCCTCCAGGCGTAAAGCATCGAAATACAGAAAATACAAAGGGCACAAATTTCCCTTTATTGGATGAGTAAGTTCTGGAGAGCCCATGTACAACATGGTGACTATAGTTAACAATAGTGTATCGTACTTGTAAGTTGCTGCTGAGAGAGTGAATCTTAAAATGTTCTCACCATCACCACAACAAAATAATAATTATGTGAAGTGAAGAATGTGTTAATTAACCTTATTGTGGTAATCATTTTGCGATATATACACGTATCTAATCATCACACTGTACACCCTAAACCTACATAATGTTCTATGTCAATTATAACTCAATAAAGCTGAAAAAAAAAGAAAAAAAGAAGACATGATTAGTACACCTGCCTTTTGCAGTGCACTTGGAGCAATGGAAAATTCATTTCTAGTCTCCCTAATTGGAAAAAAAAAAAGGAAATGTTAGGAACGGTTAATATTGCAAAGTGTTATCCACTAAACGCTCTCCATATTCGGCAACACAGAGCCTTGCCAATCACATTATCGATAGAAAGATTATAGCTGTGCAAATTGTGCTGAAATCCTGAACTGACCATCCTAGAAGCTTACCAGTTCCAGAGACTTCCATAATTTTAGTCCCAAAGTCTTCATCTCAAAGCATTCTTTGCTTATTTTGCTACCAAAGGAAAAGCACATGGAAACAATGGAGATTTTAACAGCTGGTGGGTTTCCTCAGGCTCAGGAGGCACCATCTGTAAGTGACCCTTGACCTTCCATTCTCCTAAACTGATGAAAACATACCTGTGTTAACATCAGCAAACAAGTATTTCTCAACTGCCCACTCTGGGGAAAATACTGTGTTAAATCCTTGATTCGTCAATTTCTTGAACACATATTTATGGAGTGTTGATTATGTGCCAGACACTTCTGCAGGCCTTGAGGCTCCAGGAGTGAACAAAATAGACAAAAGCGCCTTTGTGGTGTGGAGCTTATTTTCTCCTTAGGGGGCTGGCAATAAGCAAAGGAAAAAGTGATGGCATGTCCGCGGTGATAGGTGCTCAGGAGTAAGAGGAAGCAGAGAAGGGAGATGGGGGGGCTTGCGATTTCGAGTAAGGTGGTAAGGAGTGGTCTCTGGAGGTGATGTTTTAGCAAGGACTTGAAGGATGCATTTGAGGGAGGTATGTTGATAAGTAGCTAGAGGGAATGAGCTGTAAATGGAAGGGGTGGCATCTGGACTGGGGACATCGGGCATGAGGATTACGGAGAGGGTATGTGACAGTGAGGAAAGGAAAATAGGAGAAACAGAAGATCAATTCCCCCACCTCTCAAATGTTATGGTCTCGTTGGGGAGATAAGGTTTATGAAGGTGAAATCATTGGAAGTAGGTAATTAAAGACACATTCTGACAAGCAAGTCAGTTCAGTGTTAAATACTAAAGACAGCTATCATAGGGCTTGCCAGAATAAACATTAACTGGATGACAGGCTTGGTAACCCCTCCAGTTAAGGCAAATTCCCACACTCATCATTGCAGCACTCACTGACATGTTCTCGGCCTCTGCTCTGCCCAGTTCACTCCACTGAGTGTCAGGCATAGGCCGAGCCATGAATGTGAGCTTCCTAAGGGGGAGCATCCCTCTGTTATCTGTCCCTTTTCAGGGAAGGCTCGCATAAAGCCACGGTGGAATTTAGCACTAACTGAGATGACTGCTAGGGAGGAGGTTTGTGGCTGAAGGGGAGTGAGCCAGGGGTTGTCCCAGTAATGGGGTGAATAGGAGAGGTGAGCTGTGATTTGTTGGCCCCTCAGCCTGGATGTATGGAGGTGTATATGGAGGGTGTGGGAGGGGATGACCCTGGTTTATTGAAGACCCCGGGGAGGGTCAGCAGAGGGGGATCCCTCGGCACTGTCCCCTTTGTATAACATGGACGTCCAGCAGCCATACGAGGAGGTCTTGCTGTCATGGGCCTTCGAGGGTAACACACGTGAACAGGGTGGGTGTGCAAAGCAGAACGTAAAGAGGGTGTTGGTGAAACATCTCAAGCACTCGCAGCATTTGGATCAAGGCAGGGCGAACTGCCTGGAGAGTGTGTGTCTTCGGGAAGAAGTCCGGCCCTGGACCACAAAACAGAGCACCGTGAATGGGATGGTGGTGAAATTCACAGACTGGTTAGCTCTGTAGAAACCAGCGTCCTATGTACCTGTATTTTAGTACATAGCACAGCACTGTGTACGACATTTGTAGGAAATCTTCACTCAGTTGAAATGAATTCTCAACCTCATCTCTCTGGAAATTGACTTAAAACCAAAGGTAGCAGAAGGTGAGTGCCGGAGGGATACAGATATGTAGTTCAGAGCAGGGAGGAAATCTGAAACCCAAAATATGAGTGAAGTCATCACCTGTGAGATGAGGTGTGTGGCCGCCTGTGGCTTCACCTTGTCGCAGAAGTTTTGTAGATCAGTGGCTATTATTTTCCATTGGCATTGTAAAGAGCACGAGTCATATTGGCTATGAAGCCAGACAAAGCTAGGGATCATTATTTTCCACAGTAAAAACTTTTACAGGCTATTTCTGTATTCCCCTGGAAACACTTGAGTGTCATGTACCAGAAACATCTTTCCAGCAGCACATACCCATGGAAGAATTTTGAACATTATACTTTAGGTTATGCAATATATACTTTTATGTAGTGTTTTATAGAGTATATTTTTTATATAGGAGTTAATCGTAGGAGCAGAGAATGTTTTTTTTTTCTCTCCTCCTTCTGTACCCTTTATAATTTTTGATACCCAATACCATGATCCAGCAATCCATTCACTGTTTTCCTTTCTCTTGGAAATGAATCAGGCTGAAATTTTACAAACCTGTGATAACAATTGCTCGTTGACAGCTTAACGCTTAGGAAGAGGGCCTTGGGTTCGATAGCTTTAGTTGGAGCCCCAAATCAGAGAGTGGTTAATCGAAGAAAGACTGCCTCCTTGCCTCCATCCAAACCACACTTAGCTAGTATAGAGGACAATGATCAGTGCTTAGGGCTGGAAAACGAGACACTGTCTAGAACTGGAGATTCAAAGCCATATCCCTGTATTTACGGCTTAGGTACATCCTGTGAAGACGTGGGATAAATTGATTTCAGGGTTCCAATCTTTTCTCTTGGAACGGATACTGGACAAGCCATACAGAGAATAATACTACCCTCTCGCGGTCAGAAGTCAGAACTGGAAGTCAAGATGCTTGTTTTTACTCTTCTTTTTGGCTGAGACTGTCAGTAATTCCCAGAGCAATCTACTGCTACCAAAGGGAAGGGAACAACGGATACAATTTACTGAATAAAATCCAAACCTAAATAATCCTGTTTTTTTTCTGACTTGTCTGGGTAATTATGGCTGTACGATCTGATCCAGCCTTGGGGGCAGTGAGTCATGGATCCATTCTATTCATAATTCAGCTTCTCTAATGGCGAATTCAAGATGTTTCTATCCCCATTAAGTATGTGTCTAGTTTTTCATCACTTAAATGAGGAAATAATGTCTCCTTGTCCACTTCATAGGTTTATGGTGAGGGTTAAGTAACAGTATATGAAAACAGTTTAGGAGTATAAAGCTCTGAACAAATGTTATTATTGAGGAAAATACATGTTCACCTATTATGATTTAAAACACTTCCTTGGGGGTCGGTTGGTTAAGCGTTCCACTCTTGATATCAGCTCAGGTCTTGATCTCAGAGTCCCAGAGTTGTGAGTTTAAGCCCTACCTTGGGCTCCGCGCTGGGCGTAGACACTACTTAAAAAAAAATAAAATAACCTTAATTCAGTTTGGTGTTTTAGGATTTTTCACCTAGAAATACAACATAATAATGATATCTTATATGTCATTATTTATATATATTTATGTATATAAATTTATATATACCAATATAAATAAAAATATAGACAAGTAATAGAAAACTAATTTATATTCTGTGCAGTCAGCTCTCCTCTAGCCCCACTGATGAACATCTCACCATGAAGAAAATGTTTTATTGGTGACTTTGAACTTTGGAAGATATATGTCCCTGTCTTTTTATGATTCACTCACAGGGATTTTCTTTAAGGATTTCTTTAACCCACATTCCCAGAGCACCCACACAGTCTAGTGCCCTTGCACAACTGTTATTATAAGCATGCACGTGTTTGCTCTGGAAGGAAATGGACAGTGGAGAGAGTAATTCCAAGTCAGAAAAAAATTCTCAGTGAAAGCTCAGACTCAGAGACCAAACAAGAGGAAACATTCGCACATACTATGCTGGGAAGGTGGAATGTGAAGGCACATTTCTAAGAAGGGAAACAATGACTTAGAATAATTTTTTTTCTGGTTCTCTTGTAATGACCCTCGGGATATCTAAGACCATGTCTGGGCAAATGTTAGCAACTACTTTAACTTCAGCTATCTGTGAAAGTTCAAAATAACAACAAAACGGTCAAAGGGATGCTGAGACAACCGAGAATGGGCTAAGCTGTTTAATCTGCAATGTGGAATTAATTTCCCTAGTGCAGGGCTCAGCCACCAACTCTGCCTGAAATACCAAGAAATAAGGACACTGATGTGTCAGCACATGCAGTGCCAAATTCTGGCATTTTCTGCAACATCACATTTTTGTCCTTTTCAGTGGTCTGATATTCTCTCTCCTCCTCAGTCAGTAGTTAAAGAAAAGGGAAACCTCGTAAGCACTGAAATATTCTTCTCTATTTCTTAGAATAATAATTTGTGCCTTTTATATAACTTTTTAAACATACTTCAAGTTTTCTTTAGTGTATCGCTATCGAGTTTAACATTTTGCAGTAAATCCTGTAGCATCACGAGCACACAAACTCACGTGCACGTTGCCTATACTTTTCTTGCTCTATATCGCCCTACGTTATGGCCTGCATGTTTTGGGGTGTATACTGTGCCTGTCTTTCAGAAAATGATATTGAAATGCCAGTGTAGACTGAATAATAGGGCTGAGTCTGAAGGCGTCCAGGTAGACTCTGGCACACGTGCTTAGCAGCCCCATGAGATCCCCTCAGCAATCTAGCTTCCTGTCCTGCTTCCTGATCCTGTTTTGTCTACGTCACCACCTTCTGATCTTGGATTTGTCCACAGACTCGTCACTGCACTCACATGCCTGGGAGCTAACATCTTTCGCTCTGCTAATACTCTGTCTAAACCCAGGCTGCCACAGGCTCAGCTTTCGTATCAAGGACTAAATATCGGCCCATGCTCCTGTGGGCATCTGACTCCCTGTCAGGCTCCACTATTCCTATGTTGGCACTGACGTTTTGTGCCATCCTGGCTGGGCGAAAGGCCCCAAACAGGAGAGCTTTGGCAACTGTATGGCCTCACTTTTCCTTTTAGGACAATATCGACTGACGTCTGCTCCTCATGGTCCAAATATGCTGATGGCCAGACATCTACCCGCTCAGGGTGTAACAAATCTAGAGGTTAATAAAAATATAAAGAGGGCCAGTGTGAACCATAGTATATTAGATATTGGTATCAAATTTCTGTGTTTTTGTTTTTTTAGAAGAAAATACTGGTTTTAGTCAAATACAACCTACTAGGGTTTCTGTTACTAGTCCTGTTGACCTGGAAACTTCTGACCTTGCAGAAATGCTGAGTTCACCTGGAGGAAACAAGCATAGAGCTGACCTTGGTTGAGAGTGGGTTGACCAGTTAGACCTCAAGAAGAGAATTCTGATCCTGGCTAACACTGCCAGGAAATGGAGTTCTTTTTCTTTTCTTTTTTTTTTTTTTTAAGGTTTTATTTACTTATTTTATTTGAGAGACAGAGGGAGAGCGAGCGGGGGTGCACGTGAGTAGGGACAGGGGCAGAGGGAAAGGAAGAGAATCTCAAGCAGACTCTGAGCTGAGTACAGAGCCCAACTTGGGGCTCGATCTCACCACCTGAGATCATGACCTAAGCCAAGCTCAAGAGTAGTATGCTTAACCAACTGAGCCACCCAGGCGCCCCCAGGAAATGGAGTTCTCATTAGTGAATGAGGAATTGAAGGAATGATCTTCTGTGGATGTCTCCTCACCTTTCTGTCTGGAAAACTCTTACTTGAAAATTCCAGAAATGACTCAATTTTACCTCTTCAGTGACCCATGTCCTATTTATTCTGACAGTGTTTTGTCCCACTCCTGTTACGGCATTCATCACCCGACTTTATAACATTTGTTTGCGTGCGCTCACTTTCTCTGGATTGTGAGCAACTGTAGGACAGAGATTTTGTCTCATTGTTTTGTATCCTCAGCTCTTTATTAGTGATGAGCAAATAGCAGACACTTAATCAATACCCAGTGAATTAGCAAATGTTTCACATCTGAAGCTTTTAGCAGCGTGGGTGCTTCGATCACTTGCCAGGGAAAGACCCAAACTCCAGACCCTCCAATGTGGGATCTCTAAACAGAAGGAGAATTCTGCTCCTGCCTATGATGTAGATAGCTTCAGGAAGATGTCACTCCCACTTTAACAATGAGAGGAAGCCCGGTGATCTGCAAATTTAGAACTTTTCTTGAACACATCACAGGAGCCTGGGTTGTCCAGCAACCAAGTAAAGCCAGTTCTGAAGAGCAACAAGTCTGTTGAGGGGAAATGGGTGATGCGGGCCGTTTCACCTTGGGCAATGCACGGGAGGAGGACGGAGCCACCACGAAGGCAGGTTGGAAGAAAACAGCTAAAATGTGAACGAATTCTTAAAGATGGAGGGCAGGCAAGTAAGATCACTTGGAACCCCGGGGAGGCTCAGACACAAGGCTAGGGTGCACACATTCATCGCCTTTCCCCCAGTTTTCCACTGCATGCATTTAAGAAAGATTTGCTGCAGAGCAGGAAACAGTTCCCGACAAAGGTGCTCTGCTGCCAAGGGAGGAGGAGAAGCAGATCTGTTACCCTTGGCTGAGAGGCTGGAAAATGCCCAGGTCCGCACCTGAGGGTCCTGCTGTGGATACAAGCGAAGGACTGTTACCACAAGGAAAGGGGCGGGTCACTGGCCTGCCCACAGCTCCTGGAAGCTTTGCAGCTGGGAGACCCAACACGCCGTAGATGTGCTTCCGTGGAAATCTCGCTGCCGCCACCCGCCTCTCGGCACCTCCAACTCTGGAGATTGGGCCAAGAGCTTCCGGCTGAGCACCGGATGACTTGAGTGCTTCTCCCAGCAGACGGGCCCCCAAACTCACCTTCTCACAAGGGCTCACTGCCGGGCGCTGCTCATTTCCTTCATCTGCCTCACACCGGGCCCCAGTCAGACCCTCAGGACAAGGGAGTCTTGGAAGTGTCCGCTTAACTAAAAACAAATTTTTGGCTCTTCTGCTTCTGCAGTTCAGGAAGGGCTCCTTTACTTGGAACGGAAGAGGTGTTGGAAAAGACAATTCAGTATTTACTGCACCTGCCACCCAGCTAGCTACCATTACATCACCCTGGTTATTTCCTTCATAGTGCCAGAGCATTTAGAACAAAACAAAACACACGTGGTTGTTTGTTCACTTTTATTTGCTTAATGTCTCCCTCTACCCCCTTCGTTTATGAGGTCCACTCCTGCAGGGATCCCGTCCACCTTGTTCTTTGCTCTGTCCTCACCGTCCGTTACGAGGCCTAGCAGACACCTGGCACTCAGCAAATACTGTTGGATAAATCAGCAGACCCTTTGAGAATTGAACAGAAGATAAAAACAAAAAACAGTCACAACATTTACATTCAACTCTCTGCCATCCCTAGGAAGAAAGTGCAGTGAGGAGACAGGTCACACGTGCCTTCGCTACCTTGCTTTAAGCGCAGCAGTTTTGATGACAGAACTATTAAAATGTATGTCCTCCCCAACCCCCTACCCCCACCCCCCAAGAAATGGAAAGGAAATAGTGAAATGTTGCAAGCCTCTCTGCAGGTAGGAAGACACGTGTCGCTGGCAGGCCCCTCCCCTAAAAGAGCAAGCCATCAGCTAGAACCATGTTTGGAAATGCCTGAACAGCCCATGGCAACTGTGCAGCATCTCTCCATTAGGCATTTACACAAATTCCTGGAGCCTGCTCCAGCTCTCTTTTCAAATTGATTCACTGGCAACAGAAGAGGAAGAAAAAAGATCCAGGGTCTTAGGGTGCACTTTTTTCATCCTCTTTCTACAAGCTTAAAGTTGGCTAAAAGCCTGAGAAAGGATTCAGTTATTGAATAATAGCCAGAAAGGAAGATTAACAAGAAGGGAAGGTATGCGGATTTCAGAGAGCTGGGGCATTTTTCTCGGTTTTAGTATGAGAGGAATTTGGTGTTCTGTCTGTGCATTCAACTTCCTAGTTCTTTTGGTATCATCCACTGCTTAAGTTTGGGAGCCTCCCCCCCCCCCCCCCCCCCCCCCCCCCCGCCAACCCCCTTCTCTTTTCTTTTGCTAGGAAGGGATCGAAATGAAGGTCAGTCACACTCATGGGGCCTCCCAGCCCCACCCCAAAATAATGAGGCCAGGGGCCTGGTCCAGGCCACCTAGTGCTGCAGTTGGAGAATAAAGAGGAGGCCTGTTTGCTCTCATCTGGCTACCCAGGGAGAACAGGAATGCTCTGGAGAAACCTGCCTTGGCAAGGAGACATTCTCCTCTCAAGTGATAAATTTGTCAGACTTCCACATTTCAAAGGCAAATCAGCAATGAACAAGCAAAAAAACATGCAGGAAATTAATAAAAAATTTCTAAACTTCCTGGTGACATCAGCTTTCTGCATTAGTATTCTTTTTTCAAAGGGGATTGATTCTTCCTTATGACCTGCCTTCCTGAAGCTGTATAATTTGGCCAGCTTAACAACCTGTATATGATTTTTTCCCCATATAAAATATGATAACTTTCATTTGAGCACATCTGAGCACAGTGTTTTTTGAAATGTATTTTCTGATGTATTTCCTTTCAGATATATCCATTTCTGGTAAATCTTAATGTCTGGGTACCTCAGACATTGAAGCAAAGGGTTTCAAGGGAAACGTGGATTCATATTGGAGCTATAATGCTTTAATAATCAAATGTGATTTTTGTTGCTGTCAGCGGCAAGACCATAAGACCAAAGGCCAGACTTTGGAGAGAAGAGAAAGAGAAAACAAGCAAGAGTGAGTGAGATAGAGGGAGAGACAGGAGAGAGAGAGACAGGGAGAGATAGAGAATTTTCTGAATCTCTTCAGCATATAGAGAACCAGCTTGGATGTTGGAGATCACAGTGCTTCTGCCACTGGTGGGGAGGTTACCTTGCACCTAGGAGGGCATGGACCAGACATCCGTCCTGATCCAGAGTAGCAGGATGTAAAGGATGTGAGGAATTTTGAGAGAGGGGAACAAAGGGCTGTGTCTGTACCCTTTGTGTTGGGAGAGGGTGGGAAGGAGAGATAGGAAATCTGGGAAGCTGAGCATCTACTGAAGAGGATTTTAAATAAATAAATCAGGTTGAACTAAATCTTGTTTTGCAATCCTTCCCCATCATCAACCCCAGCAGGTTGATGCTCAAGAGTGAGATATGAACAGCTATAGAGAAATTGAGAAGCTACATTTTCTTTACGAATCTGAATGCAACATGAATAATTTTGCTGCCCAGTCACATAGTTAAATTAGCCAGTGACTGCATGTCTATTTTGGGGAGGCAAAAGGGGACCTTTGAAAAAAATGAAATGACACCTGAAGTCATATTGATGACAAAGTCCTTTCTTCATGCTATTGTTACAAGGCACTGAGGCAGCAAACTTAACATATATATATATATATATATATATATATATATAGTGTGTGAATCAATTTCTCCCTAACCCATAATCCTCCGTGAAGAGGCAGAGCTTTTTATCAGTCTGAACTCCAGTCAAGCCCAGGTCAGTTCAGCATCCTGACTCATTTTCAGCCATGATCTAAAATGACTTTGCTTTGGAAGAGCAGTTGGTCAACTTCAGTTTCTCTTTTGTGAACCCCCACTCTTATATTAACCAATAGAAGAATCGGCAAGCAATTCATAATTGAATTCCTTGCTGTGACTTGCAGGCTACTACAAAGACTAAAAGATACTCAAGAAAACAGGAATGGGAAATTCAAAAAGGCAATTAACGTACTTTGAGGGAAACCAAGTAACTACCCAAAGCAAAGCTTCTGGTATTCTCTAAAGAACATAAATACTTGGTGAAGAAAGCCAGTGAAATTGTCTCTACTTGAACAAGCAAATAGCAAGCAAACAAAAAAACCCAAAAACCTATCATTCCTTTTAAATAAATTTTATTTTATTCATTAAAACAGTATCTATATACATAAAGATTGTTGCTACATACAAGAGTTATTACATATTCAGTGTATAGATAATTCTGGATGCATATATGGATTCCCAGTCCCCTTGCTGTAACATTGTGGTAGGAAGATGAAAAAAAGTAAATGTTTAGTAAACAAATATTTGCTGGCCATACAGAAACAAGAGAATGTAGAGAGAAATTGTAACAGACTTTGTTAGGTTCCTCTCTGTCTACCACACCTAGTTCATATTATACTGTAGTTATCTATGAGGATAGCTCCCTTCCTGAAGCAGGTTTCTGTACCTAAATTCTTTTAGGGAGAAGGTCAGCATTTGTTCTTGAGTCTTTGGTCCCTGATTGTTTTTAGTTTAAAATAATCCAAATGCCAAAGTAGCACATTTTGGGTCAATTCGGTCTGAACCTCTACACATGTTATTACAATTAAAACTAAATTGTTATACTTTATGTATACTTTATGATGATAAAAAACTGATTTTTATATATATCAACCTTTTGATAAATAATTCTTAAATATACACTTACTATCAAGATCTCAGTCATTCTTCATTTCAAATATAAGGAGTAAATATGCTTTGGTACATATTCAACGGCTATTTTAATGGCCTGGCACATGCTGGGAGAAATGTTGCTCCTGACATTAATATAAATAATGGAAAATAGGTAGATAACTGTGTTCTCTGCATTACAGGAAATCAGTTGTCTGTTGGTAAAGACTGGGAATTGCCTAAGTGGAGATAACCAGCATTCTCAACTCTGTAAATACATTTATTTGCATCTAAGACTTTCGACTGTCCTCCAAAGAATTAACACTAATTTGCTTCTTATATTTACCTGATACTCTCCAGCTTTTCATGTAACCAATTCAGTTTTAATTTTATAATCTATAATTCAAATTTCGTTTGCAAGCTGAGGTGAATCCAAATCTGCCATTTCAGTAAATACCTCTGTCTATTTAGTGAGCTGAAATCTAATGCGTGTAAGCCAGAATAAAGGTAGAAAACAAAACACAAAACACTAGCAATTAAAATGACACAGCAGGGAAGCAGTTGGAAAGCAATAGAAAAGACTATAATGAATGAATTAACTTTGAAAGGGAGGAATTCAAAAAGGGCAATGAATGATAAGGACTGGTAAATAGAATGAGAAGTAGGGGGTGATGTGGAGAAAAGAATAGGAAAGGAAGTGCTGGAGATAGATGGATGAGGTCAAGGGAGCTAGTCATTCATTCACTTATCAATTCACTCATTGATTGAACAAGTCCTTATGTAGCTTTGTGGAAGTTTGTGCAAGAGATGAAATACAGGCAACAGAAGGGAAGAAGAACGAAAGAATAAGCTGGTCTTGGTCAGGCATTATAAACTCTTTTTATTGGGAAAGTGGCTGTAGTATAATCTGATTCAACTGGTTGATTGCACACTGAAGGGACCTGATGAAAAGTTGGTCTTCTTGGCAGGGATGTAGAGAAGAGAGACGAAGTTGTAGAAAAGGGAGAGATGTTACAGGGAAGGCCGGGAGATGATGGGTGGGAGCCGTGGCTATTACACATCCAGGTAGGCCCACTGTTGAGCTTGACCAGATTGAAGGGGTGAATAAGGACTCTTAAGGACAGAGGTTGGCCTCAAGCCCAGCATACCAGCCTTCCAGAATCTAGAAGATAAGCAGCACAACATGTGGATGTAAAACAAACACAGATGCCATTCCCCTGTGTTTGCAAAGACAGGAAAATTGGGCCCATGCATCTTTTACCTACACCTAGATAACCAGTGGGACGACCTTCCCCCCCTCTTCTACCTCGGCAACGGAACCCAATTCTCGAGCCATGCTGCATGCCACAACAAGGGAACAGAGAAGACAAAGAACAGGAGAGGGGGGAACAAAGAGCAAACTTAAGTGTCTAATTAATCTCCGAGTAGCCTATTTAGTCACCGAATTTTAAAACGAAATTTTATTTTGCTGAAATCTAGAATTTTAGGACGTAAATGAACAAAAATTGATCTTTTCGCTCCATCTAGTGTCGTATCTTGAAATGACATGCTCCTCGCCGCCTCTCACAACCTAAGGGAACTGCAGTGTTGTATAAAAGGAAATTTAAAGAAGGACAAGGTAAGAGGAGCCTCTTCTGTTGCATAACCCTGCAAAGTGTCCCAAGGCAGAAGATTATGCATTTCTGGCACCAAATGAATTTTCTCAAAGGTCTCCAAGGAAATCCCTAGATCCAAGGGGGGGCAATAATTATGACCCAATCACTGACTTGGAAGTTCAGGTTCAGGACACAACTCTAGCTGCCAATACAAAGAGAATAAACATAGCCAAGAATGTAACCTCTGTGGGTTAACTTTAACATCAGCTCTTTTGACAATTACATCATAGACTATAGAAGTATATATGCAATTCTAGAAGGAGGGAGGGAGGGAGGAGGTAGAGCTTATCATAGCTATATAACCATATCTGGTGAAAATAAACGAATGCCAAAAGCAAAATACACTGTCACAAGACTATGTGATTGTTATAAGCATATTGATAAAATGCATTAAACAGGAAAGCTAAATGTTACTGAAAAATACTAATAACATTAATAACCCCTAATTATTACTATATGCCAAATGTGTGCCTATATTTTTCATTTAATCCTTACAATAGTCCTTTAAGGTAGGTATCCCTATGACCATTATTCAGATGTGGAAATTGAGGTCATTCGAGGTTACACGTAGTCATTAAGGGGCAGAACAATGATGTGAAGCTCAGATCCCCTTCTGATGACAAACCCTGCTTTTCCCTGCTATGCCACATTGCCTCTTCCTGTCAGAAATGCTTTAAATTCATGGCCAGCCATCAATCTGAAAGCTGAATTCCCTCTTTGTTTGTCACCCCTAAGCTGTTTCCTGTCATTTTCATTAGAATGGTTTGGAACTATATCCAGAAAGAACCACTTGCTATTGCAAGATGTGCAACATGGATGAAACGATCATTTAAAACTTGGAATACGCCCAAATTAGGAGGCAAAGGAAGGGAGCTTTAAGTTCCTATAGCATTTCCAAATGCCAAGATGCAGATATCTCCATCTGATCGGCTCACAGTATCAAGACCTAACATTATCAACACACTGATCTTGTGAGAAGCAAGTACTATACAGATGACAGTCTTTTCTGCAGAAACCTTGCCTCGATGGCTTAATGAAGCAACAGCAGATTTATAGTCTCGACAAAAGGGAGAATTGTCAAGCCCTCTCCTGGCTTAGCAAATAAACCAATTCCTAGGGGTCTTGTGCCTCCTGCTAGGCCATATCAAGAGCTTTCCAAAACATAAATAAAAAATGGGGGAAAATGTTCTTTCTCTCCAGTTGCATTTGGTTTTCTCCACCGCACTCTTTAAACTGCCCATACAGCTGGTTAATTATGTTCCTGCTGAGAATTCTGTTCTATACAAGCACCAAACCATCCCATAATGCTCTGGGTCATCAAAATCTACAAGTTTGGAACAAAAAAGAAACATTTTCTTTATGAATGGACATGAAGGAATGTTAGGCCAAGGTAGTATTTTTTTGGTCTCCAAAGCATCCTAGAATAGTCTGACTTAGGACTAAAGTATTTTTATTTCTAAAAGTAGTTAAGCTTGATAGTAAAACAGTTATGTGGGGAAATGGGAAAGTTATTACCTATCCCTTCTCAGACTTGGTGGTTGGTTTTTCTCATACTTCAAACATGATGTCATTGGTGAATTGAAGTCAGCATGAAAACAAAGATTTATTTCTTTAATACTACAGAATTTATATGAGGACGAATTTTGGGCATCTGGCTGGTTACAAATTTGTACATTCAAAAGCCAAAAGTGCAACAAGAGACAGAGTACATGGCCCCCTTTCCAAGAAGATTCTTATTGGCCCAGTGATGTGGCATAAGGCTAACGCTAGGCCAACTGAAGTCCGGAAGGTGCCTTCTTGAAGGACCTCCACAGGATTTCTGGGCAAGAGGCCAGGGCAAAGGAGGTCCTTTTCAAGCAGAGTGCTGGTACAAGAGGTAAGGGCAGATCAGCTGTGAACACCACATAAGCCAGCTGCAGAGAAAAGAGAAGTAACCTAATCGTTAAAATGAAGGAAGTATTTTAACAGACATCTCACAAAAAAGATATTCGTATGGCCATGTGGAGAAGTCCTCAACATCATTAGTTATCAGGGAAATGCAAATGAAAGCCTTAATGAGATACCACCTCACAACTGACCAGAGCACTAAAATTGTAAAGACCAGCCAAACAAGTATGGGCAAAGATATAGAGCAATTGGAACTCATGCATTTTTGGTGGGAGTATAAAATCATAAGACTGCTTTAGCAAAAGGCCTGGCATTTCCTCATAAAACTAAAGATATACCTACCAACAATTCCAATTCTAGGTATTTACTCAAGAAAAATGAAAACCTAGGACACAAAATGACTTACCCAAGAATTTTTAGAGCTTGTATTCATAATAGGCAAAACCTAGAAATAAGACAGGTGAATGAACAGACAACAGAACTCATACAAAGGAATACCATTCAGTAATAAAAAACACCAAATCACTGACACATGCAGTAACATGAATGAATCTTAAAAACATTATGTTAAGTGAAAGAAACCACAAAATACATGATTCTACCTATTTAAAATTTTAAGAAACAGAAAAAAGCTTACTTAAGGTGAAAAGAAGCCGGAACAAATAGTTGCTTCTAGGACAGGGGTGTAGAGCAGAGATCAACTGTAATTAAGCAAGAGAGAACTTTCTGGGGTTAAGGTAATAATGTTCTATATCTTTTTTTTAAAAGATTTATTTATTTATTTTGAGAGAGAGAGAGAGAGTGCATGGGGGATGGGGGTGGGGAGGCAGAGGGAAAGGGAGAGAGGGTCTTAAGCAGATTCGACCCTGAACATAGAGCCCAGCTCGGGGCTTGGTCTCAAGACCCTGAAATCATGACCTGAGCAAAAACCAAGAGTTGGACACTTAACTGACTGCACTACCCGGGCGCCCTAATAATGTTCTATATCTTGAAGGGATTTGCATTTATTCATACTGATGGAGTGATAAACATAAGATTTGTGCATTTCATTATATGCAAACATCTAAAAAATTTATAAACAAATATTAAACTCTAGTTAATGATATGTCTTTTGAAGATTTTGGGGTGAAGTGTGCTGATGTTCAAACCTTCCTATGAAATGCATCAAAAAATAAGATAGATTAATAAAGGGATGGCTAGATGGAGAATTATGTATTAAAAAATGCAGTAAGATGTTAATTATAGAAGCTAAGTGGTGGGTAGAAGACTGTTTTATAATTTTTTCAACTTTTCTTTATGTTTGGAATGTTGGAAAATAGTCAATATAGAGAATCTCAATGAATATTCTGAAGGAAAGGTGATTTCGTTGTAACTGGATATGTAGTTTAGACCATCACTAATAGCATCTAAAGGACTAAACTCAAAGGTAAAAGAGAGGAGAATTTTTTAAAGACAATTATGAGGTTGATTATTAAATTTATTCTGAGGAGTAGTTTATTTTTTTCAAGGTTTCAACTGAAAACCTTTCTTTAAAACATAAACACACAGATCTATGATAGTACTTGCCATACGTGAGGCAGACGTATGCATATCAAGTGTACACATGCATATAGAATTCATACCAATCTTCCCAATCCAAGTTTAGGACTGCATAGTTTTACTTAACTCTTTCATGGTATATCTGTATCTTCTTTCTTCCACAACAAGATTTTAGATCTCAGAGATACAGAAGATAGTGTGATCGGAATTCCAATAATTATTGATAGGAATTAACCCACATTCTATACTGTATACACGCTATTCTGAACGTGAATATATGGGTGGGTATATATGTATATGGACGCCTACCACATGTAATTTTAGAGGTTGATATGACCTTACAACTCTTACATTTGGTGACCAGATGTGGAAAAAAGGGAAAGCATTGAAAACTCCACTCTTCTTTTGGGAGGGCAGAGGCTCAGGACAGCGCCCTTCCTGTTGTCCTGCCCCCTCTTAGATCCCGTTGCATAGAAATAAAGAAGGACAATGTGCCATTTGCCCTCTGTATGCCTACCACCATCCTATGTTGACCTGAGGTTTCCCGTAAAAACAGACATAACAGTGGTGGAAACAGAGAGCTATGCTTGTATGCTTAGACATATGGAAGTGGTGATACATAAGACCAATGCAAAACTATGCCTCGAATTTTGCAAACAAACCATAGGGCCGACAGTTAGTATCTTAGAAGTTGTCATTCCTGACTGTTGACCTACAGATTCTAGGGAAGCTAAATGCAGGGGTTTAGAGGTGGAGGTAGGAACGAGATAGCAGGAAAGCCTTACCTACGTACCCTGTCCTCTCCCCAGGCTTTCTCCCTGTTAACTTATTTCTCAGGCAGACCATGACAAATTGTGACCTGAAATAGCTATTTACTGTTTCTGAGGAAGCTTTAAGCAATATAGTAAAATACACATACACACAATAATAACGCTTATTTTGTCTACCCGAAAATTTCATTTTGAAGAGAGATCATGATTATCATCAGTGCTTACTTGTCACCTGTGAATTATTCCAGGTATCTCTCTGGGGCTAGAATATGGAACAACAATTAGTGTCCCCAAACTGGGACTTGCCCAACTTTTGTGCACATGGTATTATAAAAGTTAAGTTATAAATTAGCCATTTGAGGCCCCGAATGTAGGTTTCCGATTCAATTATGCTGAAAGCAGTTGTCTCATTAAAAAATACAGTGCGACGAACAATTCTGGCTCCTAACTAGTAATGTAAATCTATAGCTTTCTAATAGGCTACAGGGAATCCATCTGAGAACACAGCCTTCACTTTAGACTGTTATTTGCCTGTACTGCATAAAGTCCCAAGAGAACCTGTCCATATCTTGAGAGAGAATTAAAAATTTGGGGAAAAGAGGCCATTTCAATTCTAAAACTGCTGATTATTCTGAACTGCCTGAGGGAAAGAGTCAATGAGATCTGGAGATACCGAGAGTATGTGTGAGCATATGCATATCAAACTATTGTTTTTTTTTATACTTCCTGGAAATCAAAATACTTTTCTGGAATTCATTCATTTATCTACATTTCGTTAAATAAAATAGTGTGCTGAAATATGATGAGAGAAAAGGATTTCCATATAAATGTCATGATCTAGTATCTTTGACAGCTTCCTTGCTATAAGGAATGATGAGATGTCCCAGGGTTATTCTTGTACTGTTTTTTCTTTTAGTGGGAAATAGTCTATCAATCATAACTTAGTACTAAGAATACTGACTAGTTCTGTCACTTGACAGAATTTATACTAATATCCCCAATCCAAGTTCAGAGCTACCTATTTTTACTGAACTCTTCCATATTATATCTATATCTTCTTTCTTCTGCAAGAAGATGACAGTTTTCAAGGATACAGGGGAAGATTGTATTGGAATATTCAATAATTACTTGTATGTATCCTCCCACATTATATACAGTAGACAGTTTCAAAATACTAATATTAATACTACCATTGTGAATATGATTCCAGAAAACAGTTAAATATTTTAATAGAAATTTTATTTCTATTATCTCATTTTTTAAAATAACTGCACTGTATCTACATTATTAGAACATTGTAAACGGTATTCTTTTAATTTTCAGTTAGTATTATTTCTACAGTAACTGTATATTTAATGTTCCCTGCTAGTCTGTATGTTGATGATTATTTCTAGTCATATGGGTTGTCTGAAGTTCATTCGTTGGTAGATTCTTTAGGGAGGGTTTCATGTGAACAATATTCTCACAGCTTTGGCATGCTGATAATAGCTAGTGTCTTTTATATTTGATAGTTCTCATGGGTAAAAAAGCTTTGGCTCTCATTTTTTTTTCCTTGACTATATTAAAGATGTCACTCTGTTTTCTTCGGCATAAAACTTTGCTGTTAAAAGTCAGATAGTGATCTGTCTTTCTTTTCTAAGTCATCTGTGCTTTTTGCCTAGGTGACTAAAGATTTTTGTCTTTAAACTCCACTTGTTTTCCTAGAACAAGATTGGGTTTTGATTCCTCTGTGTCAGTAATCCCAAGCGCAGGGGGTTTTCACTACATGGTTTCGAATTATGTTTTTTGCCTTCCAGAAATACCTTTCTTGAGAGGCTTGAGCCCTCGTTAGTTTTCTCCTTCAGGAATTCTGCTCATTCAAATGCCGATACTGTCTTCCTGTCTTGAACAACTGTTGTTTTCTCTTGAATCTTCTTTTTGGGTTTTTTCCTCATATCTTTAATTTTTTGAAAATTTTTCCCCTTTTACCTTCTATTTCTCTTAAGACACTCTCCATTGTGTTTACTGGCTCTTTTGTTCCTTCAAGTGTAGACTTCATTTCTGAAGAGATTTTTTTTCTTTCCCTTCTAATTCTTTCCTGGGCTCTGTGACTTTACTTCTAAATCTTTCTACTTCCGCTTAGTTGTTCTATCACATCTTATTTTCCTAGCGTCTTATAACAAATTTCAACATAGTTTTGATTTTTCTTATGGGCATGTTTTCCTGGCATATTCTCATTGTCTCTAGGAATGTTATTCTTCCCTTATAATTTTTTTCTTAGAACAACTTTGGATAGGATTTTATCTGTTTTGTTTTTTTGGTTCTTTGTTTTGTTTTTTCTTTTTGTTTTTGGTGCTCAATTTTAACTGAAATTAATTTTCCTGAACTTTTTTTGTAAGGAAGCATTTTCTGGAAAGTCTTTCTAAACTCACAGAGGTTTATCTTCTGTTGTGTTCATGTAGGATTCAAAAACCTCATGGCTTTGTTTTTTGAGATTTCTTGTGTCTGCTCTCCTTTTTCACTTTCATCTTGATCGTCTCCTTTCTTCATCTCTATTTTGGCTCCACTTCTAGGAATTTCTTCTCAGTGTGAGGACCTGTTCTGGACTTGAGCCCTGGCTGATCAGTTTTGAGAGTTCTTAGTTGTAGAGTTTCTGAGCTTCTTCAGACCTCATGGCTGACCTCTTCCGCTCACCAACTACATTGGCTTGACCAGAGTCTTCTGCAGTTTTGTTTTGTTTTTGTTTTTGTTTGAGATTTTATTTATTTACTTATTTGAGAGAGAGATGGGGAGGGGGGGAGGAGGGAGGAGCAGAGGGAGAGGGAGAAGCATACTCCACGCTGAGCATGGAGCCCCTGACATGGGGCTCAATCTCACTACCCTGAGATCATGACCTGAGCCAAAATCAAGAGTCTGATGCTTAACCGACTGAGTCACCCAGGTGCCCCTTCTTCAGTTTTATATGCTGTTCTCATATTCACCCATCATGCCTTTCACTGAACACCTGTTCACCAACTGTTTTGGTGTTCTCTTGTACTTAGGTTTGTCAAATGCCACATCCCTCTAATTTCTCACACACAGATGCTGATATGATGCTGGTCTTATGACTATTGACAGCTTTTCCACACTCTCTGATACTTTGAAGTTCTTAAGAATAATTTGCCAACTTGTTTTACTTTTGATGTCATCCATGTATTTTGGTTTTTAAGTCTAGCTGGTCTGCTTTTAATGTGATGATTCAGGGAGATTCAGAGAATATTTGCTGCTACTGTCATATCTTCAAAGTGTATATATCTTAATATTCATTCTTTATTCTCTAATTTTCTAATATTCTCTAATATTCATTCATTCTTTATTATAAAAACAACATATAGGCAAGTTACAAATTCAAACAACATAGAAGAGTTTACTATGAAAATTAAATCCTCCTTCCCACACATACCTGGAGTTTTCCAGCCCAACTTTTTGGAAGTAACCACTGTTCACACATTTTTATGTAACTTTCTAGACCATTTCTAAGAATATAAAAGAATATGATTTAGGTTTAGGTCTTTTTTTTTTCTTTTTACACATATGGGGTCATACTATATTTTGTCTTGTAATTCGATTATATTATTTAACAATATATCATTTAACATAATAACTTGAAGATCCTTCAAAAATTCCAAAATCCAAATCTTTCCAATAATTTTGGAAAGATATACACAAAATATATATACTCGTTTTTAAACTACACATTTTCTGTTTATTGAATTAGCATATATTATTGACCAATCCCCTATTGGTGCAGTAAAAGTTTTTGAACATAATTTTCAATTCATTTTGGAGAGTATATTTATGAGACAAATGCCCTGAAATGGATTTACTAAATTAAAGGGTGTTGGTTGGAAAGGACTTTCTAAACTAGAAACAAAATTCAGACATTATGAACAGATGGGTAAAATGTGATTAAATTAAACTTTTTTGTAGTTCAAAACAACACTCAACAACAACAACAACAACAAAATGAAAGGACACATAACAAACCAGGCAGAAGTGGCAGTTTATATGATGAAAGTTTAATTTTCTTAATATTCAAAAACTTCTTACAAGTAATAAGAAAAAATATAAAAACAGAAAAGCTGAAAAATGACAAATTCGGGCACTTCAGTAAAAAAGAAATACAAATGAACCAAAATAATATGGGGAAAAAAGCTCATCTTCACTCAACATTTAAAATATGCCATCAAACAGGAAGATACTGTTTACTATTGATCAAATTGTCAAAGTTTAAGTATCCTCTTGATAAGGAAAAGTCTGTGTCCTAAGATGGCTGACTGAGCCAGTAAGGGAGTTCCAGTCCCTGCCCCAGGGCTCTTCCAGGTTCTTCTCCCTGCCCCACTTCCCTCGCATGCCAATCCGGGTTCCTCTCCCTGCCCTGCTTTGCACACGTGCCAGAGTGCCAAGTATGTGGAAGTAGAAGTGTATAAATTGCCCCCCTTTGTTTGTGCTCAGGGCTCAGACCTTTGGAAGCCACTCTCCTCTGAGCCTGGCAGTGTTAAATAAACCTCCTATCCTCCAAGATCTCCAAGTGCTGCTTGGTTCTTCTGTCGGGCGATCCAGTCCAGGTTCCGTGACATTTGGTTCCCTGACCAGGAAACCCAACCACGCTGGCCCATTGTTGCCACCGGTTTGGGGCAATGGCAGGGCGGTGAATGAGGGATCATAGTGGAGAAGGCGCACCCTGCCTAATTTTCTGCAGTCTCCCACCCCGGTTGCCTCGGGCCAGCCCTGCTCTGCTGTTCCTGCCGGACTCGAGGACCTGGTCCCAATGTCGGATTATGGTAAGGCCTGGGGCCCCAGGACCCAGACAGGCCCACCCATGGGGGTGGCAGGGGAGCCTGATCACCACCCAGAGACCTCTTAGAGGTCTCACAGGTAGGGATTCCCAAGGAGGGAATGTAATAACGTCTGGAGCGAATGTGTGAGTGAGTGTGCTGTTCAACCTGGCTTGCTCAAGCAGACTGATTCTGTGACTCCACAGATGGGCACTCTTAAAGTCCCCAGAAGACTACAGAGTCTGAGTGGGCCTGTCTGTGATTCCATGGTGAATGGCATACAGTCTAGGGCGGCATTGGAATAGATTCCGATTGTAAGTCACAATGCTGAGACTGCTATGGCTAAGCCTCACCTAAGCTCCTTTGGGACACGGCCAGATGGGCATCTGATTGGTCTCCTCACCACAGGAGGCACCCACCCCCTTGTCTGTCTCTGCATCACTGCACATGGGAACATCACCATGGGGTCAGGGCAGAGTAAACCTACGGTTCTAGAGACCATGATCAAAAATTTCAAGAAGGGGTTTTCGGGAGACTATGGAGTCAGGATGAACCCCAGCAAGTTGAGAACCCTATGTGAATTGGAATGGCCAACCTCTAATGTCGGGTGGCCTTCAGAAGGGACATTGGATGTCCCAGTGATTCATCGAGTCGTAACAGGAGAACCAGGACACCGTGACCAGTTTCCGTACATTGACTCCTGGCCAGGACTTGCCCAGACCCTTTCCCCCTGGGTACGATTCATTTGCAATAGGCAGGATCAGGCCAGGGTCTTAATTGCCTCATCCAGGATATACACTCCATTTAACCCCAAGGCACGGGAAAGCCAACAGATGGTTCGCTCCTTCATGGCTCAGGCTGCCCCAGACATTAGGAAAAAACAAAAAACTTCAGAAACTAGAGGGTTTTGCGGGATGAACATCACCCAGCTAACAGAGATTGCCAGTAAGGTCTACATGAACAGGGAGGTCACAGCTGAAAGGGAAGCTGACAAAAAGTTGAAAAAGAAGGTCAGCCTCCTCGCTGCCACCCTGAGAGAAAAGGACGACACAAAGGTGGGGAGACCCCAACCATTGAAAGAGGAGAGACCCAGAACCCTCTTGGCAAAGGATCAATGTGCCTACTGTAAGGAGAAAGGGCATTGGAAAAACGAATGTCCCAACTGGGAAAGTCTCAGAAGTCCAGCTGCTACAAGGAAGAACCCCAAGAGGAAGACCTCATAGGCCTTGCGGGAATAGACTCAGACTGAGGGGGACCGGTTCTTTCCCCCTTGGCCCCCATGAGCCCACAGTCAGAATGAAAGTGGGGGGCCAACCAGTGACTTTTAGGTTGATACTGGGGCCGAGCACTCTGTTGTCACTTCCCCAGTGGCCCCTTTCAGCAAAAGGACTGCAACCATCCTTGGGGCCACCGGGACACGGTTGATACCAACAGCCCTTTTGCCAGGCTCACCAGTGTGAACTCGGGGGCCACAAGGTCTGACATGAATTCCTTTATCTGCTTGATTGCCCCATCTCCCTCCTGGGCCATGACATACTCTCCAAGCTTGGGGCTCAAATAACATTTGAGCCCACCGGACACACCAGTCTCCTATTGAACCCAAGGCAAAAGAAGACGGCGTCTCTGGTACTTACTAACAATTACCACGTTGAGGGAAGAAGAATGGAGGCTATTCTGTGCCCAGGCCCAACCGACTCGCCTTCCCTTCAATATGGGCTGAAGACAACCCACCTGGACTCTCCTGGAATTGGGCCCCTATCATTGTTGAATTGATCCCAGGAGCCCAACCTCAGAGGTAAGGCGATACCCCCTTCCACAAGAAGCTAAGATTGGCATCCAAGAACATCTGGCCTAACTCAAAGAAGCAGGTATTCTAGTCAAGTGCCAGTCAGCCTGGAATACCCCACTCCTGCCAGTCAAGAAGCCAGGAGGGGGACACCGACCAGTTCAAGACCTGCCGGCCATCAACCAGGTTACCCTCTCTCTGCACTCAGTGGTCCTGAATCCGTACACCCTTCTCGGCCAAATCCCAGGGTCGGTCAGATGGTTCACTTGCCTAGATTTAAAAGATGCCTTCTTCTGCCTCTGCTTAGCTCCCCAGAGCCAGCCACTATTTGCCTTTGAATGGACTGAACCTGATACAGCGTGCCAGATGCCACTGACTTGGACACACCTCCTGCAGGGGTTTAAAAACTCACCAACCCTCTTTGGGGAAGCACTGGCTGTGAACCTTGCCAGCTTCCCAAGAGAGGCCACATGATGTACCCTCCTCCAGGATGTGGATGACCTCCTCCTCACCAGTGACACACAAGAAGACAGCACAAAAGGCACCAAGGCCCTCCTACAGCTCCTGTCAGACTCGGGATACCGAGCCTCATGGAAGAAGGCACAAATCTGCCTACAACAGATCCGATACCTTGGTTTCCTCCTCACCCAAGGAAAGAGAGAACTAGGGCCGGAGAGGAAAAAGGTCATCATCTCTTCGCCACAGCCCCAGACACAAAGGGGCCTACGAGAATTCCTGGGGGCTGCAGGATTCTGCTTCATCTGGATCCCTGGGTTCTCAGCAATAGCAAGACCCCTCTATGATCTCTTAGGGGGACAAGATCGAGAACCCCCTGCCTGGACTGAGGAAGCAGAAGCCGCTTTCATAGAGATAAAGACCGCCCTGGGGCAGGCTCCAGCCCTGGGCCTACCAGATATAGAAAAACCCTTCAATCTCTTTGTACATGAAAAAGAAAAGATAGCGCTCGGGGTACTCACCCAGACAATTGGGCCCTGGCAACGGCCAGTTGCATATCTATCAAAAAAGCTGGACTCCGTGGCAGCGGGATGGCCACCATGCCTCAGGTGCTGGCAGCCACAGTCCTATTCATCAAGGAGGCTGACAAACTTACCCTGGGGCAAGAACTTAACATCAAGGTCCCTCATTAGTTGTGTCCCTCATGAACGCACAGGGCACCGCTTCCTTTCCAGCTTTTGGCTAACACAATACCAAGGGCTCCTCTGCGAAAACCCGCGGGTCACCCTTGAAACAGTAAGGACATTAAATCCAGCAACGCTTCTCCCCACGGAAGAGGGGAAACCAGACCATGACCGCTCCGAGGTGACTGATGAAGTCTACGTGAGCCGTCCAGATCTGCGAGATCAAGCCATAAAGAATCCAGAGCTCACTCTGTTCAGTGATGGCAGCAGTTACCTACAGGAGGGTGCCTGGAAAGCGGGTTATGCAGTAACCACAACCACTGAAGTCTTAGAAGCTAAGGCATTACCAGCTGGATGGTCAGCTCAACAGCTGAACTATATGCCTTAGTCCAAGCTCTCACCCTCAGTGAAGACAAGCGAGTCAACATCTATACTGACTCTCAGTACACCTTTGCTACTGTACATATACATGGAGCCATCTACAAGGCAAGGGGCCTCCTAACCATAGCAGGAAATGCTATCAAGAACAAGGAGGAGATACTGAGACTCCTCAAAGTCGTCTGGCTTCCAAAGGAAGTAGCAATCCTGCACTGTAAGGGACACCAGAAAGGAGACGACTGCACAGCGTGGGGAAATTGTCTGGCAGTTGAGGCAGCCAAGAGCGCAGCCAGTGAGGACATGGACAGAGTCCCTTCCCTCACCATGGCCCTGACACCCCCATAAGAAGTCCCTCCACCCAGTTACACTAAAAAGGAAAAGGAATGGGCCATGGCTGAGGGGGCCACGCTGACTGAAAAGGGATGGTGGATGATGCCGGACAGGCGCATCTTCGTTCCAACAGCAACTGGAGGGCATCTAGTCAAGGAACACCACCAACTCACTCATCTGGGGAAAAGCTGCCGTTACAGCCCTTCTCACGAAGCACTACTACGTCAGTCAGCTGCGAGCACTGTGCCAAGCAACGAGTGAACGATGCCTAACATGTGCTAAAAATAATGCTCTGTCTGCACCACGGCCCCCAACAGGTGTCCAGAGGATGGGAGCAACCCCCTTTGAAGATCTAGAGGTAGACTTCACAGATGTACAGCCAAGCAGGGGTTCAGATATCTCCTAGTAATAGTATGCACATACTCTGGGTGGGTTGAAGCCTTCCCGACTGAGACAGAGCAAAGCCAGGAAGTAGCTAAAGTCCTCTTGCTGGAGATCGTGCCCCGGTTCGGGCTGCCATTAACAATCCATAGTGACAGTGGCAGACATTGTACAGGTCTTGATCAAATCTTTCAACATCACCTGGAGGCTCCACACCGCTTACTGGCCCCAAAGTTCAGGGAAAGTAGAGCAAATGAATTGCACCCTCAAGGGAAACTTAACAAAGTTTTGTCAGGAGACTAACCTCCCATTGGCTGGATCTGCTATCCCTATCTCTCCTGCATGCTCGCTGCATGCCCGGGACATTAGGTTTCTCCCCATTCGAATTAATATATGGACGGCCTCCCCCGTGCCTGGGGAGACTTCCAGGAAATTTACATCAGGTTGGAGATAAAAAAATAAAGGAGCAGCTTCAGGCCCTGGGGGCCACCCTACATAAATTACAAAAATACACCGTTGAGAGAGCCCCAATCTCTTTAGGGTCTCAAATAAACTCCTTCCAGACAAGGGACTCAGTTTGAGTCAAAGAGTGGAAGAAAGACCCCCTCAAACCACAGTGGACAGGGCCCCACACTGTTGTTCCAACCACCCCTGCTGCCCTCAAGGTCTCAGGTGTCACCCCGTGGGTCCACCATTCAAGAGGGAAGAAAATTCATCATCTGGACAAGGAGCCACACCAGTGGAGAGTCCAGCCAGACTTCACAAACCCGCTCTGGCTTTGCTTTCGACGAGACCCCACCAACTAATGGACACCTGCTAACTGTGGTCCCTAGCTCTCATTGGCATGATTTTCCTCATCTTAGGAGTTGGACTCTACACTGTTGCCCCTCCTGACTGGACTTTCCCCCAGAGGCTTACTATTGCCATTGCTTATTGGGTGACCTTAGGGTATATTACTGCACTTACTTGTCCACGGGTTTCATCTGCTGATGGGTTAGCCACAATGGCTCCCTCTAACTAAGGTTGTAGACCCCACTTTTATTGGCCCTCTCCTGTCTACTCCTAAGTGCATTTCACCATGGTTCTCCTGGCCCCAGTCAGTCCCTGTCTTCTGCTACCTGGTGTGCTGTTCCTCCTCACTGCCTCTAGCTTACCCAGCCCAGCAAGGGGGGCAAACTCTCGTATCACCGTTACCGGCAAATGGACTTCCCAGCTTTTCCCCCTTAATCCTGCACCAGCATCCCCACTGACTTTTACCACCTGGGATGGGCACACACCAAAAGTTAACCTCCATATTCATGGATGCCACTTTCTTGATACCTCCCGGGAACCTCATAGATGGTGTTCCTACCATGGCCCTTACTCAGGTTACTGGCTGGTAGATATCTACATCTGTGGGGGCCCTACACCTCAACAGCCAAACACCTGCCCTCAATTCTGCCCGCAAGCCTGGAAATGTGAGTCATGGGTGGCGACTTAGCCGGGAATGGAGCAGTGGTCCAATGGGTGGTGGAGCCTCAAATAGCACAGTGACATCTGGATTTCCTTGTCACGGCAACGCCACCCCATCCTCTTGCCCTAATAATCACTGTATACCACTCACTCTCAGGCCTAGAACCCAATGCCACATCATGGGCCACAGGAATCACTCTCCTGTTGGGCCAGTATCACTCTATAGGGACGGACCCCATGGCCAAGTTTATGATTAAGTCCGTGTTCACCCCAAGCCTTGCAGTCAACCCCCAGAGTCAGACAGAAAATAACTCGCCCTGGTGCATCCCTGGGTCCCCCATCCATACAGAGGAAGCATCTATAGCACAACTGTTAGGTGTGAATAACGCCTCCTACCAAGCGCTTAACCACTCGAATCCACCCCTAGCGTCTGACTGCTGGATCTGTATGAAGCCCAGTCCCGTCTAATACCTAGGTGTCATCCTCAACCAATCCACCGTGTCACCTCCCACCTTGGCACCGGGGACCTCAGATTATCCCTTTCTGGCTCCGGTACTGCTGTATGGAAACTCTTCCTCTCCCATCATGGGCCACAGTCTGGGTTTGTGCGCCTAACAACACTTTTCTGGCTTGTGATCAAGGTGCATACATCTGCCTCACCCTGCACAATCAATCATGCATGCTTGTCAGTCTCTTACCCGATCTTTCAGTCCTCCCCGGGAGCAATGCCCCACTTATACAGAGACCTCCTAGCCACCCTTGATGCTCCCCCGCGGCCATCCCTCTTATCGTGAGCCTGCTGGCCGGGTCAGGTGTTGCCCTCGGGGCCACTGACGTTGGGATGCCTCAGGTTCAGTACCAGGGGCTAACTCAACAATTCATGGTGGATTTTACTGGCTTTACTCAGTCAGCCCTGGCCCTGCAGCGCCAATTTGATTCACTGGCCTCAGTGGTACTCCAAAACAGGCATGGGCTCGACTTGTTCACGGCCGCGCAAGGGGGACTCTACCTCTTCTTACAGGAGGAAAGTTGTTTCTATGCTAATGAATCAGGGGTGGTCCAAGAAACTCTGACCCAATTACAGGAATGAATAAATCACCGGTGGGAAGCATTCCAGTGGACAACTTGGTGGGATTCCCTCTCACAGTGGTTCCCTCGGTTCACCACCCTCATCGGCCCCCTCCTATTGCTTCTCCTCATAGTAGCATTTAGTCCTTGTATTCTTAATGTTAATTCTTTATCACTACTCAAATTGCTAAAATCAGACTCCAGTTGCTCCTTACTCACTATCACCCCTTAGAGAATGAAAACAATGCCCTCTAAACTAGGTGTTTAAAGGGGCATCAAAGGGGGGGTAATGATAAGGAAAAATCTGTGTCCTAAGATGGCTGACCGAGCCAGCAAGGGAGTCCCAGCCCTTGCCCCAGGGCTCTTCCGGGTTCTTCTCTCCGCTCTGCTTCCCGCATGCACCAATCTGGGTTCTTCTCCCTGCTCCGCTTCCCGCCTGCGCCAAAGTGCCAAGTAAGCAGAAGTAGAAGTATATAAATTACTGCCTTTGTTTGTGCTCAGGGCTCAGACCTTTGGAGATCACTCTCCTCTGGGCCTGGCAGTGTTAAATAAACCTCCTATCCTCCAAGGTCTCCGAGTGCCGATTGGTTCTCCCATTGGGCAATCCAGTCCAGGTTCCGTAACACTCTCAAGAACTATTTGGTGGGAATGTAGTTTGGTAATGGGCATAAAATTTGGGAAAAAGATTGAACAAGCTCTCACAATTTAAAAATACAGCCTTATTTTTAAAGCATACACTTTTAAGTCTCTTATATTTTCATATCAAGTCTTTAACCAGTCTTCACTTTTGATGTGCTGGCAAGTGTGTCCCAGGACATATGGACACCAGGCTGTAACAGTATCTGAGTGCCACCAGATGGTGATTTTACAGATAAAACCAGGTACGATTTTCCTAGACTGTATCTATGTTGACTCCTTGAGGAAAACTACATTGTTAATCTGATGTAGTTCTTCTTACATGCTAACAAGCTGTTGTATACAATTAATTTGTTTGTTTTGAGTGTTCAAAACTCAGAGGTACTATCTCATTTTCTTATAAGAATTTCTTGATTTATCTTAAGAGTAAAAGCAATAGCGATGATTTATTAGGTACATGCTAGGTTCTAAACATTTAGTTTAATTATCCCTAATCATCACAGCAATTTTGCAAGTTGGGTATGTTGTCTCCAATTGACCAAGGAGGAAGTTCATGGTCAGAGAGACTAAGTAATTTACCAAAGGTCAAACAGCTAGTAAGTGGCTGAGTCATGATTTGAATTTAAGTTTGATTAGCTCCAAAGTTCACACAATTTCTAATACTGCATCTGTCTTTCTCATTAGCTCAGAATCATATTTTAGAATTCAAAGATGTTTTAGAACAGAAAGATATCTGTTTTCCTGATATTTCCTTTTATCATTAGGAAATTGCAAATTTATTCTTGCAATAAATATTATTGAAGAAAGCTAAACATGGTATTCTGAAATTCACAAAGTGAATTTCAAATTGAGCTAATGAACTTCCAAGTTCCTGTAAATAATAAGGATATTTGGGACTATACCTTTAAACATTTGATAATGTCGCCTCAATTCTGTTATGAACAGTACTGTATAGTTCTCACCCTCAGAATGAAGCACCATTATTTGGTAAGTTTTTCTTACTTAAAAAAATTGTGGTAAATATATATAACATAAAATTTACTCTTCCAACCATTTTTAAGTATGTAAGTTAGTAGCATTAATTACATTCAAATTTCTGTGCAACCCACCACCACTGTTTTATCATCTCAAACTGAAACTCTACCAGTTAACTCCCCCTTTGCCCCTGCTCCTCAGACCCTTAGTAACCACTCTTCTACTTTCCATCTCCATGGCTTTGCCTATCCTAGTGAATAAGTGGACTCATACATTTTTCCTTTTGGGTCTGGCTTATTTCACTGAGCATAATGTTTTCAAGGTTCATCCATGTTGTGCCATGTGTCAGAATTTCCTTTTAAGGCTTAATAATATTCCATTGCATGCATATATATATATATATATATCCCATTTTGTTTCTCTATTCTTCTGTCAATGGACACATGAGTTGTTTCCATTTTCTGGCTATCATCAAGAATGCTGTCATTAACATGGGCCTACAAGTATTTGTTCAAGTCCCTGCTTTAATTTTTTTTGGCATATATCTAGAAGTGGAATTGCTGGATCATATGATATCTGTGTTTAATTTTTTGAGAAACCATTATATTGTTTTCCAGAGCAATTGTACCATTTTACTTCCTCATCAGGTATGCATGAGGATTTCAATATCTGCATATCCTCACCAACACTTATTATTTTGTTTTGTCATTTTTTTTATAATAATCACCCTAATGGGTGTGAAGTGGTATCGTATTGTGAGTTTGATTTTCATTTCCCTAATAATTAATGATGTTGAGTATCTTTTTGTGTGCTTATTGGACATTTATATATCTTCTTTAGAAAAATACCTATTCAAGTTCTTTGTCTATTTCTTAATTTTTATTCTTATGGTTGAATGGTTCTTTGTATATTCTGGATATTAATCCCTTATTAAATATTTTTAAATATTTTCTCCCATTCTGTGGGTTACCTTTTTACTCTTTTGATAGTTCTCCCTGATGCACAAAAGTTTTAATTTTGAATACTTCCAATTTATTTATTTTTCCTTTGGTTGCCTTTGCTGTTAGTGTCCTATGCAAGAAGTCACTGCCAAATCCAATGTCATGAAGGTTATCCTTTATATTTTCTTCTAAGAGTTTTACTGTTTAGCTCTTACATTTAGGTCTTTGATCCATTTTGAGTTAATTTTTGGATATGGTGTAAGAAAAGGTCCAGCTTTTTTCTTTTGCATGTGGATATCTAGTTTTCCAAGCACTTTTGGTCAGAAAACTGTTTTTTTCTCCATTTCATGATCTTGGCAACCTTGCCAAAAACCAGTTGAACATATATGTGGGTTTATATATGGGTTTAGTTCTGGGCTAGTCTATTTCTTTGATCTATATATCTTTTTTTTTTTTGCCAGCAACACACTGTTTTGATTACTTTGTAATAAGTTTTTAGATCTGGAAGTGTGAATCCTCCAACTTTGTTCTTTTTCAAGATTAATTTGGCTATTGGGATCTCTTGAGATTCCATATGAACTTTAGGATGAATTTTTCTTTTTCCACAAAGGAGGTAGTTGGGATTTTGGTAGGGATACATTGGATCTGTAGATGTTTGGGGTAGTATTATAAATACAATTATTTTCTTAATTTCTTTTCAGATTGTTCATTCTTAGTGTATGGAAACACAACTGATTTTTGTGTGTGGACTCATATCCTGAAACTTTGCTGAATCAGTTTATTAGTTCTAACAGTCGTTTTTAAAATGTGTGTTGGGATCTTTGGGATATGTGAGCAGAGATTATTTCATTGCTTCCATTCCTATTTGGATTTTATTTATTTTTCTTTCCTAGTTGTCCTGGCTAGAACTTCCAATACTATGTTACATAGAAGGGGCAAAAGTGGGCATTCTTCTCTTGTTCCTGATCTTAAAGTAAAAGCTTTCAGTCTTTCACCATTGAGTATGATGTTAGCTGTGGGGTTCTCATAATAGCTTTTATGATGTTGAGAAAGTTTTCTCTATCCCCAGTTTGTTAATATAGTGGTGTTTATTTTAATATTGTCTTGACCCAGTTTTGAGGAACTAGCTAGAGGCCAGTCAGTTCCTCATCTTGAGCAGCTGATTATAAGCACAATCCCAGAACTTCATTATTAGGCTTTCACACTTTAGGCCACTATACATCTGCCTAATTGGTCCAGGGCCAGGTACCAGACAACTGGGGAGAGTCCCTATGCCCCAGAGCCCACTGAAATTATTTAAATTAGTCAATCCACAGGGAGTCCCAAAAAAACTGGCTAACCCCATCCAGCTTGCCATACAACTGCAGCCCAGCTTGCTGTTACCCTGTCCCCAGCTGCAACCCCCTGTGTGGGTCAGCCTGGAAGCCTTCTCTTATTGGGAGCTGCCTTTCATCCAAGTATCACTGTGTTCTATCCTATGATCAAAAGGATCTTTAGGGGTGCATGGGTGGCTTGGTCGATTAAGTGGCTAAGTGCCTGACTCTTGATTTCAGCTCAGGCCATGATCTCAGGGTCATGAGATCAAGTCCTGTATTGGGCTCTGTGCTGGGCCTGGAGCCTGCTTAAGATTCTCTCTCTCTTTCTCTCCCTCTGCCTCTCCCCCACCCCACTTGGGCACACACACACACTCTCTCTCTCTCTTTAAAAAAAAAAAAAAGAATCTTTAAGTCTTATAAAACAATTGGTGCTCTGAGCAGGATGGTATGACCATGATTGCTGATTCCGGAGTAGTTTTGTGAAGGGACTGCTCTTGTCTTACAAGTTGGTTCCAAATGACTGTGAAAGCAGCTTAGGACAGAATTGCCACCTGTTGAGCTTTAGGTTTGCTACTTGCTACTATGTCAGCCAGTGATTGCCATAGCTCTCCTTACGAATTTCCTTAGTGTGGCAATATTAAAAACAAACAGTGTCAACCGGCTAAACTGGGGTGCTAAATATTAGCCCCGGTGGGAACCCACCTTAGGGCGATAGGAGTGATAGGCCACTGGAGCTACACTTTCCAGGGTGAGGTTTTCTGGTGTGTTTGGGGTCACAGCCTGTGTTTGGGCAGAGATCTGTTCCAGGGACACATCACTTTTTTGGCATTGGTGTTTCTTTATTATTATTCAGGGCACACCCCGGTTTGTCCCTGTATTTCCTGGGAGTGTTGGTGCCCTGGTCTTTATGTCGGTGTTGCTCAAGTGGAGGTATGAACCTATCTCCCTTGCAGCTGCCTACCTTGCTGCTCTTGCCAGTGAACACCGTGCTCCCCAGACTCTCGGGGATATCATGAGTTGCATCCTCAGAGACCAGTAGCCCAATGTTTAATCCAAAGGGGGCCTCTGGGACAATAGCACCATTCTCTCATCCCTGCAGCCTCTCCACAACACCTACCTGAATTAACCAATTGCTTAAATAGTACAGAACCCAGGGCAAGGGTGCTTGGGCTTCAGCAAGTGCTGCCAGTATCAACAGGCCAAAGGACTGATACTTGGGTCAAGGGGGCTGTGTACCCTGTCCCAAGGTCAGGCTGCCATAGCCCTCTAAGTACAAACCTAGTCCCTGGGAGGTAGACTGGGAAGCCTGGGAAGGAGAGACAGCTGCCTTTCCCCATTTTTTCCTGTAACCATTTAGAAGATCCCCCAATCCCTTATCAGACAGAGATAGAAAATAAACACCAGAGCTTTAGGCAGAGAGAAGCGCCCCTCACCTCCCCCCCCATTAATAAGAATATAGGAATGCAGGGAGAAGAAGTTTAAAAATCACATATTTTTATATATTATCTAAACATATATATTTAAATTAAAACAAAGGTCCATAATTTGACCCAACTGGAAATCCAAAATTTACTTTAAAAATGTATATAACAAGAAGATAAAAGGGTGCTGCGAGTCTTGCTGTCCTCCTACAACATAGGTTCTAAGATAACATAAACATTTGCTAAAGTACGCCAATTCATAAAGCTTCGTGGACTTTTAATAATATTGAGCTCAAATTATAATTATTGGCCACATCCTGGGAATCCTGCTTAAATTTAAGCAGGGAAAGATCCCACTGTGGACATAAGCACTCTGCACAAGGAGCCGTAAATTAAAATTAAGTCTTTGGCACTTACAAATCAGCTTGACCCCATGGACCTCCAGTTAATACCTGGACCCTCTGGCATATGCTGCCTGCAGGAGGGGGTGGCCTCCCTCTTTCCCAGTTCCTTGCCAGATACCACGGTCTAGAGCAGGTCACCCTTCCCTCAGACTCCTTGGCTATTTGGGGAGCCCCTTTAGATTAGGTTGTACAGATGGAGTTGCCACCATCATATGTGATGGAGCTCAGTGGAATGTTGCTACTTTCCATCTCTTAACTAAGATGTTCCTGCTAAAGGATGGGGTCCAAGGGTCAGCACAATTCACTAAATTTCAGGCCATCATCCTAGCACTGGAGACTCTAATCAGCAAATGGCTCCGTCTGCATATTTTTACAAACTCTTCGACCGCTGCCTTTGGACCATTGTGTCTTTCAGGGTAAAGAATTCTTGAAATCTCTTGCCTCCTAATAACCAAAATATAAATCAAAGTTACATATGTCTTTACATATGCAAAGGTCGCAATACCAAGCTTTACCAGGACACTCCTTATCCCCTTTGGTATTCCGGTATTCCAGACATTGCTGATATTGACCAAGACACACATTTCACTTCTCAAAATAAACAGTGCTAGGCTCCTACAGAAGGCATTGAAGCGAACTTTTAGCCTCCTGGCAATAGGTTTAATTGAGAAGCCTAAAGGGCTCCTCAGAGAACTCCTATTTCAGTTACAAAATGACAAATGAACCATTAAATGGATCTATAACTTTCGCAGGTCTTAATCTGTCTTAATTCAAGGCCCCTTGGCTTACTCACACTTCATACCAACTTTAATAATCTTTCCCATCCCCCTTTAATGTAAAGGGGGAGGTGTCTCTCCTCCATGCGTACAAAGACATGTATGAGGCCCTTTAATAGTGTCTCCACTACCTTTGTCCATTTTCTATCCTTCCCATCCTATATGGGCTGGGGCCAGATCAATGGTAAATATTCTTCTGGGATGCATTAGACCAGATTATCCCATGGGCCAGATACCTGCCCCTGTGATATGGGGCCCATCGGAGCCTAAACTTCCACCACCTAAAATCTTCTCCTATGTTCAGGCCATAAGAGGAGATCATGAATCTCTCTCTCTCTCTGATCCTTTCCAAAAAATTAAAATTAGTTTTCCAGGTCCATTTACAGAATAGTATGGACTACCAAGGAGGGAGATCAAAAGTTCCACTTAGTAAATAAAAATCACATTCAGGGATAATAATGGAATCAACATCATATCCCATAATGATAAAACTAGATAACTCCTCATGTCCACATGCCATCCAGTTTGGCTAATGCAATCCCTGCAGCTCAAAGACCTTATTGATTGCCCACCACCAACTGAAATGACAACTGAGCCAAAGGGCCTATAGTCACTGATTTACTTGCTGACAGACTAATGCTGGTTTCAATTCCAGCCACAGATACTTCAGATAACTAATAATCTGACACCCTATTAACCACATGCATCCTATTCGCAATAAAACCCCTCTCATCATCCACCTGGGCAAAAGCTTGGATTGCTGGGGGCTTTTAGGTTTTGCCACCCTTAAGTAGAACATTAGTTGTGCTAGTTGGGTTCCAGAGCTTTGGTCCAATTACAACATGGAGGCTGGCATCACTTTTGCTAGCTCTGCACCCAGAAAGCCCCTTGACTTAGAAGATATTTACAAGCTCCCAGGCCCCACATTGCCCTCAATGTCTGCAAGGGCTAAGCCTTACAATTTGGGCCATATGGCCACAAAAACATGACCCACATCAACCCCGGTGGATATCCCATGGGAAGGATGTCCTAGTCCCACATCACAGACAACATCACCCTGGCCCAGGACTTGTTGCTGAAGAGGACATTGCTCTTTTCATCAGAGACAACTTCATCCCTGACTCTCAGACCACTGCCCCAGTAATGCCCACAGGCGGCCTCTCCTAAGGCACTGGCAAACTGGACATGGGACGTTTACTGCTTTTCTTTCTTTGATATTAGAGATTGTACTATACTTCTTGAGCTCACTGTCTGCTTAGTCCACAATTCTAGTATATACCTTGCTCTTGGCCGAAACCCCTACATGCCCATGCCTAAAGGGAAATCGTAGAGAGGTTGCTACTCTATGTGCCATTCTAAAAATTAATGACAATTATTACTCCAGCCCTCAACCCCCTGGGGAGAGAACCTCGCACTTTCCAGTGCCTCCTTTTACTCCCCTACTCCAGTTTTCCATCACCATCTCCCACTGTGTACTCTGACCATGTCCCCCACAACCACCTCTTCTCACCGGTTATAAACAAATACTAATAACCTTTACATACATATATCTTACTAAACAGTTAATTTATATCCTCCAACAACATAACTGCTTGACCTGCCACCTTGACCCAAGAAATATGCCAAGATACTATTGTCACTAAAAAATATAATTCATGCTTTTACACACTTTACAGCTCCACCAAAATATTGTTAGAAGCCCAACAATTTCAGATCTGGTTAATACCACATAAATGAGGAACTTGGTTATGGGAGGGCATACAAAGACTCATACTTCTCCTTTTTTTCTTCTCTGCTCTTATGATAAATTGTTTTCTGTGCTGTTTAGGGCAACTATGCTGAATCTCTGGAAGTCTCTTTTATTATTTAGGACACTCAAATACTGCCGCCCCATCCCCACCCCCCAAAAAAAACTAGCTCAAAACTGATGTCAAGGTATTAAGGGATCAACTGTAATATAGTTTTTAAACAATGCTGTCTTGACCCAGGTTTGAGGTCGTGGCTAGGGGTTGGTCAGCTCTCCTTCTTGAAGAGCTAATTACAACTCACTCCCCTTATCAGGTTCTCACACTCTAGGCCACCATACACCCATACTAATTGCCCTGGGAGCAGGTTTCAGACCACTAGAGAAAGCCCCTATATGCTAAAGCCCACCGAAATTACTCAAATTAGTCAGTCCATAGGGAACCTGCAAAACCTAGCTAACCACACTCAGCTTGCCACACATAAGCTGCCAACTACAGATCCAGTATGCCGTGTTGAGGTAATCCTTTGTGTGGCAAGATCTGGAAGCCTTCTCTCATTTGGAGCTCTAAGTAACAGAGTTTAGTTTTCATCTGAGGGTCATTGTGTTGTCTCCTGTCATCAAAAGAATCTTTTTTTTTTAAGCTTTATTTATTTATTTTAGAAAGAAAAAGATGGAGGAAGAGGGGCAGAGGGAGAGGGTGAGTTATAATCAGAATGTGCTGAGTGCAGAGCCCAATGTGGGGCTTGATACTGCAACCCTGAGATCATGACCTGAGAGTTGGTTTCAACCAAGAGTTGGATGCTTAACTGACTGTGCCCCCCAAGCACCCCTCAAAAGAATCCTTAAATCTTACAAAACAGCTGAGTGTTTTATCATGAAAACGTGTTTAGTTTTGTTAAATCCTTTTTTCTGCATCAATTGAGATGATCCTATGGTTTTCTCCTTCAGTCTGTGTATGTGGTATATTACATTGTTTAATTTTCGTATGTTGAGGCATTCCCGAATTCCAAGAATAAATCCTACTAGGTCGTGGTATATAATTTATTGAAGATTTTTGCATCAGTATTCATGAGGGATATTGACCCGTAGATTTCTTCTCTTGTAGTGTCTTTGGTATTAGAGTAATGTTGGCCTCAGTAAATGAGTTGGAAGTGCTCCCTCCTCTTTAATTTTTTTGGAAGAGCTTGATTAGGATTGGTGTTAATTCTTTAAGATTTGGTAGAATTCACTAGTGATGCCATCTGGTCCAGGGCTTTTTATTTTGTTGGGAGGTTTCTGATTACTGATTCAATCACTATTACCAGTTATAGGTCTATTTATTTCTATTTCTTTATGATTCAGTCTTGATAGTTGTGTCATTTCTAGGAATTTTGCCATTTCATCATGTTATCCAATTGGTTGGTGTGCAATAATTTGTAATACTCTTTTATAATTTGTTTCATTTTTGTGAAAGTGGTGGTAATGTCCCCACTTTCATTTCTGATTTTAATAATTTGAGTGATTTTTTTTTTCTTAATCAGTGTAGCTAAAGGTTTGCCAATTTTGTTGATCTTTTCAAAGACCCAACTGTTGATTTCATTGATTTTTCTCTATTGTTTTCTTATTCTCTATTTCATTTATCTCCACTCTAATCTTTATTATTTCCTTCCTTTTTCTAGCTTTGGGTTTACTTTTCTCTTCTTTTTCTGGTTCCTTAAGGTGTAAAGTTAGACTTTGATTTGAGAACTTTCTTCTTCCTTACTCTAAGTGTTGACAGCTTATTATTTGCATAGCACTGTTTTTGCTACATCCCATATGTTTTGATATGTTGTGTTTTCATTTTCATTTGTCTCAAGATATTTTCTAACTTCCCTTGTAATTTCTTATCTGACCAAATGATTGCGTTGAGTGTGTTGTTTAATTTCTGTATATGGGTGAAATTCCCAGTTTCCCTTTTGTTATTGATTTCTAGTTTCATTCAGTTGTGATCAGAAATGATATTTTGTATGATTTCAGTCTCTTTTAGTTTATTAAGATTTATCTTGTGACCTAACATATGGTCTATCCTGGAAAGTGTTCCATGTGCACTTGAAAAAAATGTACTCTGCTTTTGTTGGGTGGAGTGTTCTCTATATGCCAGTTGATTCATAGTGTTGTTCAAGTTCTCTATTTCCTTATTGATCTTCTGTCTGGTTGCCTTATCTGTTACTGAAAGTGAGTATTGAAGTCTCCAACTATTATTGTATACTATCTATTTGTCCCTTCAATTCTGTCAGTGTTTGCTTCATATATTTTGAAGCTCTTATGTTTGGTGGCTATATATTTATAATTCTTCATATGTTCTTGGTGGGTGGACACTTTTATCAATATATAATGTTAGTTGTCTCATAACAGTTTTTGATTTAAAGTCGTTTTGTCTGATATTAGTAAAGACAACTCAGCTCTCTTCTGGTTATTATTCTATATAGGATATCTTTGTCCATTCTTTCACTTTCATATTATTTGTGTCTTTAGATTTAAAGTGAATTTCTTGTAGCTAGCAAATCATTAAATTACACTTTTTTAATCCATTCTGCCAATCTTTGCCTTTTGAGTGGGGAATTGAACGTATACACATTTAACAAAAACTACTGGTGAGAAAGGACCTACTTTTGCCATTTTGTTATTTGTTTTCTGTATGCCTTATAGCTGTTTTGTCCCTCATTTCCTCCATTACTGCATTCTTTTGTGTTTAGTTATTTTTATAATAACATAGTTTTGATTCCCTTCTCATTTTATTTTCTGTATATTTTATAGTTATATTCTTTATGATTTCCATATTACTTGTACAATTTTAAAGTTATAATAATTTCATTTGAATTGATACTAATTTAACTTTAATTGCATATAACAACTATACTCTCCACCACCTTAAGTTACAGACACAGATATGTCATTATGTTATATACTCACTAACATAGATTTATATTTATTTTATGCTTTTGTCTTTTAAATTCTCTAGAAAATAAAAGTGAAGTTACAAAGCAAAATTACAATAATATTAGTTTTTATATTAACCATGTATTTAACTTTGGAAATCTATATCTTTATATATATATTTGAATTACTGTCTAGTGTTATTTTATTTCAACCTGAAGAATTCCCTTTGGCATTTCTTATAGGCTAAGTCTAGGGGTAATTAACTCCCTTAGCTATTGTTTATCTGGAATGTTTTACTATCTCCTTCATTTTTGAAGGATAGTTTTGGCCAACATAGACTTCTCACTTTACTGTTTATTTTTTCAGCATTTTAACTATATCAATCTCTCTGCCTTCTGCCCTCTAGGTTGCTGAGAAATTCATTGATAATTTTATTGAGGATCATTTATAAGTGACAAGTCGTTTCTCTCTTGCTGCTTTCATGATTTCTCTTTGTCTTTTCACAGTTTGATTATAATGTGTCTCCATGTGGGATTTTTAGGGCTTATCATATTTGGTATTCGTTAAGTTTCTTAGATTTGTAGATTCATATATTTCATCAAATTTGAGGAAATTTTGGCCATTATTGAAGTATTTCTGCCCTTATCTCTCTTTCTACTCTTTCTAGATCTCCCATAATGTATATTGCTCTATTTTATAGTATCCCAGAAATCCCTTAGGCTTTGTTCCCTTCTCCTCATTATTTTTTCTTTTTTGTTTTTAGACTCAATAATTTCAATTGTCTTATTTTTTTAAAAGAATAATTGATTCTTCTGCCTGCTCATATCTGCTGTTGAATCCTGCTAGTGAATGTTTCCATGAAGTTATATTTTTCAGTTTCAGAATTTGTTTGGTTCCTTTTTATAATTTCTCTCTCTGTTGATAATCTCATTTGTTTATTTTTTTATTTCCCTGATTTCTATTATTTCTTTGTCTTTTCTGTTAGCTCTGTCTCCCCCTCTCTCTCTCCTGGTAAATCCAGACTTATTTATTTATTTATTTAAGTTCTAATTTAAATCCCAGTTAGTTAACACACAGTGTAATATTAGTTTCAGGTGTACAATTTAGTGATTCAATATTTCAGTACAACACCCATTGCTCATCACAGTAAGTGCACTGCTTAATTCCCATCACCTATCCCCTACCCCCTCCCTTCTGATAAACATCAGTTTGTTCTCTATACTTAGGAGTCTGTTTCTTGCTTTGCCTCCCTCTCTCTTTTTTCTCCCTTTGCTCATTTGTTTTGTTTCTTAAATTCCACATATGAGTGAAATCATATGGTATTTGCCTTTCTCTGACTGACATTGCATTTAGCATAATACACTCTAGCTCCATCTATGCCTTTGGAAATGGCGAGATTTCATTCTTTTTTTATGCCTGAGTAATATTTCATCATATATATACCACCTCTTCTTTATCCATTCATCAGTCAATGGACACCTGGGCTGTTTTCATAGTTTGGCTATTGTAGATAATACTGCTATAAACATTGGTGTACATGTATCCCTTTGAATTCGTATTTTTGTATTCTTTTGATAAATGCCTAGTAGTGCAATTGCTGGATCATAGGGTAGTTCTATTTTTAAATTTTTGAGGAACCTCCGTACTGTTTTCCAGAATGGCTATACCAGTTTGCATTCCAACCAATAGTGCAAGACGATTCCCCTTTCTCCACAGCCTTACCAGCACCTGTTGTTTCTAGTGTTGTTGATTTTAGCCATTCTAATAGGTGTGAGGTGATATCTCATTATAGTTTTGATTTGTATTTCCCTGATGATCAGTGATGTTGACCCACGGTTCGTGTGTCTGTTGGCCATCTGTATGTCTTCTTTGGAAAAATGTCTGTTCATGTCTTCTGCCCATTTTTTAATTTGATTATTCATTTTTGGAGTGTTGAGTTTTATAAGTTCTTTGTATATTTTGGATACTAACCCTTTATCAGATATGTCATTTGCAAATATCTTGGCCCATTCTGTAGGTTTGTCTTTTAATTATGTTGATTGTTTCCTTGAGCTGTGCAGAAGCGTTATATAATTTATGTAGTTTACTTTTTATAGTTTACTTTTGCTTTTGTTTCCATTGCGTCTGCAGACCTATCTAAAAAGAAGTTCCTAAGGCTAATATCAAAGAGATTAGTGCCTGTGTCCTTTGCTAGGATTTTTATAGTTTCAGGTCTCACATTTAGGTCTTTAATCCATTTTGAATTTATTTTTGTGTATGGTGTAAGAAAGTGGTCCAATTTCATTCTTTTGCATGTTGCTGTCCAGTTTTCCCAACACCATTTGTTGAAGAGACTGTCTTTCTCCCATTGGATATTCTTTCCTGCTTTGTCGAAGATTAGTTGACCATAGAGTTGAGGGTACGTTTCTGGGTTCTCCATTCTGTTCCATTGATCTATGTGTCTGTTTTTGTGCCAGTACCATACTGTCTTGATGATAACAGCTTTGTAATAGAGCTTGAAGTGCAGAAATGTGATGCCTCCAGCTCTGTTTCTCTTTTTCAAGGTTTCTTTAGCTATTTGGGGTCTTTTGTAGTTCCATGCAAATTTTAGAGTTATTTGTTCTAGCCCTGTGAAAAATGCTGTTTGTATTTTGATAGAGATTGCATTAAATGTGTAGATTGCTTTGGGTAGTATAGACATTTTAACAATATTTGTTCTTCCAATCCATGAGCATGGAATGTCTTTCCATTTATTTGTCTTCTCTTCAATTTCTTTCATCAGAGTTTTATAGTTTTCAAAGTACATGTCTTTGACCTCTTTGGTTAGGTTTATTCCTAGGTATCTTAGGGTTTTTGGTGCAATTGTAAATGGGATTGATTCCTTGATTTCTCTTTCTGTTGCTTCATTGTTGATATATAGAAATGTAACAGATTTCTTTTTTTTTATTGTTTAAAGTTTTATTTATTTATTTGAGAGAAAGAGGAAGGGAAGGGACAGAGGAAGAGGAAGAGAGCATCCAAGCAGACTCTATGCTGAGTGCAGAGCCTGGTGTGGGGCTCGATCCCAGAAGCCCAAGATCACAACCTGAGCCAAAACCAAGAGTTGGATGCTTAACTGACTGTGCCACCCAGGTGCTCCTAGAAATGTAACAGATTTCTGTACATTGATTTTGTATCCTGTAACTTTGCTGGATTTGTTTATCAATTCTAGCAGGGTTTTCGGTGGATTTGTTCAGATTTTCTATATATAGTATCATGTCATCTGCAAAAAGTGAGTTTCATTTCTTCCTTGCCCATTTGGATGCATTTTATTTCTTTTTGTTGTCTAACTGCTGCGGCTAGGACTTCCAGTACTATGTTGAATAAAAGTGGTGAGAGTGGACATCTCTATCTTGTTCCTGACCATAGAAGAAATGCTTTCAGTTTTTCCCCATTGAGGATAATATTAACCATGGGATTTTCATACATGGACTTTATAATGTTGAGGTATATTCCCTCTAAACCTACTTTGTTGAGGGTTTTTATCATGAATGGCTGTTGTACTTTCTCTTTTTCTATTGAAATTATTGTATGGTTTTTGTCCTTTCTTTTATTAATGTGGTGTATCACATTGGTTGATTTGCAAATATTGAGCCATGCTTGCAAACTAGGAAGAAATTCCACTTGATTGTGGTGAATGATTTTTTTAATATATTGTTGGATTTGGTTCGCTAGTATTTTATTGAGAATTTTTTCATTCATGTTCATCAGGGATATTGGCCTGTAGTTCTCTTTTTTTAATGGAGGTTTTATCTGGTTTTGATATCAGAGTAATGCTCACCTCATAGAATGAATTTGGAAGTTTTCCTTCCTTTCCTATTTTTTGGAACAGTTTGAGAAGAATAAATATTAACTCTAATTTAACTTCTTTAAATGTTTGGTAGAATTCACCTGTGAAGCCATCAGGTCCTGGACTTTTATTTTTTGGGGAGTTTTTTGATTACTTATTCAATTTCTTTGCTGGTTATTGGTCTGTTCAAGTTTTCTATTTCTTCCTGGTTCAGTTTTGGTAGTTTATATGTTTCTAGGAATTTATCCATTTCTTCTAGGTCGTCCAATTTGTTGGTATATAGTTTTTCATAATCTCTTATAAATGTTTGCATTTATGTGGTGTTGGTTGTGCTTCTCCTTTCTCATTTGTGATTTTATTTATTTGGGTCCTTTCTCTTTTCTTTTTGATGAGTCTGGCTAGAGGTTTATCATTTTGTTAAGTTTTTTGTTTGTTTGTTTGTTTTCCAAAGAAGCAGCTCCTGATTTCATTGATCTGATCTATTATTTGTTTGTTTGTTTTTAGCTTCTATATCATTTATTTCTGCTCTTTTCTTTATTATTTCATTCCTTCTGCTGGCTTTGGGCTTCATTTGTTGCTCTTTTTCTAGCTCCTTTAGGTATATGGTTAGGTTGTTTATTTGAGATTTTTCTTGCTTCTTGAGGTAAGCCTGTATTGCTATATACTTCCCTCTAAGGACCACTTTTGTTTCATCCCAAAGGTTTTGGTCTGATTTGTTTTCATTTTCTTTTGTTTCCATGTGTTTTTACATTTCTTCTTTGATTTCCTTGTTGAACCATTCATTGTTTAGTATCATGTTGTTTAGTCTCCATGTATTTGTGTTCTTTCCAATATTTTTGTTGTGGCTGACTTCTAGTTTCAAAGTATTGTAGTCAGAAAAGATGCATGGTATGACTTCAATCTTTTTGTGATTGTTGAGGTCTGTTTTGTGACCTAATATGTGATCTATTCTGGAGAATGTTCCACGTGCACTTGAAAAGAATGTGTATTCTCCTGTTTTAGGATGGAACATTCTGAATATATCTGTTAAGTTCATCTAGTTCAGTGTGTCATTCAAAGCCATTGTTTTCTTGTTGATTTCCCATTTGGATGATCTGTCCATTGATGTAGGTAGGGTGTTAAAGTCACCTACTATTATTCTATTATTATTGATTAGTTCCTTTATGTTTGTTATTAATTGTTTTATAAATTTAGGTGCTCCCAAGTTGGATGCATAAATATTTACAATTGTTATATGTTCTTATTGGATTGTCCTCTTTATGATTATATCATATCTTTCTTTGTCTTTTTTTACAATCTTTGTTTTAAAGTCTAGTTCATCTGATATAAATATTGCTACTCCAGCTTTCTTTGGGCATCCATTTGTATGATAAATGCTTTTTTGCCCCCTCACTTTCCATCTGCAGGTGTCTTTAGGTCTAAAATGAGTCACTTGTAGGCAGCATATAGATAGGTCTTTTTTTTTTTTATCCATTCTGACACCCTGTGTCTTTTGATTGGAACACTTGATCCATTTACATTCAAAGTAATTACTGATAGATTATTTATTGCCATTGTATTACTTGTTTTGTAGTTGTTTCTGGAGCTTTTCTCTGATTCTTTGTTTTTGTCACTTTTGGTCTCTCCTTAGCATTCAACAAGTTCCCTTTAATATTTAATATTTCTTACATGGCTGGTTTAGTGGTCATGAACTCCTTTAGTTTTTATTTCTCTGGGAAACTCTTTACCTTTCCTTCTATTCTGAATAAGAGCCTTGCTGGATAGACTGTTCTTGGCTGCACGTTTTTCCCAGTCAGCACTTTGAATATATCATGCTACTTCCTTCTGGCTTGCCATGTTTCTATTAGGAAATCTCCACCTAGCCTTTTGGGTTTTTCCCTTGTATGTTACTGTCTTCTTTTGTGTCATTATTTTAAGATGTTTTTCTTTATTATTATATTTTGCAAGTTTAATTACAATATGTCTTATTGTCAGCCTGCTTTTGTTGATTTTGATGGGAGCTCTCTGGATGTGTGTTTCTTTCCCAAGAGTAGGGAAGTTTCCTGCTATTATTTTGTGAAATAAATTTTCTGCCCCCTTTCCTCTCTTTCTCTTCTGAGACTCCTATAATACAATTATTACTACATTTGATGGAGTCACTGAGTTCCCTAAGTCTATTTTTGTGTTCCTTATTCTTTCTCTCTTTTGTTCACCTTCATTATTTTCCATTATTTTGTCCTCTATATCACGAATTCATTCCTCTGCTTCTTCCAGCCTGCTGTTCATTGTATTGGCCTGTTTCCAATCTCATCTATTGCATTCTTCATTTATGACTGATTCTCTTTTAACTCTTTCATCTCTGTGGTAAAAGATGTCTTCTATTCTTTTCTCAAAGCTGGTGTCTATCTTTACGATTGTTGCTTTATTTTTTTTTTAAGATTTTATTTATTTATCTGACAGAGAGGGAGAGCAGCAGAGGGAGAGGGAGAAGCAGACTCCCCACTGAGCAGGGAGCCCAGTGCAGGACTTGATCCCCAGGATGCCGGGATCATGACCTGGGCTGAAGGCAGATGCTTAACCAACTGAGCCACCCAGTCGCCCACGATTGTTGCTTTAACTTCTCCATCAGTCATGTTATTTCTATCTGTCTCACTTAGATCTCTGGCTGTGGCCTTATTTTGTTCTTTCATTTGGGATTAATTTCTCCATTTTGGCATTTTGTCCAATTCTGCCTTATTCTCTGTGTTAGAAAAACTAGTTATGTCTCCTGCTCCTGAAAGTAATGGCCTTATGAAGAACAGTCGTATAGTGCCCAAGGCCTAGCGCTTCAGGGAGTGTCTCCAGTGTGTGTGTGAACTCTGCTGTTGTGTTCTGGCTGCTCTATCCTTCAGAGCAATTGTCTGCAGAGGCTCTTTTTGCCACAGCGGGCAGTGTTTGCTACTTGGCCTAAATGTGGAAAGTTTTAACTAGGTGTACTCTGGTCTGCTTGTGAATTGAGACCTGACACTAACTCCACAAGAACTGAGGCCCTGCAGAACTCTCTGGCTGGGAGAGGTGGTGTGGGTAGGGGTTTGTGCTAGTCTTCTGGGGGAGGGGACTGCCACATTGGGAATGAGACAAGCTTGACTGAGAAGGGCAGTTCCACCAGAGCACAGGGAGTTGGGGCTTGGTGTAACCATGTTAGGCAGCCAGTGTTGGCACCAAGCTGCTTCTGTCACGTGGTTCTGTGTTTATGCTGAGGGGTGGGGGAAGAATTGGCACCAGTCAGTTCCTTTGTTCCTGGGGAGGAGTCTCTGAATGCTGCCTCTCAGGGAAGCAGCATTCACTATTCCTAGAATAGTGAATAATCTCTCTGCTGTGTGCCTTAGGTGTTTCTCAGTTCACTGTTCCCAAGCCATCTGGCCCTGGGTTGTTTGCTTGCCTTCTTTCCAGGAGCAGTGCAGTGCCATCAGGGCTCCATCCCAGCCAAGCCAGCTGACCTTTAAAACTCCAGGCTTTAAGTTCTGCTGCTTGCAAGAACTCATGAAATTCATCCCTTCTAATTTTATAAGACAATAGCTTTGGGGAAATGTTCTCCTTGTGCACTCCCCTGTGTGTTCCTCTCTCTCTCTCTCTCTCGCCCTTCTCTGTGACCATGGCTCCCTTCCCTCTGCAGCACCCCTGATCCATTTCTCCCCTAAATCATATGCCTGCACTTCCTACGTTCTTCAGTGTGGTTCTTCTCTCCCTTTAGTTGTGGAGTTTGTTCTGTCAGTCTTCAGGTAGATTTCTGGTGTATTTAGGATGATGTGATAGTTATCTAGTTATGCTTGTGGGATGAGATGAGCCTAGGGTCCTCCTACTGCACCACCATCTTCCTCTCCATCCTTTCCTTTAGCTCTTTGAACATATTTAAGAAAGCTGGTTTAAAGTCTTTGTCTAGTAAATCCAATGTCTGTGCTTTCTCAAGGAGAATGTCTGGAGATTTATATTATTCCTTTGAATGGGCTGTGTTTTCTTGTTTCTTTGTATGCCTTATGATTTTTATTAGAAAACTGGGCATTTGAAAAAATAGCAACCTCTTCCAGTCCTTACAAACCAGCTCTGTACTGGGGCAGTGCTTCACCAATTGGGCAGTGCTTCACTAATTGGGTCAGGGATAAGCCTGAGATAAAAGCTTAAGGTCCACTCAGGTCTTTTCTGAGAATGCCTCTTGCCTGGGCTTGTGTGTGGCTCTCTCAATTCCTCCATATACATGGCCTTTTTTGAATGTCTTAATATCCCAAAGAGTTCATTCCAGCTTTTCCCCAGGGACTAGATGGTCTATTGTATGTCCCCACCTGTCATCTTTTGCCTCAGGTGCACAAACAGTGACTACTGCTTTTCCCCTAGACTGAGATTCAAGTTATATGAGACAACTAGTCCTTTATGAAGCCCCCAGAAAGGGTAGAACATAGCCAGTAAGTTTAATCTGCAACTGGGAATTTGGCTGCTGCATCTTCTAGATGAAGACTGCTGAGCCAGGAGGGAGTGGGGAAATGGTGAGTAAAATTTCCATGAATTTTCCTATCAATTTTAAGGTAAATTTTTCTTACCTGGGAATGCACTTGGTTACTGTAGCTCTTTGGCGGTTTTTCACAGCTACCGTAAGGTTAATTCAGCCAGTTTCTTGTTTTTTGGTGTTTTCATGGACTAAGGGATTGAAACTTTCTAGTTTGGCATTTTGCTTATATCACACCCTTGAGGAACTTTTGTGTAGTTAAGACAATCACTTTGAAAAATTAAACAACGTATCAGGCAAAAAAAATTTCAATACACTGAGATGAAAGCTAATTTCTGTAATATCCCAAAAAACTCTTACAGTAAATCAATTATAAAAATATGAAAACCAAGTAGCACTTTGAACGTACAAGAGAGGAAATAACATTATGTCCTTTTTTACATAAATTACATACAGGCAATTTAAAGAAAAAGAAAAGTTACCATTTCTTTTGATGATGTTAAAGTGTATATTCAACTCTTTTTGTTTGTTTGTTTGTTTTGTTTTTTTAATAATTTTTTATTGTTATGTTAATCACCATACATTACATCATCAGTTTTTGGTGTAGTGTTCCATGATTCATTGTTTGTGCATAACACCCAGTGCTCCACGCAGAATGTGCCCTCTTGAATACCCATCACCAGGCTAACCCATCCCCCCACCCTATATTCAACTCTTATATTGGCTTATTTCTAGATAAAGTAAAGAATAAGACTAGTATTTTATATAAGCTGTAAACTCTGCATTGGAGCTTTCTAAACTCTGTTAGGTTTATGTATTTTAGCTCCATATCTTTATCGTAGGAAACTTTTCCTTGCCCCACCTTTCTTCCACTTTTACTTCTTACTTTTTAAGGGCCAGTTCCCATATTCTTGTTATAAACCATCTCATGAAACAGATTAAGCTCCCTCTTAGGTGGAAATCAAGAAATGTGGTCAAAAACAGTTGCCCAGACTTTCCAGCTCTGGGCTTTCTTTTTAATTTCCCCTGTTGATTCAAATTTTGCATTATAGAATGGAGATCAATTACATGAGCATTAGTTCTCACCAATAATCAGTTCAATATGACTATGGTAAGTTATTAGTTGCTTTTGATACTTTGAACTTCCTTGTGTGATTGGTTTTTGTCTGCCATTTATGACTGTGGTTGGTTTTGTCTGCCATTTACAACTCCATTCTTTGGATGCCCAGGAGACAGAAGCTTATCAAATTTAATTAAGATGTTTAACATGTAGAATGAAAATGAAGTTGGGCCTAGAATTTTATTTTTTATCTTAGTACATGAGTATTAAGTTCAAGGCATAGGGTTTGAAGAGCCCTTAACCATATCATGGGACTGTTGATAAAGGAGAGTGAGAACTCATTCATACTAACACAACTTCACAGATTTTTATAAGAGACCGAAAGATATCACCACTTTTCAACTACCTTGAAAAATTTCTAAATAAATAAGTAAGTAAGTTTAGGTTAAACCAGAAGCTCTGTGTCATATATTGGTTTCCTTTTTCAGAAGGGAAGTTCAAGTTTAATTTTGTTCAGTACATGTTAGAGTAGTGGGAAGGACATAGTGTCATTTCCTCTCTTGTTAAAGTTCTTGCTGATTTGTCTGGGTGAGCTTATTTAAAATAGCTGAAGTCAATGAACAGAAATGGAAATGGCACTGGTAAGAGGAACTGTACCTTTACATTAAAGAAAGAGTTCAGAAACCAAAAAAAGAGAGAAAGAAATGCCTGCTAGAATTTCAGATGGTACAGAGTAGGATCATGTCCTTTGCTAAAGGCAGCTATGAAGGAAGACCAGTGAGCACAATTTCAAATGCCTGCCTATCTAGTGCTCTGAGGCACTCTTTACTCTTTATCTAGGTCCATAGTGCATTAATCACATTACAAACCCATGAGAAGTTTTATTGGTGAAGAGGTACAACCTTACTTTGACTTCCTGTTAACACAAGGAAGACTGATTAGTCCAATCTATTGCAGAAATTCTCAAGAACTATGCTAAATTAAACCTGTGCATGATATTGACTCTTCAATACCCAACAGCTCCCTGGCGATTGGATATTCAGTGTTGACCCAAGTTTAAATATTCCTCAATAATTAGTTCTCTATTTGGACCTCATAGAATCTGGCAATAGTATAATTATTTTCTCTAAAGTAACCTGTCTTTTCACATAGTCTGTTTTCCCCACAATTTCAACTCTCTATGTATGTTGTCAGAAATAGCAATGATGCAATCTTCATGTCTAAATTAATTTATATGGAAAATTGTAAACACTGTCCCATATAGCCTTCAGTAGTCTAGTTTTATAGGTGTTGATGACAATGAAAACCATAATTAAGCCTTCCCTTACAAATCTTATGATGACGTGAATAGACTTCCTCGTGATTATACATTGTCTTCAATCATCAAAAGATTCTTTGCCTCACATTAAAAAGGCTGTAATTGTCCTTCAAAAACAATGTCTAGGGGCGCCTGGGTGGTTCAGTCATTAAGCGTCTGCCTTTGACTCAGGTCATGATCCCGGGGTCCCGGAATCGAGCCCTGCATCAGGCTCCCTACTCGGCAGGGAGCCTGCTTCTCCCTCTCCCACTCCCCCTGCTTGTGTTCCCTCTCTTGCTGTGTCTCTCTCTGTCAAATAAATAAATAAAAAATCTTAAAAAAAATAAATAAAAATAAAAACAATGTCTAATTTATTAAGACTTATTATTAGGAGCAGGCAGAGAAGGACAGAAGGTCTATAGTTCCATAAATTTATAAATAGTAAATTACCAATTACTTTTGGCTTATAACTGCCAGACATTGCCCTTAAAAAGGGAAATTTCCCTTAAAAAGGGAAAAATGAGCTTTGTCACCGTAGCACCCACCACCATAATAGCTAAATAAGTTAATGCATACTTAAGGAATGTGCAGTGGAGAGAAACTGACCTGCAATGTATTCAGAAACTAGCAAGAATTGAGGACTATTAATGTCTGGATGTAAACTGTTGCATTATGAGATGATCAATAAAAAGTATTTGGAAAAAGGCATTCATTAGTTCAATCAACATTATGGAAAATCTAATATGTGAGAGGAGTCATAAAGCATGAGAGATGGGTGTGTCAGATTGTCGAGGGAATGTTTTTCATTTATCTAATGATACATAACATACCACTCAAAATTTGAGGGGAGGGGGTTAAAATAACAACAGTCATTTATTTGCTTACTCTTCCATAATTTTGGCAGGACCTGGGGACAACTCATCTCTGCTCCATGTGACTCAGTTGGGATTGGAAGATCCACTCCAAATATGGCTTACTCATGTGGACAGCAAGTTGAGGCTGATTGTCTCCTAGGTGCTCAGTGGAGTTGTTGACCAGACTCTCAATTCTCCTCCATGTTGCCTTTGCAGAAGCCTAGGTTGGGCTTCTCACCACACACCAAAAGAGTTTTGAAAGGAAGACGGTGAGTGCCAATGTGCAAATGCTTATCAAGTCTTGGCTCACTTCATGCTTAATAATATCCTATTGGCCAACTCTAGTCACATGACCAAGCCCAGAGTCGATGTGGGAAAAAATAATGCAAAGAGCCTGGTTCACTGGAGGCCAAAGTACCAGCCTACCATGGAAAAGTGGCTGGAGAGTTATAATACAAAGAACATACCTTGTTCTGCTTCAAGGAGCTCACAGAGAAGAAACCTTTTGAGTACTATTGATGTTTTACTACATATTGCAATGGGTAGATGTGAGGGACGATCTTTTACTCAGGACAATTGTTTGCTTATGGTGTTATATTATAGATAGGATAAATGAAAAATCAGAAAAGCATGACCATGAGCCCAGTGACCACAAGGTGGTTCCAACCAAGGCTGAGGCCCAAGGGGAGGACATTTTGCATCACGGTACAGACCTATTTTCTTGCCCTCCATTCTTCAATCGAGTCAATCTAGGGACATGTTTTAACTGATCCAGGCTGTTTTATTACTATACTTGTCTGAATAAGGAACCATTATGGTAACTTGTGGTATATCCTTAGGCAAATCCCTCACCATGCTGTTTCCTCATTTCTCAAACAAGGGAGTCAAATTAGGTGATCTCTACCGTTCCTTCAAAGTGTTATTTTTACTATATAACAATATAGTTAGTAACATTAGATCCTATTACATCAATAATGAGAAATGTGTTCTTTTCCTGACAAGCACATTCCTTTAACTAGTCAGTGAAGTTTATTGAGAACTAACTGGTGAATCTGGACTTCTCTGGGCACATCTGTTTGCTCGCTAACAGGCTCTAACTATGGAAACTGGAGTAGCATGAGTTAGGACTGGCTTTTGGCTTTGCAGGGGCCAGCAGTTTCTCTATTACAAACTAGGTGCCTTCTTGCATCAAAAGGTTAATTTCTGCATTACTTATCATCCTGGGTTGCTAAGAAGATAAGGGAAGTGAAAGTATTTAGCTTTGATTAGGGATTGAGGTTTTTTCTCACTTTGACCATACTCTACTAGGTTCTGACAGTTTTGCATCAGTCTTTGGGAAAAAAATAGAGGAATTCACTCTCAGGTATCTGCTAACCTCTAGAGTACTAGCCCTGCCCACGCCAAGGGAGGTCCCACTTTTTCAGCTTCTCTGTTGCTAAATCTGTGACCCTTTTAATGAAACCCAAGGGATTGTACACAAGGCAGAAAAGCAAGACATTTTTAAGAAGCAATTTAATATTTCTCTTCCTGATATTGTGCTTTTTTCCCTTTGCACTTCTTAGAATCCAAGAACTATAAGAAGCTTGCTTTTTTTTTTCCTTTTTTTTTTTTTTCTTTTCTTTTTTTAGTTTCACTTTCAAGATTGCAGCAAATCTGCCATGCCTTCCTGGTGAAAACGACTGAATTTGGACTAATGAAAAAAGGAACGGTCGGCTGTTATCAGAGTAAATGAAGGTATATCTTTAAAATTCTTACTGGGATAAGATCTCTCATGTTTGCTAGAGCTGGGACCGCACGTTGGTTTTAGTATTCTTTGGTCTTTCTTTGGTCTGGTGCTTGAAATCTAGTCAGAATCAACAAGGAGAATGGAAGAAAAGAGAGATGATAGAGGTGTGGGGAGAAGTGTATCATAACTCAGTGTACATGTAATAGCAAGAATTTATAATTAACATAATAAAATCCTTTAGACAGTAATTAATTTTATTTTTCTTTGTGGATTTCTGGACCTGGAAAAGCACATTAGGAAATTTATGGAGATCATTTTGCAATAGCCTTTTTTTTTTTAATCATATCTTTGGGGCGCCTGGGTGGCTCAGTTGGTTAAGCATCTGCCTTCAGCTCAGGTCATGATCCCGGGGTTCTGGGATCAAGCCCCGCCTGGGGCTCCCTGCTCAGCGGGAAGTCTGCTTTTCCCTCTGTCCCTCTGCCTCCCCTCCCCAACCCCCTGCTCTTGTGTGCTTTCTCTCTCAAATAAATAAATAAATAAAATCATATCTTTGTCTTAAAGTTACAGAGCCCTGTGAGCTTGAAAGAGCTTCTCTCCTTTCCTCAGTTTTGTTGGCTGGAGAGGAGACAGAAGCTGGCATTTTAGGATAATGCGCTTGAAAAGGAGAAAACGCTTCAGGTGTTCCTGGGAGTACAAAAGTGGCTTCTTTGACCTCATAAAGGAAAGCGGAGGAAGGTGACAAGTAGAAAGGAGTTTAGATGTATAGGTTGATCAGAAAGCAGCACTGGCAGGTGCAGGTGCTTCAGATGAAATCTGAGAAGTCAGCCTCGGGCAGTAGTAGCTCAGGAGGTTACCTCCCAATTTTGCAATAGGATTGTGTGTTTGTGTGTGTCTACAGTTAGGTGTTACCTGTATACATTCAGGGGAAAAAAAAAAAAGTATTGTGAAGTGCACAAACCAAACTGGAGAAGCCGACTAAATAGTGGTTAGCTCTAAGTAGCCTGGCTCCAGACTCCATGTCTTCATCATGACGCAATATTATGTCTCACTTGGGGGCGCCTGGGTGGCTCAGTTGTTTAAGCGTCTGCCTTCGGCTCAGGTCATGGTCCCAGGGTCCTGGAATCGAGCCCCGCATGGGGCTCCCTGCTCAGTGGGGAGTCTGTTTCTCCCTCTCCCACTCCCCCTGCTTGTGTTCCCTCTCTCACTGTGTCTCTCTCTGTCAAAATAAATAAAATCTTAAAAAAAAAAATTCTCTTTCACTTGGACACATGTAATTCGATGTACCCTGAAAGGCCTTTCTAAAATTGCAAGGCCCACTGAGTCCTATTTTCCATCTTTTTAGTTTTCTTTGCTTCTATTATGTCTCATACAATAGCAATTTTTTCCCTTCTGTTTCATCCTCTAACTGTATTTTCATTTGTTTCACTGAATCAAATTCCAGAATAACTTTTGCATACAGTTTGCATAGTTATAAACTTACCAAACCTTTGCATATTTCAAAATGCTTTCCCCCCTTATCGTGAATTGTTCCACTGGAAATGAAATTTTAGGTTCAAAGTTTCCCCTGATCATTTTGGAAGCTCATCACTACTGTTTTCTAGTGGCTGGTGTTGCTGATGAAAAGTTTTCTACCATTCAGGATCTTTTTCTTTTGGAAATAATTGATCATATGTTCTCCTTTGAAGGTTTTAGGATCTTTTTTCTTGTGAATGGCCACAATTCCGAAGTTTCATAAGATTCTCTCTGTGGATTTTCCTTTTTCGCTCCTCCTGCCTCCCATTTGGTGAGTCTTTTCCATGTGATGAATGTATTTTCAGATCTGGGAATGTCTTTCAGTCCTTCAGGGATATTCTTTGTAAATAGATTAGTCCTTTTCAGTAATTCTGATCTTTATCTATAGCCCTTCCAGAAGAGATAAATGTCACCCAGACAAGGAAGAGAATATATTGCAGGGACCGTAAGTGTGAGTTGGTAAACACAAGGAGAAGCATTTGTGGTGCAGGGAAGAGAGGTGTGGGAGAATCTCAGAGAGGTGAGGTTTGGGGAGTTAGTTCCTGATTTCCAGAATGTATTGTTTCCAGCTCCAAATTTTTCATGTATCTGAACAATTTGGTGAGGGGCCTCACAGCTGGCCTGGGCTGTGATATTTGTCATAGCCTATAAATATAAAAATCGTGTATAGCTTTACAATACTTAGTGCCAGTATTATAAAGGCCATAAAGTAATTAATAGAAACTGACTTTTCTTCTGTTTCTGAGAACTAGATTAGAATAAAAGTAAAACCACTATATTTTAAGAGCCAATTAGAACAATTATAAATACTCATACTAGTTCTATTTTCCTGCAATTAATCCTCTAAAGTGATGTTATTCTCTAAAACTTATCTGGAACTCTTCTTATGACATGACTTTTAGAGCTTATGGAAAACCTAACTTATTTAAATATCATTTTTATTGATCCATCTGCATACATTGAAGATGTATTTGATTTTTTAAAATATCTGAAAGTGAAACTAGGTAAATGATCGTACCAGAGACTATCGCATTAGGTACATATCCCACCAAAATAAAGTTGTGTCCATTTATGGAGGTGAAACGTTTTCTTGAGCTGATTAACTGCCCATGGAAAGCTATTCATTCAACATGTATTTATTCAATATTCGCTATGGTCCAGTCATTGTTCTAGACACAGGCAAAGCAATACAGAGTAAAGACAATCATGTCCTCTACTCCTATAACTTTATACTCTAGTCAGGTGGAATAGTTAATTAAATAATAAGTAAAATTATTTCAGATAATTCCCATCAACCATGGCACGGAAAAAACAATCTAGGAAAAGAATAACAAATAGAAGGATTTACGCTTCTGGGGCGCCTGGGCGGCTCAGTCGTTAAGCGTCCACCTTCGGCTCAGGTCATGATCCCAGGTGCTGGGATCGAGCCCCGCATTGGGCTCTTTGTTTGGCAGGAAGCCTGCTTCTCCCTCTCCCACTCCCCCTGCTTGTATTCTCTCTCTCGCTGTATCTCTCTGTCAAATAAATAAAATCATTAAAAAAAAAAGAGAGAAGGATTTACACTTCTTAATTCAAGGTTTACTATGAAGCCACAGTAATCAAAACAATGTGGTGTTGGCGTAAGAACTGACAAATGTTTCCATGTAAGAGAGTGGTGAGCCCAGATATAGACCCACACTTAAATCCACCCACACTTACTTGGTTTTTAAGAAGGATACTGAAGCAATCCAGTGGAGAAAGGGAAAAAAAAGTCTGACAAACTGGGTGTGCAACTGAAAAACATGAAACTTGACTCTTCCTTCGCATCATACACAACATTTTATTAAAGAGAGATCACAGGCCTTAACCTAACACCTAAAACCATAATCTTTTTTTTTAAAAAAGCATAATTTGGGAGTAGGCAAAGTTTCTTAGACGGGACACAGAAAGCAGTAATAATAAAAAAATGATAAATTAGACTTGATCATAATTATGAAGATATCATCATTCATTAAGAAAATGAGTAGGTAACCCACAAAATGGGAGAGAACACAAATATAAATCTGACAATGGACTGATACTTGTGTATATAAAAAAATTCCTAAATGCAATAATAAATAAGAAACAACCTAATTTTAAAAATGAGTTAAATCTTCAAATATACAAGGGAAAATATACAAATGGACAATAAGCATATAAAAATTATTAAATATCATTAGTCAGCCAAGAAATGAAAATTAAAAACCATAATGAGATATTACTACACACTCATCAGAATGAGTGAAAAATAATAGTGCCAAATGTTGGTAAAGATGTTGGTGGGAGTGTAAAATGGTATAAACTTTACTAAAAGATCTGGCAGTTTCTTATAAAAGTAATTATACTCTACCTTACCAAATGCCCAACAATTTCAATCATGGGTAATTATCCCAAAGAAATCAAGTATATGTTTCCATAAAAACATACAAAGATGTTCATAGTAACTTAATTCATAATTGTGAAAAACTTCACACAATCCATGCGTCTAATAATATCAGCATGGATAAAATATATTTATACAATGGCATACCATTTAGTTAAAAAAAATACTATTTAGTTAAAAAAAAAGAACATCCCAAAACAAGCAACATGGATGAACTTCAAAAATATTTGAGTGAAATATCTCTTATTTAAGAGAGTGAATATGAGCCCATTGTTAGGAAGTTATAAATCACGCAACACTATAGTAGAAAAAAGTCAGAGCTATGATGGTCTCTGGGAGACAGGGATTAGAATGAACTGGAAGGGGATGGGGGAACTCTTTAGGGTTAAGTTTACATAGGTGCATACACATGTCAAAAGTCAGAGAATGTACACTAAAGATTTGTGCATTTCGTTGTATGCAAATTTTATATCAAAAGAAAAACTCAACAAATACTGAACCGAAAGTAGCAATGCACACTCTTTTAGAGGGAAAGGTACTGATGTTGCAGTACACTTTGGTGAACTGGTGGATAGAGGATGGATAGATGAGTAGATATATGATAGTGGAAGAGTGTTCACTGTAAAATTCTGTGAGTTGTGCTGTTGTTTAGGACTTTTCATTAAAAATGCTAGAACAAAATAACTGTGGTAGAGCCATATTCTGTATGAATGGAAATGAGCAAATGCTGCTATAGGACAAGATGTGGATCAGTCTCACAAACCTAATATGGAATTTTAAAAAGGCATACAATGATACATAGCGCAGAATTCCATTAACATGTACATCAAAAGCAAGTAAACTTAAACTTTCTGTGTATGACATAATGAAGTGCTTGTCTGGGGAAGGAGGAGTGGTGGCTGGGCAGGAGCATGAGGGAGGTCTCGGGGGGCTCATTGTGCTCTATTTCCTGCTATGAGTGGTGAATGCACTGACATGCTCTTGATGAAAATTCAACAAGCTGTACATTCATGATTTGTGTACTGTTCTGTATATATTTAAAATATAATTACTGGGGCGCCTGGGTGGCTCAGTCGTTAAGCGTCTGCCTTCGGCTCAGGTCATGATCCCAGAGTCCTGGAATTGAGCCCCACATAGGGTTCCCTCCTCCGCGGGAAGCCTGCTTCTCCCTCTGCCACTCCCCCTGCTTGTGTTCCCTCTCTCGCTGTGTCTCTCTCTGTCAAATAAATAAAATCTTTAAAAAATATATATATGATTTAAATTCAAAATTTAAATTTAAAAAGTACATATATAATACAAATCCTGATACAAAAAGCTGAGCTTTTATCTAGAAATATAGAATAAAAAGATAAAAAGGTGGAATATGAAAGGAAATTTTATTTTTTTTAATTATTTATTTTAGAGAGAAATAGAGAGCAAGAGTGCAAGAGCAAGGGGTGGGGGAGGGGCAGAGAGAGAATCCTTAGGCAGACTCCCTGCTCAGCAGGGAGACTGACTCAGGGCTGGATCCTGGACCCTGAGATCATGACCCGAGCTGAAACCAAGAGTTGGATGCATAACTGACTGAGCCACCCAGATGCCCCTAAAAGGGAACTTTAAATACAGATAAGATCACATGAAGGGCCAATGTTTACCTAAAAGTGGTTTTAAAGGAGAGAACACAGGAAAAGAAAGAGGGGAAATGATCCAAATAGTAATAGAAAAAGAAAGCTAAAAATTTAAGGAAGACATGAGTCCTCAGACTGACAATGGCTTAGGGTGTATATCTACATTTTAGAGGGAAGATTTAGCATGAAATATCCTTGTGAAATTTTACATTACCAAGGATAAAGAAAAAGACACTTAAGAGAAAACAGAGAGTAAAATAAAGTTATCTTTTACATAAAGGAAAGAAAACCAGATGGGCATGGTTTCTTCTTAGCAACAACGGATACTAAAAGACAATGGAATAATGCCTTCATGACTTTGCAGAAAAAGTATTTTGAACCTCAAATAGCCTATACATCAAAATCATATGACAAAAGAACAAAAACAAATATTCAAGAACTTAAAAGATAAAACCTCCTATAGGTATTTTGGGGAAAGAGGGGGAAGAGCTACTCAAGGAGACACTTTAGTCAAAAATATTTCAAGAAAGAAGGTACTGAAATCCATGATAGTGACATTAACCTAGGAATATGGTGGAATGGACTCCAAGATGATAACCAAATAGCAGGTGTCAGACATATCCCTCCACACTTGTCATCTACCCAAGAGAATGATGAAGAAGGTAATTAATCTTGGTGTTACAGAAATGAAATCACATATTGTGCTTCTCTCAAAAAGGCATTGCATTGAAACTGGGATGGAGGTGAAGAATGAAGAGGGAGTTTGTATGCTCCATTTTTTACTTTTCGGTGCTATTTGATTTATTCCCATTTGATGTATTGCTTGTATAATACATACTTGTATATCATAGAAGTTGTGAGTCCAAAGATCATACGTAGTTCACATTTAGTTATCTGTTTTACAAGGAAAATACCAATGCCTATGAAAACCTATGTTACTAATGTCTCTTACTTGTTTACGTTTCTTTTAGAGGCGAGAATCATGAACCAGAGTTTACCTTTTCATATCTACTACTTTTTGGGACTGTTGCCCTTGTGGATACTGTGTACATCTTCTGCCAATAAATGTGTTGTTAGACAAGAAGTAGCTGACTGCAGTCATCTGAAGTTGACTCAAGTGCCTGATGACCTTCCGGCAAACATAACAGTGTTGAATCTCACCCATAATCAGCTCCGAAGATTACCATCTGCCAATTTTACAAGATATAGCCAACTTACTATCTTGGATGGAGGATTTAACTCCATCTCAAAACTGGAGCCAGAATTGTGCCAAAAACTCCCCCTGTTGGAAATTCTGAATCTCCAACACAATGAGCTATCTCACCTTTCAGATCAAACTTTTGTCTTCTGCATGAATTTGACTGAACTCCATCTAATGTCCAATCCAATCAAGAAAATTCAAAATAATCCCTTTCAAAACCTGAAGGTAAGATGAAAATGTTCATCTCCATATAAAAAATTAAAAATATGTTATCTCATGTTAAGTTTTCAAGTCACTTATGAATCTTTAGACTTTGTATCTAAATATCAAGGTGAAGAATAAGAAAACCAATCTTACCCCGTTTATGTTTGAAAATGTTTTCAAAAGGCAAAATAGCATCTTAAAACCAATTTCAGTCTTAATTTTTAAAGAACTTTGCCTCTCTTTCTCCCTCCCACTAAAAATTCAACTTAGAGGGGAGACTGGGTGGCTCAGTCGTTAAGCGTCTGCCTTAGGCTCAGGTCATGATCCCAGGATCCTGGGATCGAGCCCCGCATCGGGTTCCCCGCTCCGTGGGAAGCCTGCTTCTCCCTCTCCCACTCCCCCTGCTTGTGTTCCCTCTCTCGCTGTGTCTCTCTCTGTCAAATAAATAAATAAACAAACAAACAAACAAATAAATAAATAAATAAAAATTCAACTTAGATACAACAGGTAGAGATCAAAGAAGAATCTGATCTGTCATAACCAGAGAAGAATCAGAATATACCGCGAGGAACACAGCAAATAAAGCTCTCAGTGCTGCTGATTTAGTACCTGAAGTAATAACAAAAAAGGCCATATCCAAATTCTGACTTAAATGAAGTTAACAAATTGATGGATGATAAAGCAAATTGTTCAATTAAAAATTACCTACTCTTGGGGCGCCTGGGTGGCTCAGTCATTAAGTGTCTGCCTTCGGCTCAGGTCAGGATCCCAGGGTCCTGGGATCGAGCCCCGCATCGGGCTCCCTGCTCCCCGGGGATCTGGCTTCTCCCTCTCACACTCCTCCTGCTGTGTTCCCTCTCTCACTGTCTCTTTCTGTCAAATAAATAAATAAAATCTTTTTTAAAAAAATTGCATACTCTTGATTTAAGAAATCTCTTTACAAGATTGCTTTTCCAATGGCCACCATCTTTTTTTTCAGTACTTTGCTTGAATTTTGCATGTGTGAAAACGTATGTTATTGTCTCTCAATCTGAGGCAATTATTAAGTACTTTTCTTAAACCAAAGCCATTTTTAAAACTCTTTGTTTTCTTCATTTTATGGATGTAGAAAAAATTGGCATTCTTTGACCTCATGTGCCAAGAATAGTGTACAAACTTAAATATGCGTAGAAACATTTATAAAATGATTTGCTTGCTGGTGATTTGAAAATTCTTTCTTGTGCCTCCTTAGATTCTGAAGTGGACGAAATGTCTTTGGACACAAAGGCCTCAAAATCTGGTTAGAGTAATCCTTGGCAAAATCTTCTTTTATTTTTAAAACATAAATAAAAGTCTTACTCTCTTTAAACACATTACATAAGATTCTGCCCTAATATATATCAGCTTTTCATTACCTTTTACCCGAGTGGAAGTCTGTGTGCTAAAAAGTAGCACTAGGGTGGTAAAATGTCCCATGAAACAAACAAAAATGAATATTCTGCACTAGTCATGATGCAAAATTTACATAAGTGTCAGTCTTTCTCAATATAAAAAATCTTTTTAAGATCTCATGGACAGCAAAGTTCTACTCATACTTCTTTAAGAAGAAAATTTTTTCTTCTTTTTTTCTGTTGTTTAGTTTCAAGGCTGATGCATGACACTCTTTGTTTGTTAAGCCACATGAATATTCTTCACATCATAAAGAAATGCTTATTATAAATAAATGCTTATTTTTTAAGATTTTATTTATTCTTGTGAGAGAGAGAGAGAGAGCTTGAGTGCACAAGTGGGGGTTGGAAGGGGCAGACTGAGAAGACCCCCCGCTGAGCAGGGAGCCAGAAGCGGGGCTCAATCCCAGGACCTTGAGATCATGACCTGAGCTGAAGGCAGATGTTTAAGCAACTGAGCCACCCAGGTACCCCTAAATAAATGCTTATTATGAATACTCCTTATATCATGAATAAATGAGCTTAAGTCCTTTTATTTTGGTAAGAGAAATAAAATGATTATTTTTTAAATGAATCGAAGTAAGAAACAAAACCCTTGCAATAATGGTATTTTCAATCACACAAAGATTTTTTTATTACTCCTACTGTCAGTTTTCTAGGATAGTAGAGAGGTAACTTTTTGCTGTTATTTCTGAGTTATTTCTAAGATTCAGGTACATTTAAAGGAACTGTTTTTGGAGGCAAGACTAACGTATATCTTTTTGCTTTCTCAGAATTTAATCAAATTAGATCTATCTCATAATGGTTTATCATCTACTAAATTAGGAAGTCAGCTCCAACTGGAAAATCTCCAAGAGCTTCTGTTATCAAATAATAAAATTAATGTACTGAGACCTGAAGAACTTGATTTCCTTGGTAATTCTTCTTTAAAAAAATTAGAGTTGTCATCAAATCCAATTAAAGAGGTAAGAAGTAAGGTAAAATTATTTTGTGTTCTACCTTCAAGTGTGGGCAGTCCCTAACTGTGTCACATGGATAAGAATCTAAAGGTTCCTAGAGAAAGGGGTGATAATGTTTGCCACGTCTTCCAGAAATCCTTCATACTTCCTGCTTGGGGCCATTGATGTCATCCTCACAAAAAGAGTCTGGTAGCAGTAAGGAGCTGGGGCTCCGCTGTCTAACGGAAGTGGGTTAAAATCCCTGTTCCAATTACAGGCTAGTACTTGGACCTTGGGGAACCTACTTAACCTCTCTGCGTCTTACTTTCCTCACTTGAAAAGTGGAAACAATACTATTTATCCCATAAAATCTCTGAAAGAATTAAAATAGCATGGTAGTTAAGAGGACGAGCTTTAGAGTTGGGTTAGCTAGCTCTGCATCTGGGCTTTCTCTCCTAATGATTGTGTAATCAGGCAAATTATTCAAATTCTTCATGCTCCAGTTCCCCAGCTGTAAAATTGGTAAAATAATAACTATGTCATAGGCTGTATGGTAAAGAATTTAGCAGTGTCTGGCATGTAAGTGCTCCATAAATGATAACTAGCATTAAATTATTATAAAAATCCTCTTATAATGGGATCTACCTAACTAACCTTCTCTTTGGATCCATGATAGTCAATTCATTAACTACTTTCATATACAGGTATGTCTGTATTTTATTCCTTTACAGGCTGAGAATAAGAATATTGGAAATCATAAACTAAGTCAGATTTTTAAAAGCTGTATTCATTTTCAGAATAAAAATAGACTGTGTATTGGTCCTGAGATAATAAAATATAAACAAACAACAAATGAACATTTTACTCAATACTCAGGCTAAGTTTTGAACAGCATGTTTTTAAAATTTAGAACATTTCATGTAGAAGTCTTATAAAATACGTAAGTAGTGGGGGGGTGATAAAAATCATCCAAAAGCCCACATTCCAGAGACGGCCACTATTAGCATTTGGGTATTTTTATCTCCAGCTTTCCTCCAAGTGATAATAAGAAAAAACAGCAGATGAAATTCAGAGTACAAATTCAAAATAAACTGTGTGTCAGACACTGTGATAAGTTCTATATACATATATTTTTAAAAAAATTTTTTACATAGTCCTGTAATTAACTTATTCTTACCATCATTTTACGCAAGGGTAAATTGAGATAAGGAAGGATTGAGGAACTTGCCCAAGGTCTCACAAGTGGTTATCTGGTGACAGAACTGGGTTTGTAGCAGTGTTAGATCAGAGCCCATGCTCTCGATAGCTGTTCCATGTTGCCTCCCTCTGGCGACAGCGTGTCCAGCCTTTTAAAAGTAATATCATAAGGAATATGACTCAGCCATCAGGAAGGCTGAATGCCCAACTTGTGCATCAGCATGGATGGGACTGGAGGAGATGATGCTAAGTGAAATAAGTCAAGCAGAGAAAGTCATTTATCATACCGTAGCCCTTATTTGTAGAATGTAAGGAACAGCATGGAGGACATTAGGAGAAGGAAGGGAAAAATGGAAGGAGGTAAATCGGAGGGGGAGATGAACCATGAGAGACGATGGACTCTGAGAAACAAACTGAAGGGTCTAGAGGGGACGTTTGAGGGCACATACTGACTGGAGCACTGGGTGTTAAACGCAAACAATCATGGACCACTACATCAAAAACTAATGATGTACTGTATGGTGACTGACATAAAAAAATAATATCATATCATGAACATTCTCCATGTCATTAAGAATTATTCAAAAACTCAATTTTGATTACTGTAAAATAGTGCTGTCGTGTAAGTTCATCCTAATTAATTTAACAATCTTCTGCTTCATAGTCCAATTCCCTTTGCTTACAGTAAAGTACACTTTCTTCCATTAGCCCTCACATCTCACTAAATGACACACAGTAGGAGTCGGAGCCTCTTTGCTCTCCTGGTGTTGAACCACTGCCCAGGACTGGCTGCTCCCCTCTGGATTCCTTCACTCCTCCTGCCTTCTGTTCTCTCGTTCTGGTGCTGAACCCCACCCAAGGCTTCTGGTGAGGGAGTGGGGTCAGAGCAGAAGGGATCTGAAAGCACTAGCATGAAATAAAGTCGGGAGAAAAAACTGTAGTGGAAAGACAAAGAGCAAGGCTGGAGCTCAGAGTCACAGAAGGGCAAGTGGGAGTCATTGTTTCATAATAGAATCCACCCATTCATTTCATGTGTTCATTGAGAACTGCGGTCATCAAGACAAACAGGATCTGCCCCAGTGGTGACTTTACAAATACCTTATTAATTACAATTATACTCAGAGCAAGTAAAAGCACCAGGGACCTAACCTAGACTGGGAGGTCAGGGAAAGCCCCTTGACGAGAAGACCCTTAAATGCTGGGTGGAAGGTAGTCAGAGGCCCGGAAGGGTGAGGGGTTAGAACAGGAGGGGGCTGTTGCAGGCACAGAGTAAGGAGTGGTGCAGCGGAGGTGTGGGGAAGAAATGCAGAGAAGATGGTGAAGGGGAATGGGACTGAGTAAAGAATTGTTTAAGCTTTTCAAGAGTCATGCAGATGCCACTGTGTTTTGGTTATTAACCTCCTTTCCCCCCCTAACTTTAGTTCTCTCCAGGGTGTTTTCATGCAATTGGAAAATTATTCGGTCTCTCTCTGAACAATGCTCAACTGACCCCCAGCCTCACAGAGAAGCTCTGTTTGGAACTGTCAAACACAAGCATTCAGAATCTATCCCTGAGCAACACCCAGCTGTACAGAACGAGCAATCTGACTTTCGTTGGATTGAAGCACACAAATCTCACCATGCTCGATCTTTCCCACAACAACTTAAATGTGATTGAGAATAATTCCTTTGCTTGGCTTCCACATCTAGAATATTTCTTCCTGGAGTATAATAACATAGAGCATTTGTTTTCTCACTCCTTTTATGGGCTTCTCAACGTGAGATACCTGGATTTGCGACGCTCTTTTTCTAAACAAAGCATTTCCCTTGCTTTGCATCCCAAGATTGATGATTTTTCCTTTCAGTGGCTAAAATGTTTGGAGTATCTTAACATGGAAGACAACAACTTTCCAGGCATAAAAAGCAATATGTTCACGGGATTGATAAAGCTGAAACACTTAAGTCTCTCCAACTCCTTCGCAAGTTTGCGGACTTTAACCAATGAAACATTTTTGTCCCTTGCTCAGTCTCCTTTAGTCACACTCAATCTAACCAAAAACAAAATCTCAAAAATTGAGAGTGGTGCTTTTTCTTGGCTGGGCCGCCTACAGGTACTCGACCTTGGCCTTAATGAAATCGGACAAGAACTCACGGGCCACGAATGGAGAGGTTTAGAAAATATTGTTGAAATCTACCTTTCCTACAACAAATGCCTACAACTGACTAGCAGCTCTTTTGCCTTGGTTCCAAGCCTCCGACGACTGATGCTCCGAAGAGTGGCCCTTAGAAATGTGGACGGCTCCCCTTCACCTTTTCATCCTCTTCGAAACTTGACTATTCTGGATCTAAGCAACAACAATATAGCCAACATAAATGCTGAGCTGTTGGAGGGTCTTGAGAAACTAGAAATTCTGGATTTGCAGCATAACAACTTAGCAAGGCTATGGAAACGTGCAAACCCCGGTGGTCCTGTTCATTTTCTAAAGGGTCTTTCTCACCTCCACATTCTTAATTTAGAGTCTAATGGCTTTGATGAGATCCCAGCAGAGGTATTCAAGGACTTATTTGAATTAAAAAGCCTTTATTTAGGATTGAATAATTTAAACATATTTCCACCATCTGTCTTTGATGGTCAGGCATCTCTAAAGTCATTGAACCTTCAGAAGAATCTCATAACATCAGTTGAGAAGAATGTTTTTGGGCCAGCCTTCAGGAACCTGAGTAATTTAGATATGAGCTTTAATCCCTTTGATTGTACCTGTGAAAGTATTGCCTGGTTTGTTAATTGGATTAACCGGACCCACACCAACATCTCTGAGCTATCAAGCCATTACCTCTGCAATACTCCACCTCAATATCATGGTTTCCCTGTGATGCTTTTTGATATATCACCCTGCAAAGACAGTGCCCCCTTTAAACTCTTTTTCATAATAAATACCAGTGTCTCATTGATTTTTATCGTTATCGTACTGCTTATCCATTTTGAAGGCTGGAGGATATCTTTTTATTGGAATGTTTTAGTGCATCGAATTCTTGGTTTCAAAGAAATAGACAGACAGCCAGAACAGTTTGAATATGCAGCTTATATAATTCATGCCTATAAAGATAAGGATTGGGTCTGGGAACACTTCTTTTCAATGGAAGAAAAAGATCAAACTCTCAAATTTTGTCTCGAAGAAAGGGACTTTGAGGCAGGTGTCCTTGAACTCGAATCAATTGTTAATAGCATCAAAAGGAGCAGAAAAACTATTTTTGTTGTAACACAGAATCTACTAAAAGATCCATTATGCAAAAGGTAGGTGAACATTGTGAAATTTTAAGTGTGTACTTATTTTTTTTGATTGAGCTTTTAAATATTACTTACATTATGACTCACAACTCAAAGAATTTTAAAAATAAATTTCTTAAAAAAATAACCTGATTATTAGGGACAGATAAAAACAAACTTAAGGAGGATGTGAGAGCTTTTGGCTGTTAAAAACTGTATACTGGTATATAACGTATTTCAATACTTTTTTCCCCTAGATTCAAGGTGCACCAAGCAGTTCAACAAGCTATTGAACAAAATCTGGATTCCATTATATTGATCTTTCTTGAGGAGATCCCAGATTATAAACTGAACCATGCACTCTGTTTGCGAAGAGGGATGTTTAAGTCTCACTGCATCTTGAGCTGGCCAGTTCAGAAAGAACGGGTAAATGCCTTTCATCATAAATTGCAAGTAGCGCTTGGATCCAGAAATTCAATACATTAAATTTATTTCAAGACTAAGGTAACAGAGGAGTAACTTTCCCAACTTAAAAAGTTTCGTAGTCAATTTAGGCTTTATTTGAAAATAATGTAAATCTGTTTATTCATATTCAGAGAGTATTGTCCCATGATTCTATCTCTCTATCGCAGGCCTTTTATTACCAGCTGAGTTAATTGGACCCAAAATAAACATATAAGAATATCTTCTACGAATGAATATACAATTGGTTACTGAGGTCTATGACAACTTAAGAAAGTTTTAAAATATTCCTCATTCAAAGAAAAGTTAGAATTATGGGAAGGTTTCTGATAATTATATTTGGAGTTTTTTTAGATGCACTCAGTAGAATAAGAGATAATTGTTTTAGTGGATACAATGCTCTTTCAACTGTGAAAGAGTAAAATACATACCCCAATTTTTAAAAGCTTAGGTATAGTATTTTTTTTTTCATTTGGAAAGCTTTTATTTTAGTGGTGCCTGTCTCAGTGTTGATTTTGTTAAGTGTTAAATCCCATTTTAATATACAGATTCATGGTCAGAAAACATTTACGGTTCATTTTGATCACTTAGTAAAATAAACATTTTAATAAATACTTACTTATATTTTCCTGACATTTGGGTTTCTGCTATAGGTGTTAGAAGAAACAATCCTCTTACTTAAAAATATTACAAAAAAAAAACAAAAACACAAGATTACAGAAAGGCTTGCTTCCTGAAGGTTAATTAGTAGATTGGCTTTGTGGAGATAAAATATTCTTTTCTCTTGGTCACAGAGTCAGGGGATGGCCCTGGTCAAATCATTTGGTCCCACTGGGATTCTTTGACTCCTGATTTTGGAAATTATGGTGATAAACAAAATCTTAAATAATCCCATATAATTAATGATGACCATGGCATAGTACCTTCACATGAAATATATTATGTCATAAAATTATATGCTATGTACATGTTAGTCCTTTTCTAGAAAGACTATTATTTTAAATTTTATTTTTGTCTTACAATGAAAAGAATCTAATCGGAAATAGACAAGAATAACCTTTTAAAACACCTTTATAGTTCTTGTATTCAAATATAAGAGAGGGTTGAAATGATAAGCTGAGTTAATTTCTATATTAGAAGCACCTGTTTGCTAAATTTAGGGAGCATTTGAGGTATTGCATTTTGGAACTTTGACTTAAATAGTTCAGTATTCTCAGGGGTAAGCTCACAGGATCCTGAAGTAATATCCACTGTTTATCCACTGTATTGCTGGTTCTGAAAGAGTCTATCAACAATGTGAATGTGTGGAGGACTCATTTTCACTTTCCCATTATACATCATCCTTGCACACGAGACACTTGTTCTATAGCTTTTTTTGTTAAAATGTGTTTTCTGCCTGTAAAATAATCTTGCTTTATTTTGGCATCATAAGCTATAAATAAATGAATGAATGACTAAATAAATAAAATTAAACTTTTATGATGCCAAAATAAAATTCACAATTACTGTTTTCCTTGATGTGCTTTGTATGTTATCTGTGTATCACTGGTCTCAATTTCATTAAAATATTTCTAAGTGAATTTTTCTTATGAATTAATGTTTCATCAGTTTGTGAAAAGGCTTTCATTCTCTTATTTATTCGCTTATAAGATAGTTGATCAAATGGCTACAACTTAAATTGAGCTCAAATGTCATTTTTTAAAGTTGCTGAATGGATAGAAGATGCACAAGAGATGACCCATTTAACTGAATATAAGCCAAACTAATAAAAGTTGAGAGTCTTGACATGTGTTTGACCTGCACAGGAAGAAACATCCTGAACTTCAGCAAGCTGTCCATTATAATTGTTCTCAGGAGGAGTCCTCATCCCTGGGGTTTGAAACAAGGGAAGTGCAGGAAAGGATGTTTGTCTGACCTGTTTAATTTCCAAGAGTGAAGTGACTTGCTTGGATGCTGTCAAGGTGGCATCATGTTATCTGTTTACTCCATCTTCTCCATCCTGTTTTTCACTTTCAAAACAAATTCCAGCTGAATCAACATTGAGTTTAAAATCAACCTAGGAATTTAGATTTTACCTAAAAATGGCATCTTTGTGGTTGTAATAAGAAGTAAATGCTATCAGTTTGTTAGCAAGGAGGGGGGTTTTCAATGCCATTTATTTAACGATGTCTAATTATTCAAATGTCTACCTTAGGTTGTTTGTAAAGGGAACTCAATAGTAACTGATGGTGGCCATTGGAAAAAGGAAAGATGCTCAATATGAAGAGGTTAAAAAATATTTCTTGCAATCTTTAGAGGCAGAAAGCAGACTAGTGGCTGTCTGGACCTAGGGATGAGAATGGGGAGTAACTATAAGTGGTGCAAGAGATTTTGGGGTGATGAAAATATTCTAAAATCGGAATGTGGTAACGATTGTACAACTCTGTAAGTTTTTTACTAAGAATCATTGAATCATATTCTTAAAACAGGTGAATTTTATGGTATATGAATTATATATTAATAAAACTGTTAGAAAAATAGTATTCATGGAGCAGTGTGCCTCACCGTGTGCTAAGCATGATGGGGCACAATAGGAGAGGAGCTAAATTGTAGAAAATGGGGCAAGAAGAGTTAGGGTAGGAAGGGACTATCAAAGATGGACCTGAACAAAAGGCTCCATGGGAGAGGATCAGGCCTTTCAAAGGTGGGTAGGATTTTGTTGAGTGCGGAGGCAGGTGGCAGAAGGAACAGTAAGATGGAAGGGAGGAGGCATAAACTTGGTGTTGGATGGCCACAGGGTTGCTGCAGAGGATGGAACCATGCTGTAGAGAGCGTGGCAGAGGAATTTAGATTTAAGGAGTCAGGTGTTTTGAAATTGTAACTTTATGGGTTTCAATTGGCAAAACCAGAAATTATAATAAAATTCCTTCCTGTGATCTATGACTTAGATTTCTGTGACAACCAGGTGAATAGAGGACGTAACTTCTAACTTGACAGTACAAATAGCCAGGCATACTCCCACATCACAGAAGGAGACTTAACCCACTTATTTTTTCCTATAAATGTGGAAATCTATATTAAAGTAACCCAAAGAGTCCAATTAATTGGTCATTAGTTGCTAATTACACTAGTTGATATATCAGCCATTTTTAGCTCTTGCAACTCCTTAGCCTTGCTGCATCTTCCTGTGCAAGGGAGGAACTGGTTCTGTCATGTGACTTTCCCCCCACCCACTTCATGAGCCATCTTGCATACATTGGGCAGGAGTCGTGGGACTTTTCACTGATGGAACTTTTCTGGTTCTATGTGAGAATTGCTGGGTAGCCAGTTTTGAATTCTTAGCTCCCCTTTATCTTAAGTCAGTTCCCCAGGAAATAGACCCTGGGATGCAGAGGTACATGCAGCAGGTTTGGGGGTGTGCTCTGATTTATGAGGGAGTGAAATCAACTGGATTGGGAAGAGGGAGAATGATGATCTGTGATGCAATTGCAGGTTGCAGCAGAGGCCCTAGCAGACCCTAGCAGACCCCACAGGTCTCATGCCAAAAAGGGGACTGGACCACTCTACCCTCATCTCAGCCAATCCATATTGGATGTAGGCAGTCCCAGGGAGGAAGCATGCCCTTGAGCAAAAAGCTTTGCCAAACGCAATTCCAAAGGAGGAGCTCAGTTGGGAAGCATGAGGAGTGACCTCTCTGGGCAACTGGAAGAATAGGTGCCTGGGTCCTAAGGTGAGATCTGAGCGGTTCCCAACAGCATCCACGACACCTTCCAAGGGATTTAAAAATTGAAATAGAATAGCTCAGTTGGTTTCTTTAAGCACTTCTGCAAGCTTCCAACAATTTTATTTTTTAAAAAATATAGTCTCTTCTAGACATTCTGGAAAACAAATGGCTTTATAGGAAGCCAACATTTAAAAAAAAAATAAGGATGCTCTAACATCGTCAGTGTCTTCCAGTCAAAGAACAAGTTGGGTTTATTACTCACTGAACTGAAGGAGGATACACAGCATGGAGATCTAGGGGGGCTCTCAGTAAGAAGGTATGTGAAAGGTTTGGGCTTTCCTTGGGTGATTTGGGGGGAGGAAATGCAGAAGCAGAGTTTCCTTCTAGATTTCATGCTGTTAGAGAGGGGGAAATTTTGTGATGCTGTTAGAGAGGGGGCACCTTTATCTCAATAAAGCTTGTCTGTAGAGAGAAGAGACTAGAACCCAGATAAAGTTGTACTTGGTAAAGAAGTAGCTGCTTAGCCGAGAGAGGAGTGTTTATGGCATTTTGAAGGTAGCACCATGACCTTATTTTTGTCTGTGCTTATACAAAATTAGGAAGTGGTCATGCTTTGTCTCATTTTATAGTGTCAGCGTTGCCTTGTCTGAGGTTGATATTCTGTGGGGATGTTTCTGTCCTGCAAGAGGATAACATGGCCCAGCTGTGAGTGCTGGGCTGGCTTCTGGATGTCAGGGACTACTCTTTGCTTTTCTCAGCAGCTTTCAATGCAGGTATCTTTTTGGCTCCTGGAAGAAATACCGTTTCATCTTAGTGAGCACTTGGTTGCAAGTGCCAGAAACTCAACGTTGTTTAGGCAGAAAGGGAGAATGTATGTGGTCTATAACCAAATGGGAAAAGGGCAGGGATATAACTAGCTGTCGAGGAGAACTAGAACAGGAACTCAAACACCACCACACCTCATCCCTACTCCTTTCTCTACATTAGTTAATGCCCTTGGTTTGTACTGCTAGAAGAGGGGGCGGTGTGTGCACGGGATCTCTTAGGCTCCCAGTTCACGTCCACAATCCCGGTTTCTAAAACCTCAGGAAAGTCCTCTGATTAGCCCAGTTTGGGCTATATGTCCATGCCATGCCATGGCAATGGGGTCCTGTGGTTGGCAGCACCCACCAGAACCAGGTAGATAGAATGCTGTTCCCCAAAGAGGGGAGCTGGACAGCCCCAGCGGTTCATGACCGCCATTTGAGACCTGTAGAACTGGCCTACTGAATACGCTGGACTCGGTGAAAGTGCAAAAAGGAAACTGTGTTATTCTTTCTCCTCTCAAAGCTCTTTTTAAGAAAATTCTGCCATTTGGATGAAACCTCAGGCTTGTCATGGAGCTTTTCAGACACTCTTAGAGAGTACAAAGGGTTGTCCAACTTCATCATCACAAACCTCTGGTCCAGCAGTAATAACAAACTCTTGCCCAATTAGGCTTCTCTACTTCCCCAGCTGGGGTCTGCTTCCATCTGCTGGCAGACCCCATTGAAGGGGGTGATGGTGTTGGCGTCTTGTCTCTCTCCTCATTCCACCTGCTCTCCCACTGGCTAACTGAACACCTCTAGAATCTCAGGCGTTCAGAACACAGAGGAACGAAGGGACAGATACATTTGACCGGTATGGGTATGATCTGGCCTCTGGGCCTTGGCAGCATAATTCTGGGTGGCTGGCTCTTTGTGTCATGGGATGCTTTTGTCACTTCATCAGTGATGCAGAATCTTCCCTTGGAGCCTAACCCACAGGCGAGGCATGGCTGTGGTCAGCCACTCCCAGCACAGATTCTTCATGTGACTTCCTGGCATCTAATAAAATGAATTCAAAACTTTCCATCACTCTGTCTCCACCCAATCTTTCAAACTTGTCTCCACTATAGCTGTATACATCTAAGGTGCTGATTGGTGTTCCTCACGGGTCTTCCAAGATAACATCCCATAAAAGGGCCCCTGCGAAGTAAATGTGGGAAGCACTGTATGCTATGTCCTCCTTTCTGAAATACACAATGATCATCAGGGTATTACAGAGCTAAGATGTCCTGCTTTAAAGGTAGGTATTTAACTTTCTATGATCAAGGCATTCCCTAAGCCAATTTGATCATAGAACCCTTCTTATCATTTGACTTGTTAACATCCTGCTTCCTGCATGTTCTGCATACCACACTTTTGCAAATCTAACCATAAATGGTAGACTAAAGTTTGTAGCAGTGGACACAGAAAGGAAACAAACACATTCCATTTTGTGAAAATATATGTTTACCATCCAGAAATTTTATTATATTTCTGGGGGAGACCACGAACAATAGAGAATCGGGGATTCGGAATGCTCCAGAATTTCCTCTAACCTCCCCCAACTCTGCAGTAACTATTCCAAGAATATGCTGGAACTCCGTTTGCAATGGTCCAAGGAGTTCTAGCCCCCACTGAAAACCTTAGTTCACATTTGAAGTTGTGTGTGTGTGTGTGTGTGTGTGTGTGTGTGTGTGTGTGAGAGAGAGAGAGAGAGAGAGAGAGAGAGATGTTGCTCTTTCTTCTCTTGCTTCACTTCCAACACACAGTAAATAGTCACAAAATATTTGCTAGTGAATGATTAAAGAACCAAGTGAATGAATACACCCCGAACTTGAGCCACCTGGAACTGCTTGCGGTTTTGCCCACATGCCTGTCTCTCTCACGTTTCCATCTGTATGTAAATGTGGTTCTGCTTTCACGGCTGTCCTACATCCTTTTCTTGGCAAAAGCATGAAGTTTCAAGGGTTAGTTCAGGCATCGGCTTCTCCGATAAGGAGACCTAACCCTTGGCCTAATCTGACCTAACCTTGAAACTTAGAGCCTTCCTAAACACACCTCCTCCTTGGGATGAGTTAGTTGGGTTTTATCCTGTGCCAAGCACTCTTGGATAGAAGAGCTCAATCTCTTAAACAGTGTGAGTGCCTGCAAAGAGTCTACAGAGGGATGTAGACTTAACCTTAAGTTAACCTTATGTAACTTTAAGACCCACTGTGGCCAGTGCAAGAATCTGCGCAAATCCTGGGTAGAAAGGGCTTGGTGTCAGCCATGTGACTTTGGAGGAGGCTCTTGGGTCAGAGCCTTTTCTCTGCTCTACTCGTTTACAGAAGATAACCTTTCAGTGCAAGGGGACTTGAAGGCCTATTCTTCTGCTCTGGTTGTTTTGGTGTAAAGCAATCCTGACTGGGATAAACACTGGGTCAAGTGAGATCGTCCTTCCTCAGAGAAACCCTGTTACCTAAGCAGTGGTAAGAAACAGGGGGTCCCTCTAGACTTCCCTGATAACAGTTCCAACTTCCCAGATTGGCCACTTAAGTGATTCTGCAGCTCCTGATGTAACCTCTCTCTAGTGGCTCATCTGGCATTTTCTGACCTTGAAGTGTGTGTGCTCCCAATACCAAACCTACCCCAGAGGAGAGTGGAACAGGCAGAACTACCCCCTACTCTCACTCCCACACTTATTAGGAAACATTTGGCGATTTCTGAACACAAGGGAGGTGCTTAAGGGATGGTCTAGGGGTGGGAAGCTGGAGTTTCTGTTAATCTTGGCACGGTATGTTTTGAACATCCTATCTTTGAACAAATTCCAAGGGGTGCCATTGGGTCCACTTCAAACTTTAAGGACAGGTTTGCCTATCACATAGTACAACCTCCCTGTTCCTTCTATCTCTCTTGTTTCTCTTATCTGCTTTTGCTATTCTTTTCCCTCCTCTCTGTTCTACACCTGGTATGGAGGCATGCTTAGGAGAAAAACACAAATCATATTAATTTAAAAAATCCCTCAGAGGAAAATGTTATTGTACCCTTGATCTATCCTTTTAGGACCATTCTCTACTGCAGAGTGGCTAAGCTGCTTGGGCAGTATTACTCTTGAACTTGTAAACACCAGAATGCATTCTTCTGGGCAGAAATGTAGGGGAAAGGGTCATTGGGCCTTCATGGGGCAAAAGCTTTTTTCCAAGCCCAGGTATCACTTCTCAGCTTGGCTGTACTTGGAGAAGATTACACTTGCGGATGTTATCAAACAACACCAAAACACAAGGGAATCTCCTATCTCTCTAAGATGTGGCTGAGTGAAATATCTCGCATATACTTTGCAGATTTAAAAATATATGTATATCTATTCAAGTCCTTAGCCCATTTCTTTTCCTTAACCCATTCTTAAATCAAGTTATTAGGTTTTTGCGTGTGTGTGTGTTGGGGGGGGGGCGTTGTTCTGTTTTGTTTTGTTTTGCTGTTGAGTTACAGGAGTTCCCCTAAAGTTTCTAGAACCAATTTTGATGTGTGGTGGTGGTGGTAGTGTTCCTGCACTACTAAGCAGTTCTCCAACACCAGCTGGGTGTCCTACAATTCAACTCAGTTCCAACACTGTCTCCTGGGAGGTAGGGTCAGATCCCATAGTTTAAGGGCTCAGTCCTGCAAAACTGTTTTCCCCACCCCTCTACTTCAGAAACCAGTCACAAGTCCAGGGTGTCCCCAGTGCTTCTGACAGACCAGCTACAGATCAAAGACCCCCTTCTTGGGTTTGACCCCTTAGTGAGTACTACGGAATGTGCTACGATTATAAAGCAGGATAACCCTTATTTCTCCTTTGCTGATGATTAGTTGAGGAATGGACTTTTAATCTAGTTCTAGCCAATGAGACTCAATTGGTCAGCTTGAGAAGCTTCTGGAAAGTATTTTGTTCCTTAATGAGAGGGAGAATGAAGGAGTGGGCTGTACCTTCTTTTTGCTTTGAGGGAAAGATGGTTGGTGCTGAGGGTGCCATCTTGGGACCACCAGGAAACACACCATACATAAAACACTGTGACAATGTGTGAACAAAAAAGAAAAAAAAGATTTGGCATCTGTGATGATGTTGGCAATTTAGGGCACCATTCTCAGAACCAGTTTATTGCGGGCTTCTTGCTCTGTGAGTGCTTGAGCCACGACTGATGAGAGCACCTTAAAAGCCTCATCAGTCTGCTCTCTCCTCTCTGTGTATCTGTTCCGATGCCCAGTAGATTTAATCATGATCTATTCATAATCTCTGTGATCTAAAGCTGCTTTTTGATCAGTTTAAAGTTGTTCTTGTTTTAATATTTTTCCTTTGGTAGAATCCAGAACCCTTAATCAAATACAAAGACAATTTTCCTGAGGCTTTTGAGGTTTTGATCTAGTTTACTTTTCTTTTATTGTGTTTTTCATAGAAAACAAATGATATGAACTTACTGAAAATATTCAAATAGTACAAAGGTAAATACATCTGGAAGTAAGTGTAGCTATAATTTCCCTTCAGATCTTCCCTCGCGGTTATTCACTGTAACCTGAAATTATATGATAAACATTAATATCATATAATAAAATGGTATATAATAAAAACTAGCATCTACTGAGAGCTTACCCTGTGCGAGGCTCTGTTTCAGTTGCCAAGCATGTATTAATTAATATAACTCTCAGAAAGTACCATTATTTCAGATAGGAATTATTTGCATCCCTGGATTATAGTTGAGGAAACTAAGCGACAGTAAGAGGCATGGGTGTTGATCCATGGCAGAGACGACATGAACCTAGCAAGTCTCGCTCCAGAGTCTAGCATACTGTAGTGTCTCTATTGTGGTTGTTTGTAAATATTTGTTGCATCAACAAATGTCTTTTACCATTAAGAAGCTTTAAATTTTTTTAAAAGATTTATTTATTCATTTGAGGAGCAGGGAGGGGCAAAGGGAGAGAGAGAGAAGCACTCCCCATTGAGTGCATGGAGCCTGAGTCAGAGGAGAGGCTCCATCTCACCACCCTGAGCCAATACCACGAGTCTGAAGCTCAACTGACTGACCCACCCAGGCGCCCCAAGAAGCTTTAAATATTTTTATAATCAAATCTGATAGTCTTTTTCCTTGCAGGTTTTGGCCTTGGTGTCATGCTAAGTAAGGCAGTTTAAATTCTTAAACAGATTAATCACTCAGGTTATTTGTTTTAAGTTTCAGGTTTCCAAAACATGACATTTCTTCATAGCAACCTGGTCATAACTTCCTAATATTTTTTCGGTGATGCAGCCAAGCATTATTATACACATCAGAAAACCAATGCATCTAATTGTTAATTAGCCAATATAATCAGAAGAGTTTTATCACAGAAAACACTGCTTTGACATAGTCTTCTGAAAAATCAACACTGCCACAATTAGAAGCAATGGTTTACTGCACTTGCTTTCATGACTACACCTGAGCTAGATCTTTGTGGTACATCACCTGGGGCTCATGTTATGAGAATGGTAATTAACAGAGAAGCCTGGTAACATCTAACATCTGTCTGAAAGACTGTTGATGGATGAACAATGGCTGTAAAAGACCTAGCATCTTGCTAGGAATTGTTTACCATGTTTCCAATTATAGGCCATTTTGAAAGGACCTTCAAACAAAAGGATCAATCATTCATTCATTGTGCCTTCCTCAGGAGGCTGGGTGGCCAGAATGTTTTATCCACTGCTTTCACTGACAATGATACTTCTTCCCCTGTCCTTTATATGACTCCTGCCATTCTCTGTATAGATTTGAGACAATTATGATTTTAATTTGTATCCAGCTTTATAGAACAAATACCCCACTAAAGATGTTCATAAACATACCAGCCAGATAATATGATCACGAAGTACCCCAATAATTAATTAATACCCAGATAGTGTATTAGTTTCCTAGGGCTGCCAATAACAAAGTGCCACAAACTGGGTGGCTTGAAACAACAGAAATTTATTTTGTCATTGTTCTGGAAACTACAAGTTGGTATCAGGTGCTGGTAGGCCATGCTCTCTCTGAGACCTATAGGGAAGAATCTCCCTTGCCTCTTCCTAGCTTCTGGTGATGGCTGTCAATCCCTGACAGTCCTTGGCTTGCAGATGCATCATTCCAATCTTTGCCTCTGTCAATACCTGATGTTCTCCCTCTGTGTTTGTCTTCAAATTTCTCTCTTCATCCTCGCATGGCAGCCATATTGAATTAGGACCCATCCCTCTCCCTCTGTCTCTCCCCCTCCCCCCATCATGCTCTCTCTCTCTCTCTCTCTCTCTCTCTCACTCACTCTGCTCTCTCCCTCTCAAATAAATAAATAAATAAAATCTAAAAAAAAAAAAAAGAAAAGGAGCCCAGCACCAATAGCTTTTTATACTTTACTGGATTCATATTTAAAAAACTGTTTCATCTATGTTTTAATGGCATAGAAAATATTGTGTGAAAAAAACAGGCCTTGACAATGCTGAGGGGAAAACAAATTCAGAAGAGTGTCTTACGATCAATAACGTCATAAATTCAATGGAGTTCAGTAATTCTTGATTTTGAAATAAGGTTTTTATCAACACAGATGGCTTAATTTGCTGAAATGGATACTACATCTGTAAAGTTTGCCCTTTGTTCAAAAGCAGCACAAACTGGAAAAGGATACTGTACCTGGGTAATTTGTCAAATAATTAATATTACCAGGTCTCTGCTGTGGAAATACTCAGTTTATCTGTTTCTAAGTCTTTTTATTTTTAAAGATTTATTTATTTACTTGAGAGAGAGTGGGGGGGGAGGGCAAAGGGAGAGAGAGAGAGAGAGAGAGAGAACCTCCAGCAGACTCTCTGCTGAGTGCGGAGCCCAACGTGGGGCTCGATCTCAGGACCCCGAGACCACAGCCTGAGCCGAAACCAAGAGCCGGACACTGACTGAGCCAACCAATGCTTCTTGGTTTAAAATTTACTTGGTCAGATATTATAAAAGCTACACCAGCTTTCTTTTCATTAGAAATAGGCCACTTTCACACAAACTGAGGGTTAGGACTTCAGCATATCTTTTTGGGGGACATGATTCAACCAAGACAGATAGAATACATGTAGACACATCTTAGAGGTAGAATACTTTCAAGCCGGGTTCTGGAAGAACGTGAGCTTTTCTGTAGTCTTATTAACAGTACATACTTAAAGAAAAGCATGTGCATAGAAAGGAAGTGGTTAGTGATGGAAGCATAGAAATATCTAAAATAAGGTTGCCCTTCTAAGAGGGAGAGGGTGTTGGCTCTATGGTTACTTGTCCCTTTGGTATAAAACATATATATGTATATATATGACTTACTCCCCTTGATTTCATTCTCGGCTCACCTAACAATCTTCCAACTTAATTTGGTCTTAACGGGAATTCCTTCAAAGGAAAAGAGCAGAAAACAGCTCTGCAGTTGTGTAATTATTAGTTAACACATTTGAATATGGGCTTATACACCAGTATTTTTTGAGTCAGATTAGTGGAGCTCCATCCTAAGAGGCCGGTCAGCTTTGAAGGTCTTGAGCTGATCAGATTTTTCGAGTCTGAAAAATCTGTCTGAGATGTGGTAGCCAACAAGTACTGCTCCCCAGGAACTGGGTGACTTGAACCAGGCTTCACTCAGCAGTGGCTCCCCTTTGCTGCCTGTCCCTTCAAGTTATAGTACATATGTTCAGACTCAATCAGACAATTAGCAGCTTAAACACTGAAAGTGCATGCTCTAGAAATGATCTCTACTTGCCTTGAGGATTTAATTGTTCGATGAACTAGAATCAGGATCCTTATGAAATAAACAGAAATCTTTAGGAAACAGATTTACAATCTTGAATGAGTGCTGTATGAAAACAGAAACAGTTCAATGTTCTAATGCACTTCACACACCTCTGAGGCCACCTGATGAGTTGCTACAAAAGAGAAACAATGAGAATATGAGAAATGGTGATGGTCCAAAACCACGCTGCTTCCGGTTTCCTTGCATGATGACAGAGTTGGTGCCGCTTGCTTGATTTGACCCTGAGACCTTGGCCTCTAGTTTCTAGATGTGTCTGTTACTTTTCCCCACTCTTACCCTCATTTTGATTCCTCACCAGTGTGCTGGTGCTTTATATGGGGCAACTGCATGCTCTTTCCCTTCCCAGCATCCGAGGCCTTTTATAATCTGACCCTTCTCTACCTTGTCTCTTACTTCTCTTAAGCACACATGTGTTCTTCTTTCCTCAAGCTCATGCTGACTGCAGCGCCTGCCTTGTTTTCTGGGGCACTCACCTGACACTTAGCTTGTGATATAAAGCTGATTATTCCACATTGTGGGGAGAGAACTTCTCCTTTTTTGTATCTTGATGCTTAACACAATCTTGAAGTAGAAAAGTGCCCAGTGCATGTTTGATCATAGTAGTTGGTTGCAGAAAAGGGCTCATGATAGGTTGGCTGTCTTCAAGCCAATGAAAAGCTTGGCATTAGTATAGAAATGTCCCATGGCTCAGAATCCAGTTTGATAACTTCCAAAAGACTAACGTATATAGTCATGAATATCAGTTAATTTATTCATTACCAGCCTTATTCATTTCCTTTCCTCACCTCAAATCAGAAAATAAACCTCCTGAGATCAAAACAGAAACTCTCTACTAAACATTAGTGGATAAACCCTGTCAATATCTTATTTTTAAATCTTGCTCAAAATTGACCCCACGCTACTGCAGATATATTCACACTCATAACTTTATCTTTCACACATATTTCTTCAGATTTAGCAAAATGCAATTTATTCCACTTAATAAAGAACTCTTACCTTTCATTTCTGCCTTTGAGTTTGTATCCAGTCTGATTATAGTTTGAGTTCTCAAACATTTTAGTTATAAAATCTCTTGGTTCACTCCGATAGGTATTTTGAACGCATGCATTGAATATGGATTTTACTATCAGAGCCCAATCTTCTTTCCAAGTTCTTGGGTGAGGCACCTTGCTGTTATTCCCCTATGTCATCTTTAGTGACACACGTTGAACTTGGCCCTGAGGCGGCAGGAGTGGGCACTGCTTGTTTCAAGTCCACCCGCCTGAATACACGTTTGTACTAACCTTCGCTCATATCAGAGGGCTGGCCATCTTCCTGACCCTGGCCCATTTGGTCTTGCCAAATCTTTAGACAGGATCGTTTGGAGCCAGGGTTATCTTTCTCAGGCTGATGGCGAAATTGCAGTGTTCCTTTAAGGCACGAATCAAGGAGGGGAGCGAGTGTCTGCGTTGTGGACACAGCCCCAAGCTGCAGTCTGGGGCCCAATTAGCAATGAGCTGAGCAGGGTTTTTGTTTAGCTTAGCAACGGCCTGCGCGGCCCCGGGGGCCCGTTGGGGCATTTCCGGCGGGCTGAGGCCCAAGTCACCCTCCAGCCCGCGGTGGCGCTGGGCGGCTGCGGCACGTCGCCTCCGTGGGCTCCCAGACCTTTGCCCTCGCGGGTCTCGAAGCACTAGGCAGAGAAGGGGCTGCTGCCCACAGAGGGCGGCCGCCGCTGGCAGTCGCAGCACGCCGCGGGCCGACCAGGCTGTCGGGGCAGGTCAGTCTAAAGCTGCGCGGGGCTGAGCGCCGCGACAGGTTCCTCCGCCGCCGGGAGAGCGCGCCCGAGGCCCCCCAGGCTCCGCGGCGGGCGGGGACCCCAGGACGCCCGCCCCAGCCCGGGGCAGCCGGGGCCGGATCCCTGAGGGCGGCGCTGGATGGAGCCCAGCAGCCCGGCTTCCTGTGGTCTGGAGGTTCAGGCAGCAGCGGGAACAGCATCTCCAAGACTGGGACATGAAGGTCGCTGTGTTAGACCTGGGGTCTCTCTTTGCCAAAATCTTCAAGACCTCGCCGGCCGCCGCCTCCAGCGCCTCGGGAGGCGCCGCCAACGCACGGCGGGAGGGGTCCAGCGCGGGCGCCTCGCTCCGCACCGCCCCGACCCTGACCCCTTTGCCCGCGCGGGCGCCCGACTCCCCCTCCGCCTCAGGGGGACCGCCCGCCTCGCTCCATCCTGCGCTCACCGCCTCTTACCCCAGGGTCTCGGTGGCGAGCCGCGCGGCGGAAGCAGTAGGGAGCCCCCTCTCGCTGCCCGGTAGTCCGAGAGCAGCCAGACTTCAGCCCCTGCCCCCGAGCCCCTCCAGCGGGGGCTGCAGCGCCGCGGGCTCCCCCGCCCACCTGGTGGCCTCGGCGCGGCGGTCCGCGGGCGCTGGCGGGGTCTGCGCTGCGCGGTCGTCGGTCTGGGGCGCCGCGGGCAGCAGCAGTCTAGCCGCGAGCCCACGGAACACCCGCCGGTCTGGCCCCGGAGAGCGAGAGCCCGGCGCTTGGATGCCCCCTGGGCCTGGCCCCAAGACTCTCTTCTTCACCCTGCCGCACATCGGCGAGGAGCGGGCCTCGGACGGCGACTCGGACAGCGACTCGGAGGCCGGCGGAGACGCGTGAGTAGCAGCGGGGTCCTTGTCTGTCTTGGTTAGGACGCCTGCCCCTCTCCCTGCCACACCCACCTTGCCTGGCGCGGGTTAGAAAATCGTGCTATTTGCAAGTAACTTCCACTAACTCCCCTGGGCACCCGCCCCCCCCCTTGCACCTTATTGCTTGGCTTCCTCTTCTTTTCAAACACACGCTGCGACGTGCTTTTGCTCAACTTTGTCAAAGATAATCCTCTGCTGTTTATTAGCGGAGAGGGAGGAGGACCAAGCAGGGCTTGAAGGAAAGGACAGTATTTTGTTTCTCTTCTGCCTGAAGCGTTCATTTAGATCGTTTGATACCCTGGTTTCCTTGGGGACTTGAAAGGAGTCCCTTTCTCTTGGGCAGAATAAGACAGATAGATGTGCAGCCTAACGGAATACACACTTTGGCAGCTACGATTTTAAGACAGGGTGAGACTCGGTGCTTCCCTACTTTTCAAAGATCAGCCACAACTCTTATCCCAAATGGGATGGGTTTTCTTTGTGTGACATCTAATTAATTTACATATGTACAACATCATCTGATACACAGGGGATTTGTAATGCTCAGGACACTTCTGATCATATACCCTAGAGCTTCCTAGTTATTGCCATAGTGCGCTGCAGTACTACAGAAACGCCGACTGACTTCATGGGAACATTTCACTGGAGATTGGGCAACACTGTCCTCAGCACACACGCACACACACACATGCACGCACACACACGCACACGCGCGTGCACACACACACACACAATCCTTCCACCATCAAGAGCAGTGATGAAAACATTCCTCTTAAAACGTGCAGTTTAGAATTAAGGTGAATATTTTTTAACGAGCAGAATATACAGTGATTCTTTTTTTTAAGATTTTATTTATTCATTTGAGAGAGCGAGAATGAGAGAGAGAGAGAGCACATGAGAGGGGGGAGGGTCAGAGGGAGAAGCAGACTCCCCGCTGAGCAGGGAGCACTCGATTCGGGACCCCAGGATCATGACCTGAGCCAAAGGCAGTCGCTTAACCAACTGAGCCACCCAGGCTCCCTATACAGTGATTCTTAAGTGGGTACAAAAATGTTCAGCCTTCTGAATCCTACAAAAGAATAGTGAAATGGTCAAAGGCAGGCCAGAGGGGCCCATTCACAGATGGAAATTTCTACATTATAACCTAGAGAAGGAAGAATAGTCAGTCCTACTAGCACAGAGGCTCTTCCCCACCAGGTCTCTCCCTACCTCCCCCATGGACTGGAGAACTTTTGCATTAAAATGGATTCTAACCCTATCACAATTTAAACAACTGCATTTTCACAATACTGCGTGACATTCATCTCAGTGCAAAAATAAACAATTAAATAAAGTTAAGTTGTTTATTTTCATTTAAAACAGCATAGTAGGAAATGCATTAATCAATTGATTTTTTTCAAAGGAAAATCAATTGCATTTGGATAAGTGGCTAGAATACCTGTCCTAAGGAATTAGGCCTTTGTTATTGGCTACTGGTCCTTAACACTTACGCAGTTAATGTTTTATGAGCAAACAGTTTAACACACTGACTTTAAACTCCAGGCTTAGTGCTTTATACAAAAAGGCTCGCTTTGGCAGCACATATACTAAAATTGGAACGATACAGAGAAGATTAGCATGGCCCCTGCACAAGGATGACATGAAAATTCGTGAAGCGTTCCATATTTTTGAACTAGGGCTGAGGGCCTCAATAAAGTCTGTCCTGTCACTAAAAAAAAAAAAAAAGCACTCAGACATTCAGCGCGGCCAGTGAAAGAACTGGGTGCTGGTTTCAATTCTCAAGCATCTTAGTCCATGTTTCTATTGTCTGAACATTTTTAATAGGTACTTTTTGAATGACACTGTATTTGGCATTATATACAGTGACTCTTCTGCATTAGTAAATGTATCCAATTTTACTGAAAGTACAGGCATTGAATTTTAGATAATTCTATGAGAAATCATATGCACAGATATGTGCATTCAAGAATCTTTCTGATTGTGTGTGTTCATACTCTCCTGGGACATTAGACAGCTCTCTGAGTGCACCATTTTTCTTTTGTAGATACACAATCCTCATATTCTCTTCCTTTCATGCCTCAGTCCTTTTTCATTTATAAAGTTTACAAAGGGACAAGGAGAAAGGAAGAAAGTATTAAGTTGCTTTTTCCTTCAATACTCCAGACCTTTTGCTCCTTGAAGTATATTTTTTTCCCTCCTGGAATTTCTAGGTTGGCTATTTATAACATTGAATACACAGACATCATTCAATGATGGATTTACATTATACAACTACAACCTCACCTACCAGTTTGCAGATAGCTGCTACGAATTATTAGCCTGCTTGATTAATATTAAAATAGAATATTTAGTTTTCTAAACCCCAGGGACATGAGGAGATGGAGGTGGTTAATGAAGGAGTAGGAAGAAAAAGCGGTAGGTAGAGAGAGAATGGAGACATGGAAACAACTGGAAATAAACCCTTGGGAAACATGAATCTAATGGTAAGACCATTACATTCAGTTACAAAACAAAATCCTCATTCACAGTTTATATTTCTTTGAAGAAAACCCATGCATTTTACATGCTGATTCTGTACTGTTCTATTAAAACTAAAAATAGTGAAATTAATTGGAGTGGGGAGGTAAACAAACTTTCTTTCAGTCCTGGGTCCTTCTTCTCTCTCTCTCTCTCTCTCTCTCTTTTTTTTTCCTTTTTCCTACACTGCTGTATAGCAGCACAAATTTTGATCTCTGAACCACGGATTTGATGATGAATGGCCCACCGAAGAAAGGGTGGCCCTTTGCATTCCACGAGGTGCACTGGCTGCCACATCTGAACCAGAGGCAGAGGATACGGAGTTCCCTTCTTCACCTCACCTTCTTGCACTCCCGCTATGTGATCCCACACTTTTTGTCTTCACCCTCACTTCCCCATGCCTTTCTGCCTTTCCTTTACACTGTGCACCTCATCCACACGGTTTTCCAGTCTCACCCACACCCTGCTCTGCCTTTTTGCACTTCTGAACTACGTAATTACCACCTTTTGAAAGGTCTTATTCTGTTTGTTCTGGAAATATAAGAATTGCTAACAGTAGGTAAGGGAGGTAGCTATATAGATGGATAATAACTATATAGATGTATATGAATGTTGGTAGATTGTGAACTTCACATGGTCAGAAAGGATTTCTCTCTTTTTATAAGTTATAGCTGCTGGCATATAATTCATGCTTTTTTTTTTTTGAGTAATTGAGTTCCATGGTCAGAGTCATGTTAGTGTGGAAATTATTGCAGTAACTGCCTGCAGGGCTTGTTAACTTGGCTGGCGATAACATGAATGCAGAGGCTTCTCTCTCAGTTCATCCATCCCTGAAGCAGCCCAGGGTTGGAGTGACGCCCGTGTGCCCAGGAACCAGAAGAGTGGAATTCCAATCTCCAACCATTTGCTAGCTGTGTAATTCTGGGCAGGTTATTCAGTGTTCCAAAATGTAGGTTTCCCTACTTGATAGAATGCAGTTGATAATAATACTTGCCTCATAGGGATGTTCTGAAAATTAATTGCCATAATATCTTAAGTGCCTAACACATGGAGAAGTGCTTTAAAAATGTTAGCCATGATCACCATCTGTTTCTTGGCACAGACATGACATTTGAGAGCCTGTTTCCTGAAAGGATACATTCCAGGTGAAGGAAAGAGTGACCGAAAAAAAGAATTCATTTACAGTTAGTATCTGACTGTACTAAAAGGTGTCTTTTAGTTCCATTATTTGGGAGAACAAATTAGAGTCCTCTAATCTTTCATCACACTGACAGAAGATAAAGGGTACCTTCATTAGTACGACCACTGATTGTGGTATAATACCTCGAAGAAATGTATTTGCCACTCTGGGATCAGACTTTTAATTTTTAGATTTACAGACACTGCAGAATAATCAGTAACATCACAAATTGTTTCCAGCCCACCCTTTCTACAGCTCTTGGCCATTCCTACCTGCTAGCCTTGTGATTCATGTTCACATATTATATCCTATTTGGACTGTAAACTCTTTGTCCTGTGCCACCAAAGACAACATATGCAATAAATAAAACAATAAATACAAAGCAAGAAATATAACACTAAATGTAAAATAAAAAACAATTTTATTAACTTTCATGGGTAATCGCATAAAAATCTAGAGGCAATTTAAATGTTCTTCCTTAGGGATAATTGCTGTCTTGGGTCTTTCCATTTCATTGTCTTAGAGTTTCCCCAAAGTTAGTAACGTTTTCTGCCGGGACTTGGCATTTTCACAGGTATGAATAGTGAGCTCGGTAGACAATGGTCATATGACTATTACTTCTATTACACTCTTATGACCATTACCTTTATTAAAAATACTAATAATTTGAGTTGGTTGTCTACATATTTGCTTAATTGTCCAAGCATTTGCTTCAACTCAAGAAAACAACTTTATTTTTACTGTCTTATGGAATCTTTTTTTATGTTTTAAATTATCTTCTTTACTTTGTTATATTTAAAAATCTCAAAAATTATACTTGAGCTAATAATTATATGTTCTGCTGTGTATTTAAAGAACACCTTTTGATTTTTTTTCTAATGTAGTAGCTAATATATATAGCACTTGATATGTGCCAGGTACATAACAACAATCCTATAATATGGGATATAAAATCTTGATAGTTCTGAAATAGTACTAGGTAATTTAAATTAGGATAGTCTGTAGAGCATAGGTTTGAAGTCAGATTGACTTTGACTAAATCCCACTTTATAATTTTTCTGAGAATACTGAGAATAGAATACTAATTAAGTATTCACCTTGTCTTTAAGCCTTGCCTTTTCATCCCTAAAATGGGTGTTAATAATAATAATGATCTTCATCTCTCCTTATTAACTTAATTATAATAATAATTAATTATTAATATTAATTAATAATAATACCAAGTCAAAGACATATTGTAAGCATTAAAGTGATAATGTACGCAAACATCTCCCATTCGTGGCTGGGACATAAGCACTCAATAAGTAGCTATTACTATTGACTCCTAATTATCATTTTCAGTATCTTTTTATTTATCACCCGTCATCAGCATTCTTTGTATAAACTACAGTTTATTGCTATGATCTTCAGTAAAGATTAATATATGATTTTCAAAACATAGCTGTCAACGTGTATTTATAAAATACCTGTTCCATTTAAGACCCATACAGAGCTCGACCTTCTGAATATTCGGAGCAACAATTGGAAATGAATCTTATCATCAAAGAGTAAGAAAAATAAGATGAATGATTCAGGAGAGGTTTCAGACAAATTGCCATGCGCACATGGTTAGGGGAGAAGGTGTCCATAGATAATGGGAAGGGAGGGGCTCAGGAATTTGAGTCCTAAAGAATGTGTCAAATTGGGGCACATAGAGTCTTGGGATTTGGAAGGACATTTCAGGAGACTAAAACTGTGTGATCAAATCATGGAGGCACAAAACTATATGTCACATAAGGAGTTCAATTTTTTTAGGAGCACAGTGTTTGTGAAAAGGCATTAGGAGAAAACCGGGGAGAGGCTTGGATTCCAGACCCTGTTTAGTAAACACTAGAGAGGCCACTAAATGTTTTTAGACAGAGAAGTGGCATGAACAGGACTGAGCTTTAGAAGGATGAAGCTAATGCACAGGAGAGTGTAAACCCAGAAATAGTAGAAGGCTCTGGCAATAGACCCCTTGAGAGGTATGAGGGCCTGGGATGCAGATGATAAAAATGAAGATACTGGGATGATAAGTATCACAAGAATGGAAATGCATTGGTGCAGCTGGAGGAAGCAAGAAGGAGAGATGAAGATCATTTTACATGGCTGCCGGGAGAATGCCATTAATAAAGCGGGAACACAGAAGAAGTGGGTTTGTTGCGTAGATGAGGAATTCACTTTGGGATGCATACTGAGTTGGAATCTTAGGAAAACAACTGAAGAAGGTGTCAGGCAGAGAGCCGGACATTCATGAGTGGAATTTAGGAGAAAGATTAAGGACTGGAAATATAAATATGGCAGCTTCCCATGTACAGTTAGTGGTGAATATGTACAGCAATTACAAATTATATAATAGCGCATTACATCCTCTGCAAGATACAGTAATCTTTTTTGTTGTTGTTGATGGGTGTTTTAAGATCTTCTAAAATGAGAGGTGTTTCTTCTCTGTGCTAGACCAGCGTTTCTTGACATGTGTCCCGTCATTTCCTGTTCCTAGCCCATGATAAGTACAGGAAGTGGGAATAAGCATTTAGACACTTCTATAGTAATTGACAGAGTAACTTTATGCCTATTGGCTGATAACAAAATATTTGTATTTGTATTTTGTGCATCTTTTTTTTCCATTTCATTTTCTAGCTAACCAATTTTTATTATACTTTGACAATTATTTATCCACAATGAATTGGAAAATTTTTTTAAATGGTCTGACACACAATAGTTTGAGAAGCACCAAGGCATACTTGACCACAAGGAACAAAATATTTCAGGACACCAAGAGAGAAAAAGCCAGCCAGGTGATTATACTGTCTTTTTACTCTCCCTAAAATACAGGGCTAAGTACATTCAGAGTACCCTCTGGTTAAAGATGAGATTCTTTCAGTTGCTCAAATAATCCAGACTTGCAAATATGCTCTATTCACAATACCTTTGGGAGCTGGGGCCCTGGGGATACAACCTGTAGCCAAGAGTCCACTGCTCAATAGGACAGGGTTTCTCATACTATTGCTTTTTTTGTTTTTTGAAGTCATAAGCCAAAGTCTCTATCCACCATGACTCTCAAAATTCATTCACAACACTTGATGGCAATTTGTCTCATAAAGCATAACTTGCAAACACAGACACTTTCCAAACAAAAGGAACTTTTGACAGGAAATTTGCAAACATTATATGCTTTCTTCTATTGTTGCCCATCTTATCCTCTTTGGGAACAGTCCTTTGCTTGTGATTAAGAGATGTTCACAATGTATTAATCTCTTCTGAATCCCATAGAAAGGAAGCATGTCACAGTGAGGGCACTGATCTTATGCCCCCTGAGACTATTTTACCATATTTTAAATTTACATTTGAGCCTCACATTCTGCCAAAGTGGTAGAAACTAAAACTCAGTTGTCTGAGATTTCTCCCATCTTTATCTTGGGTTTGAGCCACTTTCCTGGTGGCGGGGTGGAGGTGGGTGTTGCTTACATGGGACTGGGATATTCAGTGGCAGGGAAGGAGCCCACTTGTTTGTTGATAACCTCTATCCTAGCTGGATCCACTGAAAGGTCCATAATCTTATCTTATCCTTCTGTATAACCCAGGTCTCATGCACATATCCACCAAGACCCTTCAAGTTAGGGCTCCCTCCCTTATTTCTGCAAAAGCCCTTGGGGTCAGCCTGTTGCTCTCATACCAGTGTTCTCCATGATAGGACTTCCAGGAGAATGCCAATCCACACCACATAGCCTTTCTTTCCTCTGGGATCCTTACCCCAGGTCTCCTGAAGGATTAGGGCACAGGTCCCCTCTGATCCCTTACCCTAGATCCTTGAGAAAACCTCTAGGAATCCCTGGTGCTGAATGCCTGATTCAGGGACCCACCAGTTCATGGGAATGAGAAAAGACATGCCTTCCTCCACTAGGCCCATTACTGCGCTATGGTACAAAGCAAGCAGAGGACTGGCTAGATTTCAATCTACCTCCTGGCTTTGGGCCTTCTCTAGGGTACAGTGTCCTTGATCGACTATTTTGCTTTGTAGTAGCCACTCAAATCCCACCTCCTCATTTCCTAATCTCCCTAAGATTCCCTTCTCAGAGACAGAAGATCTGACGCACAGAATCGTCCCATTCTTAGGAATCTGTTTCTCTTCCAAGGGTTGGGAAGAACCTCCCTGATATTTGTGTTTTTCCCTCAATCTTTTACTAGGCTAAAAGTCCATACCAATCTTGTAAGTTCAGGCTTTACTAAAAACATACACACACATAAAAATTGAGGGGGAAAAAACTCTGCTGCATTCTGTTTTCCGAAGCAATAAGCAAAAAAACTTTGGATTATACAGTGTGGGAGGGGGACAAAGGAACATGAAAACACTAGGGAAAAAAATATCGGTTTCAACCGATTTTAATACATAATACAAAATACATTTAAAAATACTTCATGTGAGAACACTTTTCCCCTCACCAGAGCAGTGTGGATATTTGTTTAATTCAGCAACAGCCAAACCACACACTTCTTGGATATAATTTTACAATCTGTAGGCAAACATTTTGCTTTATTACAAAAAACTATCTGAATATTCTTTGGTTCTAGGAATACTAGGTATTTTACATATGCATATTAAATAGGACATGATTCATAAAATACTTTGTGCCATTTACTAAATAAATGAATAAATACTATTCATTAAATATGTATTGAAAAAATTCAAAAATGACCTTTTAATCTTGAGAGGTAAAAATAGTCAACAAAGATACTATGTTTCATAAAGCACAGAAATTAAAGAAAGCTTTTGAAATGAGTAAATATCCAGTTCTGAACTTGGAAGTGAATGGTATTTGGCAAAGACAAGAAAAACAGTCAAGCGAAGCCTTTCCCTGCTTTTGTTTTAATAAACAGATTATTAAGGCTAAATAAACTAAGTAAAAAAAGAACTAAATAAAATGTTCTTTTCATATGCACATATACATGTATATTCTTCTTGGGATCATTGTCATCTTAAATTTATTGTAATGCCAATAATAAAGATGAAGACAAACCCCAACTTGGAAGCTCACAAATTACATTAGGTTTTTAATGCTAGTAATTAAATTTCAGATTGTGTCACTAGATGCCTAGATGGTTAAAATGGGGACTTCTTTTCAAATGAAACATTTAATTCAAATTTCTACCATTCATCAGTGAAGTCTTAGAAGTCATTCATGTATATCCAAGATTCTTTATAATCTAGTTGAATTAAGTGTCTCCATGGAAGAAGGTGAGCCCCTTCCCCTTAAAATCCAGTAATTTCATTGCTAAATTAATGCATAAAGATAAATCCTAAGGAACTTTAATTTTATACATAAAATATATTTTAAAGAAGCAGGAGATATATTCTCAAGAAAATGTCTACCTCAGTCAGACTTTTGTTTTACTCACTAGTTTTAACATTTTTATAAACATGTTGACTAATGTGAGCATTCCTCAAATACGTATTATTCTGCAAAGCCAAGATTTTTAGCATTGGAAACAACAGCTGGTATTTCCATGTCTACTAGGTACCAAAGGCTGCATGCATGTTTTATAGACATTATCATGAATCCCCAAAACAAACATACAAGGTAAGAATTTTATTTCCATTTTACAGATGAAGAAGTTGAGGCTCAGAAAGGAACAGAAATTATTTACTTGCACATGGCTAATGGGTGGAAAATATAACATTCAAATCCAGGCAGTCAGTCTATATCGTGTACATATATGTGTAAGTGTTTTTTAATGAATTGTTTAAGATGGTAAGGAGGATAAACATCTATTTCTATGGTAATTGGTAGTATTTTCCCTGGAACAAACTGACTCTAAGAAATTTTACCCTTTCTGAAAATAAATCTGAAAAAATAAAAATTATGTTAATAAGCAACCTAAGAGTATCTTTCTTAGAATAATACTTCTAGTAATACTGATAAGGGGACCAAATTTAAGGCTTAGTTTTGTCCATTTTGTAGTGCAGCTAAAAAAAATGACTTTTATCTCAAAGCCATGACATTTTTAAAATAAAACATTAGTTTTATCAACTCTCTTCCCTTTTATTGTATATAATAGTCTTATAAATTATTTTATATATGTAATAGCAAATCAAATGTTTTATTCATACTAGTAAGGCAGATAATTAGCAAGCATTGTCTTACTAGTAAAAATGGAGAAACAGCAATTAGATATGGCCCTTGCTAGGGGAAAGGGTATACCTTCACTTTAGCATTTTCTTAGATGTTTCACTTAAGAGTTTAGAAGAAGCCTGATAATTAAATATTGACCACTGTAATTCTTGCCAGCCACTTAAATTCATGTTTATCTAATGAATTTTTGTTTCTTTCACAGAACATTTAACATTATGGACCTTGCTTGTTGGTTTCTAACTTGATATAATTTTGAGTATCTGAAAAATCAAATAATGAGGTATTTATTTTAAGGGTTCTGTGGTGATTTTGAGGTAATTTTCCACTTCGGAACCACTGAGGAGGCTGGCTGAAGAGTAGAATGGACTTCTGCAGTGATAAAGTTGTCCTGTGAGTCAGTTACACATATTGTGGTGACGGAAGTTGTTTCAGAGGCAAAAGTAGCAGTTTGTGTGATTCTCTGAGATTCCCTCCGTCCCCATGAAGGAGTAGTGTGCTGGAGTTGATTGGAGCCAATTGTGTGCATCTCTTTCCTGTTCCACACTGGGTGGCACCCCAGGGGTGGCTGGAAACTGGCCAAGAAGGGAGTATTCACACCCTGCAAATCTGCAAACGGCTCACATCAGGACTTAGGTTTTTTCAGAGAACTGGTTTACCGGCACACCGTTGCTAATAAGTATAAGAAGTATGTTTACTTCCAAAGCCATCCTGATATGACAGGTAGATTGGAACAAAAGGATGTTTTTAGCAATAGCTTATGAAATTACTGAAAATGGTTCTCTCATACGAACACTTAAAAGAGGTGTTGGGAGCTCTGCCTTTCAGAAGTCACAGAGCTGGACAGTAGATAGGGGGTCCCTGTCAAGGAGGGGCTCTCAACCTTGGTTTCCTCAGCATTAGAGGATGCCATTTTTACGTGTAAGACACGTTTTCATGCACAGTTGTTCATGTAATCCTTTACTCTCCACATAAATAAGAATATGAAAATGTGGTCCTGAAAGCACTCTATTTTGTAATGCCCATTGTTGATAAAATTAGTCTCAAATTTGTGGTTCATAGCTCACAATGAAGATTGAAGTTAAGGACCATGATTTTAGATGGTACATGGATAAGAAGAAATTATGCCCTGCAGGAGGACTCAGAATAGTTTTCTGTCTTGGGGCGCCTGGGTGGCTCAGTCGTCGGGTGTCTGCCTTCAGCTCGGGTCATGGTCCCAGGTCCTGGGATCGAGCCCCGCATCGGGCTCCCTGCTCCGCGGGAAGCCTGCTTCTCCCTCTCCCACTCCCCCTGCTTGTGTTCCCTCTCTCGCTGTGTCTCTGTCTGTCAAATAAATAAATAAAATCTTAAAAAAAAAAGAATAGTTTTCTGTCTTGAAGAGTGACTCGGCTAAATGTTATCAAAAGCAAAACAAAACAAAAACAAAGAAACTCTTCGTGAAACACCTTAGCACACAATACATTTTCCTTCTCATAGTGAGTTTATTATAGCCAATGGTTGAGCTGTGCTTACTGGAAATATGTCTGTTATGTTTCAAAGCTCATGATTTTTGTGAATTCAAGGTCAATATTAAATTCAGTTTAGGATTAGAATGTTTATTTTTATTATTTAATGCACTTCAGCTGCTCATTTGTTTAATACTGACACTTTAGGTTTAGCAACCTCTATTTTTGCTTCAAGCTGACCATGAAGCAGGATGCAACCGTGTTTTCACATAAAACATTTATGAATTCTTCCTCATTAAAGCATTAGGGGAAAATGTATATTTTGCTGAAGACTTTCCTGGGACATGAATGGTGATTTATATGACGCATTGTACAATATTTTGCTACAAAAATTCCCTTAATTCTACTTCCAGCAATAGCAGACTAGACTGTGTCAGACCAACCACCACCTGAGTGCAACTAGGAAGACTGGACAATAAACAACAACCAAAAACACTCAGGAGTTAGGGTGAACTGGAAAGAGACCAGCACCAAAGAGACTGAAACCCAGACTTAAATCTTCTTAATTACTGATTGGATTAGCATGATTTGGGATGGCTAGAGCCCCCCAGCCCAGTCTGCCATAAGAAGCAAATTTAATCCTCTCTCAATTTAGCTATAAGCAACAACTTTGTATTGTTTACCAAAGAAACAGTTTACATATAAGAATACAGAAATACTGAATATAAATGTATGGATGGCGTGTTTGTACATGTAAATTCTAATGAAAAGAAAGCTGGTGTAGCTTTTATAATATCAGACCAAGTAAGCTTTAAACCAAGAAGCATTGGTTGGCTCAGTCAGTGTCCGGCTCTTGGTTTTGGCTCAGGCTGTGGTCTCGGGGTCCTGAGATCGAGCCCCACGTTGGGCTCCGCACTCAGCAGAGAGTCTGCTGGAGGTTCTCTCTCTCTCTCTCTCTCCCTTTGCCCTCCCCCCCCACTCTCTCTCAAGTAAATAAATAAATCTTTAAAGATAAAAAGACTTAGAAACAGATAAACTGAGTATTTCCACAGCAGAGACCTGGTAATATTAATTATTTGACAGATTACCCAGGTACAGTATCCTTTTCCAGTTTGTGCTGCTTTTTAACAAAGGGCAAACTTTACAGACATAGTATCCATTTCAGCAAATTAAGCCATCTGTGTTGATAAAAACCTTATTTCAAAATCAAGAATTACTGAACCTCATTGAATTTATGACATTATTGATCATAAGACCACTCTTCTGAATTTGTTTTCCCCTCAGCATTGTCAAGGCCTTGGTTTTTCCACACAATATTTTCTATGCCCATAAAACATAGATGAAACAGTTTTTTAAATATGAATCCAGTAAAGTATAAAAAGCTTTTGGTGCTGGGCTCTTTTTCTTTTTTTAAAGATTTTATTTATTTATTTATTTATTTGAGAGGGAGAGAGACAGCAGAGTGAGTGAGAGAGAGAGAGAGAGAGAGAGAGAGAGCATGATGGGGGGAGGAGGGAGAGGCAGAGGCAGAGGGAGAAGCAGTCTCCCTGATGCAGGGACTCCATCCCATGACCCTGAGATCATGACCTGAGGCGAAGGCAGACGCTTAACCTACTGAGCCACCCAGGCGCCCCTGGTGCTGGGTGCTCTTAAGCCAGCTTTGCAGTTAGTAACAAAGAGCCAGCCTACACTTGACCCTGCTTAGGGAACGTGAATAAAGATGTCTGATTCAACACCACTCCCATGTTCTCCCTAGGGCATTGGTTGTTAAAGTTTATGTAAGTGCTTCTGTGTTGTCTCCAGATTTCCTTCCAAGTCACTAATACCCATTATGCAAATTGGAAGGTGATCTTTTTTTTAATGTGGTAAAATATATATGACATAAAATGTACCATTTTAACCACTTTTTTTAAGAGAGAGAGAGCAAGTTTGAGCTGGGGGCAGGGTGAGCAGAGGGACAGGGAGAGAGAGAATCTTAAGCAGGCTCCACACCCAGCAGGGAGCCTAATGTGGGGCTTGATCTCACAACCCTGAGATCATGACCTGAGCCAAAATCTAGAGTAGAACGCCTAACCAACTGAGCCACCCAGGTGCCCCTCATTTTCACCATTTTTAAGTGTGTAATTCAATGACATTTAGTGCATTCACAATAGTAGGCAACCATTCATCTTCACAACTTTCTCATCATCCCAAATAGAAACTCTGTAGCTACGAAACAATAGCTCTCCATTCCTCTGTTCCCCCAGCCCCTGGCAACCACCCGCCACTTGCTGTCTCTATGAAACTGATTACTGTAGAAATCTCATGTAAGCGGAGTCATATACTATTTGTCTTTTTGCGTTGGGCTTATTTCACTGAGCAAGTCTTTAAGGTCCATCCATGTTGTAGCATGTATCAAAATTTCACCCTTTTTTTAAGGCTGAATATTTAATCGTAAGCATAGACCACATTCTGTTTATCTGTTCATATATGCTTGTTGATGAATATTTGGGTTGTTTCCATCTTTTGGCCAGTGCAAATAATGCTATTATGAATAATGGTGCACAGGTATCTGCCGGAGTCCCTGCTTTCAACCCTTGGGGTATTTGTTGCATCCTATGGTAATTCTAGGTTTCATTTTGTAAGGAACCACCAGATTGTTTTCCATAGTAGCTGTACCATCTTACATTCCCACCAATAATACAAGGGTTCCAATTCCTCCACATCCTCACCAACATGTGTTATGTTTTATTCTTTTGGATAATAGTCATCCTAATGAGTGTGACATGGGAGGCTAATCTTTCTTATGGTTTATGACAAGGACTTTCTGATTGCTGCTTTGCTGGCCACTATAAGGTGCTATTGGTGATACACATCCCAACCTCAGAGATTCAAATGTGAGAAATTATGGTTTTTATTTTTCACTTTTGCAACTTTTTAGACCGGCATTTTCTTAAAGAATGTTTTTTGAGCCGTTTGAAGTTCACAACAAAACTGAATGACAGTAAAGATATTTTGCATATACCCCCTGCCTGACACATGCAGAACCTTCCCTATTATCAACATCTCCCACCAGAGTTAGATATTTGTTATGAATGATAAACCTACATTGACACATCATTATCACTCCAAATCCATAGTTTACTTTAGGGTTCAGCCTTGACGTTTTATATTGTATGAGTTTGGACAAATGTATGACATATATCTACCACTGTAGTACCACACAGAGTATTTCCACTGCCCTAAGAATTCTCTGTGCTCTGTTCATCCCTCCCTCTCCCTAACCCTTGATGAACACTGATCCTTTTACTCTCTCCATATTTTGCCATTTTCAGAATGTCGTATATTTGGAATTATACAGTATGTAGCCTTTTCAGATTGCTTCTTTCACTTAGTAATATGTATTTAAGTTTCCTCTCTGCCCTTTCACAGCTTGATAGCTCATTTCTTTTTAGAGCTGAATATTTCATTGTCTGGAAGTACCTCAGTTTATTTAGCCATTCACCTACTGAAGGTAGGTGGCTTGGTTGCCTCCAAGTTTTGGCGATTATGAATAAAGCTGCTGTAAACATCTGTGTGCAGGTTTTGTGTAGACATAATTTTTCACTCCTTTGGGTAAATACCAATAAGTGTGATTGCTGGGTTGCATTGTGAGAGTATGTTTAGGGGGCACCTGGGTGGCTCAGTGGGTTGAGCATCGGACTTCTGGTTTCAGCTCAGGTCACGATCTCCCGGTTGTGGGATGCAGCCCCGCTTCTGGACCTGTGCTCAGCACGGAGTCTGCTTCAGATTCTTTCTCCCTCTCCTTCTGCCCCTTCCCGCTCGCACTCTCCCTCTCTCTCAAATAAATAAATAAAATCTTAAAAAAAAAAAGAGTAGGTTTAGTTTTGTAAGAAAGTGCCGAACTGTCTTCCAAAATGGATGTACCATTTTCCATTCCCACCAGCTATAAAAGAGTTCCTGTTGCTCTACTCCTTACCAGCATTTGGTGTTGTTCTGCATTTTGGCTATTGTAACTGGTGTGTAGTAGTGTCTCATTGTTCTTTTAATTTGCAGTTCCCTGGTGACTTATGATGTGGAGTATCTTTTCATTTGCTTGTTTGCCATCTGTACATCTTCTTTGGTGGGGTGTCTGTTAAGGTCTTTGGTCCATTTTTTTTAAACCAGTTTGTTCGTTTTCTTATTGTTGGTCTTTAAGAGTTCTTCCTATATTTTGGATAATAGTTCTTTATCAAATGTGTCTTTTGCAAATATTTTCTCCCAGTCTTGTTTCCCAGGTTTGTCTTTTCATTCTCTTGACAATGTCCTTCACATAATAGAAATTTTTTATTTTAATGAAGGCCCGGTTGTCAATTCTTGCTTTCATGGGGCATGCCTTTGGTGTTGTATCTAAAAAGTCATTGCCAAACCTTAAGTCATCAATGTTTTCTTCTGTGTTATCTTCTAGGAGTTTTATAGTTTTTGTTTGTTTGTTTGTTTTACATGTAGGTTTATGATCCATTTCAAGTTAATTTTTGGAGAAGGTTTAAGGTCTGTGTCTAGATTGACTTTTTCGCTTGTGGATGTCCAGTTATTTTAGCACCATTTGTTGAAGAGATTGTCTTTGCTCCATTGTATTGTCTTCACTTTTTTGTCCATGATTAGCTGAATATATTTGCATTCATATATCTCTGGGCTCTCTACTCTGTTCCAATGATCTATTGTGTACTCTTTTACCAATACCAACCTTGATTAGGGTAGCTTTATAGTAAGTCTTGAAGTCAGGTGACATCAGTTCCTTAACTTAGTTCTTCTCCTTCAGTATTGTGTTGGTTTTTCTGGGGCTTCTGTGTCTCCATATAAACTTTAAAATCAGTTCTAAATATCAGTTTGTTGATATCCACAAAATTACTTGCTGGGATTTTGATTGCGATTGCATTAAATCTGAGATTGATTTGGGAAGAACTAATACCTTGACAATATTGAGTCCTCCTATCATGATCGTGTATTATTTCTCTATTGATTTAGTTCTCCCTTGATTTCTTTCATCAGAATTCTGTAGTTTTCCTTATATAGATTTTGTACATATTTTGTTAGTTATATATCTAAATAATTCATTTTGGGGGTGTGCAAATGTAAATAGTGTATTTTTGATTTTAATTTTCTCTTGTTCATTGCTGATATATAGGAAAGCAATTCACTTTTTTATATTAATCTTGGATCCTGCAACTTTGCTATAATCAGTTATTAGTTCCAGGAGGTTTGTTTTTTTTTTTTTCCAATTCTTTTGGATTTTCTACAAAGACAATTAGATAATCTGTGAACAAAGATAGTTTTCTTTCTTTCAAGTCAATGTACCTTTTCTTTCATTTTTGTGTCTTATTGAATTTGGTAGGACTCCCAGCATAATGTTGGAAAGTGAGTGGGGGAAGAGGACATCCTGACCTATTCCTGACCTTAGTGGGAAAGCTTCTAGTTTCTTATCATTGAGTAAGATGTTAGCTGTAGGCTTTTTGTAGATGCTCTTTATCAAGTTGAAAAAATTCCCCTCTATCCACTTGACTGAGAGTGTTTTTCATGAATGGACATTGGATTTTATCAAATGCATTTTATGCATCTATTGATATAATCATGTGATTTTTCTTTAGCCTGTTGATATGATTGATTACATTAACTGATTTTTGTATGTTAAACCAGCCTTGCATACCTGTGATAAATCCTACTTGGTGATGGTGTATAATTCTTTTTATACATTGTTGGATTCAATATACTAATAATTTGTTGAGGATTTTTGCATTTATCTTCATGGGAGATATTGATCTGTAGTTTTCTTGTAATGTCTGTCTGGTTTTGATATTATTGTGATGCTGTCCACATAGAATGAGTTAGGAAGTATTTCCTCTGCTTTTATCCTCTGAAAGAGATTTAGAGAATTGGTAAATTTCTTCCTTCAATGTTTGGTAGAATTCACCAGTGAACCTACTTGGGCCTGGTGCTTTCTGCTTTGGAAAGTTTTTAAATACTGATTTAATTTCTTTAATAGATTTAAGTGGCCTATTCAGATTGTCCATTTGTTTTTGTATGAGTTTTGGCAGATTGTGTCTTTTAAGGAATTGGTCTGTTCCATCTTGGTTATTGAATTTGTGAGCACTGAGTTGTTCAGAGTATTCCTTTATTAAACTTTTAATGTCCATGGTTTTTGTAGTGATATTCCCTCCTTCATTTGTGATTTGAGTAATTTGTGTCCTCTCTCTGTCTCTCTCTTTCTCTCTTTTTTTCTGGCTAAAGGCTTATTGATTTTTATTAAGCTATTCAAAGAACCATCTTTTGATTTCATTGATTTTTCTCCATTAAATTTCCTGTTTTCAGTTTTTTATTTCTGCTCTAATTCTTGTTATCTCTTTTCTTCTGCTTACTTTGGATTCCATTTGCTTTTCCTTTTCTAGTTTCCTATGGTGGGAACTTAGAAGATTGATTTTAAGTCTTCTTTTCTAATATATGCATTCAATGCTATATTTCCTTTTAAACACTGTTTTTGCAGTATCCCACAAATGTTGACAGCAAAATCACAAACTAAAAATACAAAAATGCAAAAAAAATCCCCAAACCCAAACATGGCATTAAACAGACTACAGAAATAATACTTGATAGTATCAGAGCAAAAATAAGAAGGTAAAGTGCTGTCCCGTTCCACCTCAGCTGAGAACATGCAATTCAGGCAACTCAGGTTTTTCGTTGCTCTACGCATGTCTGTGAATAGCATGAAAGCACTCTGAATATTAATTTTGGAATTACAAATAAATTTTAGCAAATAGGTGAATTTATACATACGAAATCCATGAATAATAAGGATCAACTGTATTTTGATATTTTAATGACATCAAATGGAACTGAAACTTTTAATAGTGATCTAGCAATTATTACCAAGTCTTCATTTTCTGCTCTACTAATTAAAAGAATGAGTGAAATTGGGGTGCCTGGGTGGTTCAGTTGGTTAAGCGACTGCCTTTGGCTCAGGTCATGATCCTGGAGCCCCGGGATCGAGTCCCACTTCGGGGGGGGGTCCCTGCTCAGCAGGGAGTCTGCTTCTCCCTCTGACCCTCCCCCCTCTCATGCTCTCTCTCACTCTCTCTTTCTCAAATAAATAAATAAAATCTTTAAAAAAAAAAGGATGAGTGAAATTAAACATTAAAACACACTTTTTTGAAAAATTTGACTATATTGATGCTGCAGTGGGGGAAATTAAACTCTTCATAGAATATATGTAGGTAGTTTTTTTCACTTAAAATCTGATGAATTCTTTATAAAAATATTTATAAAAAATTTTTCAGATTGTTTCCTCTATCACTTTCTACTATAATAGTATGGTAAAGTTAATGCTTAAAAGTAAGAAAAAATACTGATTACAGGATGTTATTTAATCCATTTATCCAGCGTATTATTTTGATACATAAATTTCTGGTTTTTTGGTTCAAACAGTACACTATTGGCAATTTCATATGATCTTACCTAAAAATTATTGTCCTTAATGGATTGCAGCACTAATTTAGAAATTATTGGACTTCTAAATAACCAATTTAGGTGCTTTGTTTTGAATAAAATACAAATTCTCTATCTTTCTATAATTATATATAACCTGTTAACCTCATAGATTACTTAGGACTTTCTAAGCTTTTTATAGTCTTCATATTAAAAGTCTAATAATTTTTCCCTCTATTACTCTTTTCAGATACAACATTCCTCTAAATTTAAAAACTTTTCTATGTACTTTATTAACTATAGTGTGCTTGAGCTTCTCCAGATCTTTTGTAGAGGGCTTGTGAAGTGTATGCCATGCATAAAAGACTGAAGTATGGCGTTGAATAAGCTTTATCTTCAATAACTTAAGTTAGAATGTTGGCTTTGTCATGTCATTGACTTCTTTGTGCTTCAGTTTACCAGTCTGCAGAATGGTACAAAGGTATTTCCTCTTCAAAGAATTAATTGTGAAACTTAAATGCACTAACTTGTAACACCTGTAACAAGTGCTTTAAAGCAGGGATGAAGATGTGGTTAGTCTTCAAGAAATGTTATCGAGGGGCGCCTGGGTGGCTCAGCGGATAAGCGTCTACCTTCGGCTCAGGTCATGATCCCAGGGTCCTGGGATCGAGCCCCGCATCAGGCTCCCTGCTCCGTGGGAAGCCTGCTTCTCCCTCTCCCACTCCCCCTGCTTGTGTTCCCTCTCTCGCTGTGTCTCTTTCTGTCAAATAAATAAATAAAATCTAAAAAAAAAGGTTATCGAATATTATTATAGAACATATTTGGTATATCCATAAGAGATGTCCATAGGCCATCTTTATGAGAGAAGGAGCTTCAGCAGAAATCTGCAAATTAGATCAGAGATGAATCTTAGAAATGGCAAACTTTTGAACTCAGACTAGACAGATCTGGATAAAACTGTTTGTCCTCGATAATTTACTAACATTGCTCACCCTCAGTTTTCTTTTCTGTACCTAAAAGTAACCACCCACCAGGGTGTTGTTAGGTTTAGAAGTAAGGTATGTAGGTCCCGGAGCCTATTTGTGTACCAAAGTGTTAGCACTCCATCCACGGACAATGTTAGTATCTTGATACTTTCTGTCAGCTGTGCATACTATATATTGTTCACTGCAATAGTGATTTTTAATGCAAACAGGATTCCATATCTGCACTGGAAAGAAAATTCACTAAATCCTAAATCTTGCAAAAAGACATACATGGTATTAAAATCCACCTGGGCATGTTCTTCAGTGTTAACAGATGGGAAAGATTTACATCTAGTGGCGCTCTGGTAGGACTGCATGCAAACATTTCAATCCCAAAGGAGTCAAATAATGTAGTTATATTTTGCTTTATATAGGCTGTTCTTAGAAAAAAATTTATATAAAGCAAATTTCTGCTGTTACTTAATATCAGATAATACTTATTATAGTTTATTATAATTCTTTAAAAATAATGTCCTTATGAGTTTTACTACCTAGGTAAATTTATTTCATTTTTATGTGAAATAATATATATATTCTAGGGGTGCCTGGGTGGCTCAGTTTGTTAAGTGTCCAACTCTTGATTTCAGCTCAGGTCATGATCTCAGGGTTGTGAGAATGAGCTCCACATTGCCCAGCATGGAGCCTGCCTAAGATTCTCTCTCTCCCTCTTCCTCTGCCCTTCCCCACCCTCCACTCTCTCTTTCTCTCTCTCAAAAAAAAAAAATATATATATATTTATAAATTCTACATTTTTCTATAATTTTCTATAAGCTATGGACTTCACAGTTTACCTAACACATTATAAGATTATTATACTCTTCACATTAAAATAATAAAACATAATATTGTTTTACTGGTCTTGTTGGAAAGTAGTTACTAACTTGTAAAATATATTTAATGTGTAGAAGAGTTTACCACAAACATTTTTAAACTAGACTTTATTTCAGAACAGTTTTAAATGTACAGAAAAGTTGCTCCCTGTTATCAATATCTTACACTATAATGGTACATTTATTACAAATAATGAACCAACATTGATGTATTATTATTAACTAAAATTCATATTTCATTCCAATTTCACCAGTGTATTTAGCTAAGATTCTCCAGAGAAACAGAATAGGATGCATCTTTATGTCTACGCCTGCATCTATATTTATAGATTTACATAAAAAGATGTATTTTGAGAGAGAGAGATTTATTTTAAGGAATTGGCTCACATGATGGTGGAGGCTTACTAAGTCTAAAATCTGCAGGATAGGTTGGCAGGTTGGAGACCCAGGGAAGAATTACAGTTTGAGTCCAAAGGCAGTCTGTTTGCAGAATTCCTTCTTGCTTAAGAAAGGGCTTCAACTGATTAGACGAGGCCCACCCACATTATGGAGCATAATCTGCTTTCAAAGTCCACTGGTTTAAAGATAGCCATTACAACCAGTTTTTCCCCAATGTCCTTCTTCTGTTCCAAGATCCTATCCAGGATACCATATTACATTTAATCATCTGTCTCCTTAGTATCCTCTGGTTTGAGACAGTTTCTCAGACTTTCCTTGTTTTGATGACCTTGAGAATTTGAAGAGCATTTTGTAGAATGTTTCTCAATTAGAATTTGTCTTACATTTTTATCATGATTAGGCTGCGATTATGGGTTTCTGGGAGGAAGACCACAGAGATGAAGCAACATTATCTTACTACCTTCTCAAGGACATGCTATCATCATAACTCATCACTAATGATGCTGAGCTTGATCCCCTGGCTGAGGGAGTGCTTGTCAGGTGTTTCTGCTGTAAAGCTCTCTTGCCCCCTTTTTGTACTCTACTCTTTGGAATCAAGCCCATAGTCAAGGTTGAGGGTAGGAGGTGTTAAGCTCCATCTCCTGAAAGAAGGAGCAATTACATGATTCATTTATAATTCTTCTGTAGGAGATTCACTTCTTTCCCTCCACTTATTTATTTGGTTCATTCATTCATTTATATCAGTATGCGCTCATAGATATTTATTTTGCTCTTTGGACTGTAATTCAATACCACATTATATATTTTGTTACTCAAATTGTTTTAGCTTTAGCCGTTCAGAGCTCTTTCGGGTTGGTTCCCGAGTCCCTCTGACGTGCCCCCACTGTTTTGTAGGGTTTTGAGTACTTCCTTATTTTCTGGCACTATGAATGCTCCAGGTACGTTTTTATATTTTCCCTGCCCCAGCCCTGGAATCATCTTTCTCCAAGGAACCCTAGTTCCTCCTATTGGAGAATGGTACTAGAAACCAAGATCTAGGTGCTGGGTGTGCTCATTGATACTGGGGACAGCTCTGTGGTGGAGAAAGAAAATAACATGTGTGTCTATATGTGTATATTTGCAAAGCAAGGACACCGTTTTGATATGCACAGTTTCCATTTACATGATACCTGTGCAAAGGCAGGGCTGCCTGTACTGGATAAATATAAAAGTCTATATGCAACATTTGTATATTGCAACTGCATAAGAATAAAATGAACACAAGTGAACTCTCCATTCAGTTTTCTTTTTAAACTCTCACTGGAAGTAACTCAATGTCTGGAGAGCTAAAAGGGGGAATAATTTAAGTCTCAATGTTTTATGCATCTACATGCACTTTCCAAAAATCATCCTAATTCATACAACTCTACAAGAAAGAGGATAATATTAGACTTGTTTTTGACAACTTATGCTTAGAGAATTATTACCAGCTCAGGACTCCCTCAAATCAGGTCAATTTTTAGACAATTTAAATGTTACTTGTAACTATTGATATATCTTTAAATTACTAATAGATTTTCAGAGGGTGATCACATGTACAATTTCATTTCATCCTAATGAATTCTCCAAAATAGGCTGAGGCAGATTCTGGTATCCTTATTTTAGGGATTGAGGCCTCCTATTTAATTACTGTGATTATTGATCCCAAGCCCCCAGCCCCCATTAGAATGTAAAACACTCAAACAAGAATGTGGCAATAGCTATTTACTTTCAGTTCTCAACTATGGTTTAAGTAATCGATAAAGGATGAAAATTGTATGCACTAAGTACAAATAACATTGAGAAAAATGTTTTTCTTTTATAAACCATATTCAAATGTAGAATATTTTTAATTCTTTTTTTTAAATGAATTTTTTTCTGCCTATACAAATTTCAATGTGTCTTTAAGGATAAACTGACAGGATCAGTAGCTTTCAGTTCTGATAATGCAGTTAAGCCTCTAACTGTGTATTGATGATGTTTATGACAACTACATAGAATATGTGTGTATTTAGAAGAGAAGACATATGTATTCTCATATATATGTATGTGTATGTATATATACACATATACATATGTGTATATATATCTTGGCTATATAAATATTTCACAATTTCAGGCTTGGCTAAGAATGATGGAGTCTTAAAATGTTTAAGCCAAATTAAAAATAAAAGTCAAGGGATTTTATTCTCTTGGGCTACTGTCCAGTAGAGAAGCCACTCGCCACATGTAGTGAATGAGCACTTGAAATGTGGCTAGTCCTAATTGAGGTGTTGCTGTAAGTATAAAATACACATTGGATTTCAAAGACAGTATCCCCCCCCAAAAGTATTTAAAATATCCCAATAATTTTATATTGATTACATGTTGAAATGATAATATTTTAGATCTATTGGACTAAATAAAAATATTATTAAAACTAATTTCAGCTGTTTATTTTAAGTTGATGAATGTGGATACAAGAAAATTTAAAAATATGTGTGTGGCTCACATTGTATTTCTACTGGGACACACATAGTGCTCTAGACCAATCCAGTGGGAAGATCCTATGCCTTTTGTCTCTAAATCAATGTTGCTTTGGGTTTTGAAATTTGAGAGAGGAGAGATAGGCACTAAATAAGGAGCTGTCCAATTTTTGAGCAGATTTCATAGGAAATATAAGCGCCAGCACATGTTGGGTTTAGAAAGTAAGCTGTTTCAACCTCACAGGCTCTCTGAGCACAATTAAGAAATGACCTCCCAGATGAGATCTGGGGCAGCGGTAAAGGTGAAACCAAAGGTTTGGTCAACTAAAAACCTCAGGGAGATTTAGGGGTTTAAGAGCCTTGTCCCATGGCAGCCTCCAAGGTGCCCCAATGACCTGTCCCCGAAAGAAAAGTCAGAGTGGCTTACGGCTAATGGAGTGAGCTCTGAAGAAATTCAAAGGAAAGCACACAAGTTATGTGAGGGAATTGTATTAGAGGAGGGGTGACCAGCTTGGACTAGAAGCGACTCTGTGAGGAAGCAGGCTGAGGGCCTACTTGGTTGCAAACCTGGGCCATTTCTTCCTCATGAGGATAGCGAAGAGCTCGGAGGAAGCCAGGGAGCAGAAGTGGGTCCTAAGGAAGAAACTGGAAACAGGAGCCTGCTTGGATTCCAACAGCCGTGGACCAGTGACCGCTGTGTCTCCCACTGCCCTTCCTTTGGGACACCAGTGCTGGCTCTGGTTCCTCAGTCTCTGTCTCTCCATTGTCTGTGTGCATGCGGGAGGCCTCTGGCTTGTCTCTTTAGTGCACAGGTCTTCAGATCCAGAGGAAACGCCCCCAAGGAGGAGCCTCCTTATCCTCGCTTGGACATGATTGAAATGATCAAATTTTAGGGAATTTTGAGTGGCTTGAGTGTATTGTGCCTGTGGGGGAGGGAGTGTAAATAATGTCTGGAGAGAAAGTAGGTATGGTAGAGTAAAAATGTGCTTTGACACGCTTCCCACTGAGAGATGGGTTCTATTTTCCAACACTTTGAACCTGTGAGTGCTTTGATAATGGAGTACAATGTAAGTGACGCTACGCCCGTTCGGAGCCCGCCTTTAATAGAGTGAACAGCACCTCCCTTGGTTTCTTAGAGCCCTGAGTTGCCATGTGGGAACTCTGACTGCCCTGCTGGAGAGATTACCCACGGGGGTCCCGAGACTACCTGAGAGAAGGGCCCAGCTGTGCCCAGCCTTCCAGCCATGCCTCCACCCCAAAGTGCTAGAAACGATGTGGGTGAAGCCTTCTTGAAATCTCCAGCCCAGCCCAGAGGCCAGTTGAGCAATGCCACGGAGCCACATGCCACGTGGAACAGACAAATCACCCAGCTAAGGCTTGCCAGAATTCCTGACTGCTGTGGCTTGTGAGCATAACAAAATGACTTGTTTTAATCTACTAAATTTGGGGTAGTTTATTGTGCAATAGTAGATACCTGGGACACACACACACACACACAACACACACACACACACACACACACACACACACGTCACATCCTAGTTGAGTGACCTGGAAGATTTTTACTTAAGGTCTCTGCCTTCAGTATTTTCATCAGTAAAATTGGATGATAGTATCTATCTAGCATGGGTGTTAAAAAAAATTAAACAAAACAACATATATATAAAGCAGCCGGCATGTATTTGGATCATAATATTCTTCTTTCCTTTGTTTCTCTGTCAAGTCTCCCTTAACATATCAATAGTATTAGTGGGTATGTGTTTACTTCAGACACCATCAGTTTTCCTGACAGACACACACATGCACACTCGCTCCCCACATATATTCACATATGTATGGATCACGATTTTTTTTATTATGTTATGTTAACCACCGTACATTACATCATTAGTTTTTGATGCAGTGGATCACGATTTAAAATCTTATTAATTTTAGGATTTATAACCATCTACCACTTCAAAACTGATTATTTGTGGTGGTAAATGTGGTGAGGATTCCAGTATTTCCAGAAATGGATTGTTTCGTTGTTGGTAGTGGTTTCTTATTGTCCTCTTAGGGTTGTTCCTTAAAAGTCAGATTAAAAATAAATCAGATTTTTCACTAATAAATGGAAGAGGCATGCTGTACCTCTGTAAATTCAGGAAACTGAGCAGGAGGAATCGGTGAGCTTCTTTGTACCTGTTCAGACTCAGAAGGCCTCAGGTCAAAGGAGAATGGATACACAGCCCAGGCTGCAAAGTACCAGCATCCATTTCATTAATTGTAATTATGAAAAATCTGTTGGTGGGGAGAGGCATGCCATATGTAGTGCCCACACTTTGACACCTTGCTTATGTATCTTAAGCTAAATCATTCCTATTTCTTTCAGTTTATGAATATGGTGGCTTGGTCATTTTGCTGTCTCACAACATAGGGTCCAGTGACTGGTCCTGGCATAATGAATTGTATGACTCCAAGATTGAGACAAGCACATATTAATAAACGTAGACACAGGTACGCTCGCTGCTTTGTAGAAAAGTTACTGGCTTGGATGAGATAAAGCATCTATTTGAAGATGGAGAGAGACAAATCTTTGGCGCATAATTATACCTAGAGAATCTGTTAATCAGATTAGCATCTTGGATTTACTAGGTCTGAGACTTCAATTTTTTTTAACTTCCCTTCCGCCTACTCTCCCCACCGCACCCCTGCCCAACTAGGAATCCTTTGATGGGAGGAGGTGGACGGGTGAAATCTTTATGTAGTTCTCGGTTTTTCTCCTGTTAGTTAAAGGTTTACTTAAAAGAATTAAGGATAGAGGCGCCTGGGTGGCTCCGTCGGTTAAGCGGCGGCCTTGGGCTCAGGTCACGATCCTGGGGTTTTGGGATCGAGCCCCACGTCTGGCTCCCTGCTCAGCGGCGAGCCTGCTTCTCCCTCTCCCTCTGCCTGCCACTCTGCCTACTTGTGTTCTCTATCTCTCTGTCAAATAAATAAATAAAATCTTTAAAAAAAAAAGAATTACGGATAGCAGACACCTGTCGGACAGACCCTCCCGCCCAGGCAGGCCCTCGGGAGGAGCGAGAGGCCAGAAGGTGCGCACTGGCGGCGCAGGGAGGGCGGCAGGGTGGGTGCCACCAGGCCGAGTGGCTGGCGGCCAAAGCTCAGGTCACTGGATTATGAAATCCGGCCTCTGGCAGCAGGACTTTTTCAAGGTTAGGTTCCTGGGAACGCGGGAGGCGGACGCGGGGCAGGGAGGCGGCGGGTGGGGCGGGGAGCGTTGGAGACCCGCCGCCTGGCCCAGGCCGACCTCCGCGAAGGGCGCTGCGGCCGGGGAGGAGGAGGGAAGGGCGTGCGCGGAGGGAACGGGAGGCGTCGCCCCGCCGCGCCGGAATCTGGCCGGTGCGGGGCCGTGGGACCTGTAGGGGAAGGCAGTAGGGGCGACCCGCGAGCAGCCGCGCCTATGGGCCGCGCAGACCCGGCCCGGAGCGTCCCTGGCCGCGCCGCTCAAGGCTCGAGCTTCCCGGGCGCGACTCGGCTGCCGGTGCAGGGCTAGCGGGCTGGGGGCGCAGGGCTGGGCGGGCGGGGAGCCGAGGCCCCGGGGGCGCGGGGGCGCACGGCCGCCCGCCGCCTGCAGGGGGCCCGCGCGGGGTGTCAGCGCCCGGAGGCGCCTAGGCCTCGGGGCGCGGGGCCCAGACCCGGGGACGCGAGCCCAGGCCTGGGGCTGATTGTGATTGGGTAAGTCTTGATCTGGCAAGGGAGGTAGGATGAACTTTCTGTCGTGTCATATTTTTGTGCCATGTGTGTGATTTTTTCCCCCCCTGGCTGAAAAGCTGGAATTCATCTGGTCTGTTTCCCCGCATCCATTCATGAAATCTCTCGTGCTGACATCATCCCGCTTCCCCAAGCGAAGTTGCTCACTTGCACTGAGAAGCATCCGTCGCGTCTGAGATGACAGATTCTCCATCAGTGCCGAGAGCAGCAGTTGCTTCTAGGATGTGCTTGTATTAAGTCAGGGCGGCGCTGAGTGTTTTTTATGGGAGGAGGGGCTTCGTGAGAGCCAGTCCACCCAGAAAACCATTCTGCATTTCAGCCCATGCAGCATACAAGTCTTCATTTCAGGCAATCCTTTTAAGCAGAAATAAAAAATTTTGGAAGCTTCGATCACTGTTTAATACTGTCTACAAGGCAAAGTAGCAGAGGTTTGTGGGCTATCAAGAGGCAAGTTTTAAAAAGTAAAAATAGATCCTAGAGTCATTACCTTGACACTGGAAATGAGTGACTCCTAGAGATTGGGACTCAGCCTTCACTTTGACGCACTGACAAATTAGGGCCATATAGTTCAGTGGGTGCACTTCAGTCTGCCCTAAAACCCAGGTCCTGTTTCCAAATGAACAGCCTTAAATGTACCCATTAGCAGTTTTTTAACATCTCTAAAATTTAAGCAGTATAGACAAGAACTAGTGTAAAACTTAAATGTCTATGTATAATGTAAAAAAAGCTTAATAGACATTCCACCACTTTCAAGTTTTAAGATATTTCTAGGACACATCCTGTAAACCCTGTACACTTTTTTAGACTGCATCATTTATGTAGGAATTGATAGTTCACAGGGAATTAAAAATGTTCAGTGTTATGCATGAAGTCACAGTACAATGGTTAGGGGAGAGAAATCAAAGATTCAAAGCAAAACATAAAAAGAAAAAACAAAAGGCAAATTGTATAGCTTCTGTTTTTGGTTAACAATGTCAGTAATTTGGGGTCCCTGGAGAGACATGCAGGTGGCCTGGGTCCAGAGAGCAGCTCCATCCCTATCTTCTTGGTGACCTTGGGTAGTCATTGCATTAATAGGCTCAAGTTCCTCTTCAGAATTCCTCTGAACTCTGTGGTCAAATGAACTCTCAAGTTCAAGAAGTTCCACAGAAATAGACTTTTGAAGTAGATGAGACAGGAAGAGCAGGGGAGAAAAAAGTTAGAGAAATAGTATGGAAGTAGATGGTGGTTGAGGGCATCCATTTTACAGTAATTCCTCCCCCTGGACCCCCCCTCCCACCCCTGCATCTTGAAGATCTGTCATCAGCTCCACTTTGAAGTGAGTAGTAATGCCATCTGGGAAAGGCTATGGTGTTGTATGAAGAGAGGAAGTAGTTCTTTCATTCTGTAAATCATTTTCTTAGGTTGGAAAGACTCCCTCCTCTCCTACCCACCCCCCAAAAAAGATGAATTTTCTGGAGAAAGAGATGATTGTTCATTGGAAACAAAACAAACAGGCATGTGTCTGCTTAGTGAATTTTGTTTTCCAGTCTCACAAAAGGCAGAGGAGGAGCCGAAAGCAAGAACCGATTTCATCCAACCATTCAGTTGTAAAAGTCACTTTTGGAGATAGATGTGAGTTATTCCAAGAGCTGTGAGTTTTCTGTCTTTATAAAGGATAAACAAATCTCCAGACATGTCTTGAACTAGAAGAGTATGTTTGTGTCTGGTCACAATGTAATCTTTTGTAGTAAGCATGAATTTACAGAGTAAAAACATGTTCTTTGTTTGGCTCACTAATTTAATCTTTACCTATTAATTCTTTCAGTGAACGTGGAGCATCTCTATGTGACAGGCATTCTTTTAGGTGCTGCTGATAAAAAAAATAAATAAAGTGTCAAAATCATCCCAATAAAAAGCTGAGGGCCGGAAAGAGATCTATATAGTACGAAATGCTGCAGGAGGTACAAAGAAACAGCTCAGTGTTTTTATTGAGTGGCTCGTGATAATGATGATAGCAGTCAACAAGAGCAGCCTGATTGACCCAGCACTGATTATGAAAACACTTTACATACTTTAAGTTAGGTCTCACAACAACTGTAGGAAAATGTTTACGGTATTGTCACTGTTTTATAGATGTGTGTATTGGTTCCAGGAGAGGAGAAGCAACTTGCTTAGAGTGCACAGCCTATCAGGGGCAGAGCAGGATTCTAATCTACCTTTGTTATTCTTATACAGATTATTTTTTTAAAGATTTTGTTTATTTATTTGACAGAGAGAGAGAGTGCGCGCGCACACAAGTAGGCAGAGGAGTAGGCAGAGGGAGAGGGAGAAGAGGGCTCCCCTCTGAGCAGAGAGCTCGATGCTGAATTCGATCCCAGGACCCCGGGATCATGACCTGAGCCAAAGGTTTAACCGACTGAGCCACCCAGGTGCCCCTCTTATGCAGATTATTATGAAGGAACATATTTTATTTTAATTCACCACCCTGAGGTTTAAAATTATCTCTCAGCAAGAAGCAGATTAACTCACACGCTAGCATTTATTTCTTAAAGCTCAAAGCAGCTCTTTTTGATGTAATTTTTAGTTGAATGTCTCTTTTTTCATCATAAGTATTTTTATGTTTATTTAAAGAGTTATTGAGTCACATGGAAATGATAAATAATTGATGGTTTTGAAGCAACTGAACAAGGCAAAAGGTAAAGCAGTTTATTAGCATAAAAGCTTGTCCTGTATTCTTTTCTCTTAGCACGTTTATTCTCAGAACTGCTTGATTGTACTTTAGACATACGAGCAATAAGGAGGGAAAAAATTTTTACAATTCTGTTCTTCTCTCATACAAGACATACGTATGGAAGGCAGAGGCTCTTGCTAACCTCTGTAGTAATGAACTTGTTTTTCAAATTCCATTTGTTGTAGAGTACTATAGGTACATAACTAAGGGCAGAATTTATTCCCTGTATTAATATTTTTTAAAACTCCATTTACATTCAGGGCGCCTGGGTGGCTCAGTTGCTTAAGCAACTGCCTTCGGCTCAGGTCATGATCCTGGAGTCCCGGGATCGAGTCCCGCATCGGGCTCCCTGCTCGGCGGGGAGTCTGCTTCTCCCTCTGACCCTCTCCCCTCTCATGCTTTCTCATTCTCTCTCTCAAATAAATACATAAAATCTTTTTAAAAAACTCCGTTTACAGTCAGAAATACAAATGTTGTAAATTAGGCACCATTTTAATTGATGACAGCAAACTTTTTTTAATGAATGTTACTGTGGTATCCTTGTTAGAAATATTGAAAGTTGACTTCTTTTTCCAAATCACTGTCACATCTTCAGTTAATATAAAATATGAGTAATTTGTATGGGAAAATATTATTTCTGTAAAAGAATACAAGGTGTTTACTATTAAACGTTAGGAAGCTACTTTGACTAAGACGGAAGTAAATGTTTTAAGAGGTTCATTGAAAGGGCATTTTAATGATTAACACTAACTTTCATACACCAATCAGGCTTAGTACCTTATTTAAAGTTTAGAGGTTTCTTCTGTGTTAGTTTTCCATTAATTTTAATATTTTAAAACTCTACACATCAGGCTACAAACCAAACAACGGTGCCAAATTAAAATGAGTTATTGTTTGTGTGTTTCAGTCATTTTTTTTGATTCATTCATGTGTTTAGTGATTAAAGAGAATTTAATATATTTCAGAATTAATCACAAGGGCACTGGACACTGGTCAAAGGACAAGTGGGACCTGAAATCCAGCTTATGTTGCATTTGCCTCAGAGTGAGGCTGTGTCTGCCCAGAGTTTGGGGCAACTTTTATGAGTCTGGCCAAGTCACAGAAAAGTTGCTGTTGTTTTTTTTCTGTTTTACATAAAGAGGCATGTAGGTTCATGGCAAACTTGTTCTAAGAAAAATAAGAATGGTAAGGTCCCATGCCTCAGTTTCTTGAGGATATGTGGGGTGTGTGTGTGTGTGTGTGCATGTGTGCATGCGCACATGTGTGTTTCGGGGGGCATGGCGAGAGGAGAGGAGCAACTTTATGCGGAGGACATTTTAAAAGTTTTCACGAATAAAATTATTACATTAGAGATACTTTTCATATTTTACTTTATTTTTCAGAAGAGGACTGTCAGAAGGATCTGGGAAGCAAAGTTTGGCTGTGAAAAGCAAAGATCCTTTACCTACACATTTTACAAGCAATGTGCAGAAAGCCATTGATAAATATACCTGGTAAGAATGAACGCACTGCAATGCTTCTGATTGCAAAATCAAAACATGCCCATAATGAATATAGGAAGCAAAATCAGTGATTGCATTTCTAAGAGTAAAAAAAAAAAAAAAAGCAGTTTCATTTTTAGTGTAATGAAATGTTACACTGCATAAATGTTTTAAAATCAGTTTTAAGGCCGCCTGGGTGGCTCAGTCGTTAAGCATCTGCCTTCAGCTCAGGTCATGATCCTAGGGTCCTGGGATCGAGTCCCACATCGGGCTCCCTGCTCTGCGGGAAGCCTGCTTCTCCCTCTCCCACTCCCCCTGCTTGTGTTCCTGCTCTCGCTGTCTCTCTCTGTCAAATAAATAAAATCTTAAAAAAAAAAAACAAAACAGTTTTTAAAATAGGCTCCAAGAAGTAAAACCACTTCCAGTTTAATCTCTTCCCAGGAAATGGTCTTTATGGGCTTACGTTTGTCTCTGCAGTGAACTCGGGTCATCATTTACATCCAGTGGCAGCACCACGCCTGCAGGCACCCACAACTCTTGGTCTCGGTCTGGGACGCAGAGTTCTACCACTGGCTTATCAACTGAGAGGAGCTCCATTTACTCTTGGAGAGATGACGTATGTCTCAGCATCTTCTGTATAATTCCATGATTACCATTTATAATGAAGAATTGTTTTCTTACTTTTAAATCATCTTTTTACCACTTTTGAAAGCATTACCTACTGGACACATACACATACATCCCTATGAGCGTGTTTACATGTCACATCCTGGAAAAATTTAAAAATATAGAAAAGATAAGGAAAAATAAAAATCACTCATAATCTCATAACCCAGAGCCATAGCTGTTGATACTTTTGGTTTTTTCCCCACTTCCCAGCCCCTCCTCCTCCGTATGTTGTATATGATCACTTGTGTCCTATCCGAGACTGGAAATTCAGGACAGACTTTGACAATGAGCAACTTAAATACCAGAAAAAACGTGGAGAAGTAAAAATTGTACAAAATCACCGTGATTAGGGGAATTTCCCCCCAATATTCTAAATCAGATCTTTTACTTTCACCTCTCACCCTAGCAGAAGCTGTTAACTTGAACCCTATTTTTGTTCTCTGTGGGAGTGGGATTCTTAGCTGTGTGGACCTGAGTCTCCAGCTCAGGCTTTTGTTGGGCACTCTGCCAGCCGCAGGCTCCTGTCTCTTTATTCCCTCAAGTGCCCCTGAGAACAGGGACCCAGCCTTTTGTGAAGCCCGCGTGGCTGTGCAAGAAAGTCCCCTACATTACCATGGATGCTCTGACTCCTACTCTTTTTTGGTGTGTGTGCTGGTTTCCTTTGCCGTCTTGAAAGCAGTTCGCCATTTGGAAGGCACCCATGAGTCCACTTCCTCAGATGGGGGCTTGTGTAGTAGCTGGGCTTCTCACAGCAGTGGGAGGGACCCTAGAAGGAGTCAGCTCCAAACCACTCAGGCCTTTTCCAACAGGGCGGGCCTGGCTCACCTGTGATAAACGGTCCCCACCCTCACTCCAGAGTCTGCAGGTGGGAAGAAGGTTGAGGACCATCGCTTCATACCGTCCCAAACCTGAGATTCTTTCAGTACACATTTTTATGTAATTCTGTGGAGAGTCTTGTGACTTTCATTTATAGAACTGAAATGACTTCAGGCCCTACAATTGCTTTTCATTTAAAAACTTAAACTTACTTTTTTGATAGGTCATATTTGCAAAAAGCAACAAAAGCCAAAAAGAGAGGAAATTGAAAGTAAACTCTTTTACTCGCCTCGGCCACCTGGCTGCCTCCCCGGAGGCAAAAATTCTTAGTTTTTACCTGATTTGCATTTTAAAAGAGATCATTCAGTTCCCCTGCTGTCTGGGAATCTGGTTTATTATCAATTTAAGAGAAGATGCAAAACAAAAAAAATATCGACTATCATTCTTTGAAAATCAATCTGGTTTGACCATCTTGGATCAGGTATATCAAAACGAATGTGCACTTTATTGCTCTGAGTCATGGATTAGATTTTAGGTTCACACTCCCCTAAAAGCTAGGGCTCTTCATTAAAAGAAGGTAAATGGCCCTTTGTATAAAAGTCATTTTCCTTTTCAGTGATATCATCAGAGGAAAAACTAGCTGGTATTTTGCAGCTGTGCTTAAGTGTGTCACGCTCACCCATATGAGGGACTTATGTCTGTGTACATCTATGTATATATCTATATATACATATAGATATATAGGTATGCGTACATGTGAGTATATCAATGTCTGTCAATATGTGTACCTTTACCTATATTTATATCTCCGTAAAATCTCAAATAAGTCTCATACGCATGTGGTAGAAATGATCTCTATTTAACAGTTACAGAAGCTGAGTCTCCCAGTGGGATGTAATTTCTCAGAAGAGTAAAAATTGGGCCACTGGTATGTCTGACTGCAAAGTCCACATTCTTGTTTCATGTCATATTTCTTCCTATATAAAGGGCACTTTAAATTTGTAAGTGTTAATGATCATGAAGGCCGTCTTTCTACAACTTTTAGTCTTATAACTAAATGTGCATTTCTGTTTTAGGAGTTTGACAAGGCGAACGCAGAGAAAGTCCAGCAGTTATTCTGGGAGGTGGAGGAAATGTTATTTGAAGGGAAAGTAAGCCCTCATACTCAGAATCTAGTGGCTGAATGCAGTGAGTGGGCAAGAAGATCCCTCCATCTGAGGTAGGGAAGTTGTTCATAGTAACTCTCTGAAATACATTCTGGAACGGCCCACTCCTGGCCTGTTTAATACAATTAGTATATTTTGACTGAAAGCAGTTGCCCAGTCAAAATATGTATCCAGAACATGTGTCTTTAGTAAGAAAGCACAGCTTTTGAAATGGTGTCTGAGGAATATTGGGACATTCCAGATACCCAAGTGCATCTTAACTTGTGAGAAGCAAATCTAGCTCATTTTCAGAAGGGCATTACATACGTAACAAATGCAAGAGTGGTAGAAGTGATCCTTTACCTTCACATTCACCGTCTTCAGAGCTGAGGACAGTACTCAGGGTTGGGGTTGGGGGAGAAACAGAGAAATTATTTGATGAATGATTGGATAGATGAATCTTCCTAACTAACCAAGATTCCTTATGTAGGAAGGATCACTTATTTTTTTTTAATCCCTCAGGGATTTTATGTATGTATGTATGTAATTATTTATTTAGTGTTTTTTTTTAATTTATCTTTTTTTAGTAGACTCCATGCCCAGTGAGGAGCCCAATGAGGGTCTTGAACTCATGACCTTGAGATCTAAGACCTGAGCTGAAATCAAGAGTTGGACCTTTAACTGATCCAGGAGCCCCAGAATCACTTATTTTTTCATTTCAAAGATGGAAAATATAGATTGGGTCTGAAGGAAAGCTTTTCTTCTTTCAGTGATTCAGCCAAACCCACTTAGGAGAAAAATCCATCTCCCTTATCAGAAGTTCCTCTATATTGTATCTGGGAGAATAGATTAGAGCCCTCATACAAATGTAGATGGATTTTCTGGTTACCTCAACTAGGTAACTTAAAAAAAATCTTGGCTACGTAGTCTTTAAATCTTTCTATTCAGTCCTCCATAAGCCCTCTGTCTTGACGCGTATAATAGGTCCACCCAATATTAATTGCGGATGCTTACTTTTTAGGCATGGGGCACTTACGGAAAAGCCAGGAGCTCAGATCCGCTCCTGTCCCTCTTGTCTTATTATAGTTAAGATAAAAATGAAGGAGGGGAGGGTGGAAAAAGAAAAGACTGCAAGGAGGGGCTCCTCAGTGGCTCAACGGTTAAGTGTCCGCCTTCGGCTCAGGTCATGAACCCGGGGTCCTGGGATCGAGCCCCGCATCGGGCTCCCTGCTCGGCGGGGAGTCTGCTTCTCCCTCTCCCTCTGCTGCACCCCCTGCTCATGCTTGCTCTATTTCTCTCTCTCTTGCTCTCTCTCTCAAATAAATAAATAAAATCTAAAATTAAAAAAATAAGTTTAAAAAAAGAAAAGACTGCAAGGAATATAAGCTGGGTATATATATTTGTATAGTTTTATTCATTATGTAAATATTAGTGAACATTTATAGAGAGCTCCTGTGTGCCCAGCGGTATGCTAGCTGTCTGAATCTGATACATATTATCTCTAAACCATTTACCAGTCCTCCAGGTAACTATTGTTGTATCTCGCGTACAAACAAGAAACAGATGAAATCAGTGGCTTCGAGAGCCTGAGAACATTGCCTCAGATCTTTTCGTCAGTAGCGAGAACAGTCTGTCCCGCTCCCTCAAAGCCTACACTTATTCTTTGACACCATTGTGCTTCTCACATACCAGTATATTCCTTATCACTTCATACACGTGCCTTCAAAATATTGTGTTATCTGACTTTCAGCGTTGCAAAGAATTTTTCCTTTTTCCAATCAAAAATATTAGTAAGTTCCTTTTTTTTTCTTTTTTTACCTTGCAGAGTATTAGGAAGACAGCTCATCATGCCAACTGATGAAGGGTTCCAACATTTCCAGGGCAGCGAGCCTAGTACTATAGTCCACAAACCCTTCTTAGATGCCAGTGGACACAACCGCAACAGCAGAGAGTAGGTTCCTATAAGTAACTTTTGAGAGTATTATTAATTTCATTTTAGTTATACTCTTTTTGTGTCTATCTTAGTCATGAGCCTTGGCTCCACTGGTTTGGAAGCTTAAATTTCAGTGAATGGCAGGTACAGAGCATTTTTTTTTCCCAAGATGCTTCTGATTCTAGATTGATGATGATGATGATGATGATGAGTGTGTACTGTAATACAGATAACAAGGAAGTTAACTTTTGAACTGTTGTTTCAAAGACTCTGAAATGTGGGCTAGATGAAAAATAAAAAAACTGACCCCTTTTGATGCATCCTAAGCTCCAACTCAATAGCAGAAGACATAAAGTTCTATCCCATTTTCTTTTTTTTTTTAAGATTTTATTTATTTGTCAGAGAGAGACACAGCGAGAAAGGGAACACAAGCAGGGGGAGCGGGAGAGGGAGAAGCAGCCTCCCCGCTGAGCAGGGAGCCCGATGCGGGGCTCGATCCCAGGACCCCGGGATCATGACCTGAGCCGAAGGCAGACGCTTAACCAATTGAGCCACCCAGGCATCCCAAAGTTCTATCCCATTTTCTTTTGATAAATCCCTGTATGCCAGTCACACATATTTGGGACTGTGCCATGACATCATTTTATTACAGCAAAGGGGATGCAAACTCATCAAGTAATTTAAGCTTTTAAGAGGCCCTTAAAAATTTTTAATGAGGGCGCCTAGGGGGCTCAGTTGGTTAGGCGACTGCCTTTGGCTCAGGTCATGATCCTGGAGTCCCTGGATCAAGTCTCGCATCGGGCTCCCTGCTCGGCGGGGAGTCTGCTTCTCCCTCTGAGCCCCCCCATGTGCTCTCTCTCATTCTCTCTCTCTCTCAAAATAAATAAAATATTTAAAAAAATTTTAATGATGCCTGTGTTAAAATGTTGCTTTTAAGGATATGATTTTATCAAATATATTAAGCAATGATTTTTTGTTTGGGATTCTGTACTTTATGGATAATTTAAAGACTCGCCAGAATCATGCAAGCATTATAGTCTTAATGTTCTACAAACTCTCATGGAGGATCTGCTTCTCCCTGTAGATTATGTGTCTCTGGCTCTCAAATACTCCCCGAGGTGTGCTCAGTTCCTCCCTTGCCAGGCCCCGAGGGCCCAGGGGTTGCTGGCCTAACAGCAGGCTCAGCCCAGGAAGAAGAGGTTTATGACGTGGATGGAAAGATTGAAGAATATTTTGCTTTTGACAGAAAAGAAGAGTAAGTAGAATTTATTTAACACTGACTTAGTGTAATAATATTAATTTACTTGGCATTTATTTTGATTATTTGCTCATTTAGTGTCTGTTGTACTTTTTACTTGTCCAAAAGATTTTCCATTCTTTTGAGAGTAATGTACTCCCATTACATTAGGAGGATATGTCCATGCCAGATCAGTGCTTCCCTCCCCCCTCCTTTTTTTGACAACATGGCACAGCTAGAAAACAAGAATTGTGTTCAGCATGCTGGTGAAAGTGGACGAGGCTCCTAGTGGCCTTCATTTCCTGAGGACTCCAGGCTGCCCTTCTAGAAAGACAAAGGGAAGGCCCAGTCTCTGCACTAAATACAGAGACTTAAATTGGTTCTTTGAAAAAAGCTACAAATATTGAATAATAAGAAGTTGCCTGTGATTGAAAATGGGTACATTAAAAGGTAACAATGTGCTGCTAAAAAAGAATGTTATGTTTATACACGTATAATGTACATATGCATACATATTAGAGAGAGAGATAAGTAGTTGGATAGTACTATTTTAACTTTAACCATTGATACTTTTAGTAATTACAATGGGTTTTGTTCTTAGTGATGATGAATGTCTTGAACAAAAATCAGCTCACCGCCACAGGATGTGGCGGAAACACGGACTTCCTCCCCTTTCTCCTCATGACTGTATCAAAGATGCGGTGGCTGCAGAAGTGTTTGATCACGTCTGGACAAGTGTCATAGAGATATTGGAAGAGCTGATCAGAAAAAATTGGGAAGTTACACTCACAGGTACTTATTTGTAGCATTTGGCCCTAATGGAAAGAAAAAAAAAGACCTCTGTTGCTCAGCTTTGTGTCTCCACCCAGCTTGGCCACACCTAGGATATGATCGAGTGAGAAGAGAAGTAGGTTTTCTCCGCTTATTCATAAATGATCTTGAATCCCTTCAAAAAGGACATTATTACTATTTTGAGTTATAAAAATGGGGCGCCTGGGTGGCTCAATCGTTAAGCATGTGCCTTCGGTGCAGGTCATGGTCCCAGGGTCCTGGGATCGAGCCCCACATCGGGCTCCCTGCTCAGCGGGGAGCCTGCTTCTCCCTCTCCCACTCCCCCTGCTGGTGTTCCCTCTCTCCCTGCTGTGTCTCTCTCTGTCAAATAAATACATAAAATCTTTAAAAAAAATGTATATGCACTTTGGAACAATAACATAGAAATGCACAAGAAAGAAGCTTAGTCACTCTAAAAATCTCTAATAATAGGATAACTTCTCTAATAATGGGAGATCGGTTTTTAATTGTTTATGACTTTATTTGTAAAGCAAAATAGAAACATAGATAATTTAATAATCACTTCATTTAACCTTATCAAATGTTCTCTTAACTACTTGAAATTGAGAAGAAACAAATCCTAGATATGTCCGTGGTAGATGTTAATGGCTAATGTTATGAAATCAGTTTGTACAATAGGGTACTGCTCATGTTAATTTAAATATATTCTTTTTCCAACCAAAGGGGTTAATTGGGTTATTATAAAATACCAAGAATTTTTCTTGCCCCAGCGTATAATCCCTAGTTCTCTACCTACCACTGAAATAATAGGCATGTGTGTGTGGAAAGCATCACATCAGCCAATGGCTCTGTGGGGGTCTCTGCTCTATGCAGGGTTCAGTGGCCATAGCAGACTCATGATAACTCAAAAACAAAGATTCTCTTTGAACAGTGAATTTTATGTATATATATATATATATATATTTGATAACATGTTTCCTAATAATATTAATTTTTTTGTTGTTGACACAGAAGGAAAGAAACAGAAAGAAAAATTGAAAGTAGCTGGGAATAAATCTCCACTGATACTCATTTCCCGTATTAACACTGATGCACCAAGTGTTCCCCCATCCAGAAGCTCTGAAGCCCGAAGCATCTCCCTGGCTCCTCATCTTAATCCACCTCAGGTAGATGCTTTTCTGCCAGTATCTTTCTTTCCTTCAGTATTTTTATCTCTGTCCTGGTGTGTCAGTGTGCTATTTTATTATCGAATATTTGGTTCTGTTTGTCAATTAGACCAAAATTTAAAAATAATCTTTTCATGGAGTATAGTAGCATCACCACATTCTATAATAGAGTAGGGACACTCAGATTTGAGACTTTCCACGTGCTTGGAGCTGTAGAGCTGTTTCCATATTTTTAAGGAGAAAAAATGCTTTTCCCCAACATTTCCAGCCAATTTGAAGGTTACAGATACTCTCCTGTCTTCCCACCTAAATGATAAAAAACAAAAGTCAATGAGAATATTTGGGTCTATTCAACATTTATTGAGTTTGCCTTAAGTGCACTGTATTAGGTGTTTTGAGGAAACATATAGATGAGCAAAGCATGGTCCCCAATCTAGTAAAAGGAAAAGCATAATACATGTCACATGCAATACATTGTGTGAGTCATGTGCAAAACAAGGCCTTAGGAGAATAAAGGAGAGAATGATTCAACCTGACTGGGGCTTGAGTCTTGATCTTTTAGGTTGGAGGTGAAAATTGAGCAGAAACATGAAGAAATGAGTAGGACTTGCATGGGTAGGAAGTCTGCATGGGTCATTTCAGGCCAAGGAGAGGCGTGGAGGAATGAAGGGGGGTGTGTTTGGAAAACAGTGATTGGGCGGACTGGGGTTAGAGGCGAGGATACTGGGACCAGCAGGGGCATTGTACCAAGACCAGGGCATTGAGAGTCAGGAATGGATGAGGGGGTTATGTTGGACATGTTGTTTAACTTTTCTAACCTTGAATATCCTTTATCTAGAGAATGATGTCCAAGATAATTGTTTTGAGGTTAGAATCATATAAATACATGAGAGTTCCTAACACAGAACCTGGTGCATGCTAAGCACTCAATACATTTTTCTCGAATTGCTTTCTTAATCAAAGATTTGGTGGAGGGTGAGGCTGGGAAGTCTGAGCTTGTTAATTTGGGTCCTTTCTCTTTTCTTTTGGGTAAGTGGCCAGTGGTTTATTGATTTTATTAATTCTTTCCAAGAACCAGCTTCTAGTTTCGTTGATCTGCTCTACTGTATTTCTGGTTTCTAATTCATTGATCTCTGCTCTAATCTTTATTATTTCTCTTCTCCTGCTTGGCTTAGGCTTTATTTGTTGTTCTTTCTCCATTTCTTTAAGGTGTAAAGTTAGCGTGTGTATTTGGGATTTTTCTATTTTTTTGAGTGAGGCTTGGACGGCTATGTATTTCTTCCTTAGGACCACCTTTGCAGTATCCCATAGGTTTTGGACCGATGTGTTTTCGTTCTCATTGGTTTCCATGAATTGTTTAAGTTCTTCTTGGTCAACCCAAACATTCTTAAGCAGGATGGTGTTTAGCTTCCAAGTGTTTGAATTCCTTCCAATTTTTTTCTTGTGATTGAGTTCCAATTTCAAAGCATTGTGGTCTGAGAATATCCAGGGAATAATCTCAATCTTTTGGTATCAGTTGAGACCTGATTTGTGACCCAGTATGGGGTCTATTCTGGAGAAAGTTCCACGTGCGTTCAAGAAGAATGAGTATTCTGTTGTTTTAGGGTGGAGTGTTCTGTATATATCTATGAAGTCCATCTGGTCCAGTGTGTCATTCAAAGCTCTTGTTTCTTTGTTGATCTTCTGCTTAGTGGATTTGTCTATTGCTGAGAGTGGAGTGTTGAGGTCTCCTACTATTAAAGTATTATTATCAATATGTTTCCTTATTTTGGTTAACAGTTGGCTTATGTAGTTGGCTCCCATGTTGGGGGCAGAGATATTTACAATCGTTAGATCTTCTTGTCGGATAGACACTTTAAGAATGATACAGTGTCCTTCTGTATCTCTTACTACAGTCTTTAGCTTAAAATCTAATTTGTCTAATATGAGAATTGCTACCCCATCTTTCTTTTTAGGTCTATTGGCGTGAAAAATTGTTCTCCATACCCTCACTTTCAGTCTAGATGTATATTTAGGTTCAAAATGAGTCTCTTGTAGACAGCATATGGATGGGTCCTGTCTTTTTATCCAATCTGCAAACCTAATTTGTGCCGTTTCATGGGAGCATTTAGGCCGTTCATGTTGAGAGTGATTATTGAAAGATATGATTTTATTGCCATCATGTTGCCTGTGAAGTCCTTGTTTCTATAGATTTGTCTCTGTAAATTTCTGTTTTATATTATTCTTGGGGGTCTTTCTTATTTTATAGAACCCCCCCCTTAATATTTCTTGCAGGGCCAGCCTGATGATCACATATTCTTTCAGTTTCTGCTGGTCTTGGAAGCTCCGTGTCTCTCCACCCATTCTGAATGATAGCCTTGCCAGATAAAGTATCCTTGGCTGCATGTCCTTCTCATTTAGTACCCTGAATATGTCTTGCCAGCCCTTTCTGGCTTGTCAGATCTCTGTGGACAAGTCTGATGTTATTCTGATGTTCCTCCCTCTGTATGTAAGAAATCTCTTCCCCCTCACTGCTTTCAAGATTGTTTCCTTGGATCTAAGATTTGCGAATTGTACAATTATATGTCAGGGTGTCGGTCTGTTCTCCTTGATCTTGGGAGGGGTCCTCTCTGCCTCCAGGACATGAATGTTTCCATCATTTCCCAGGTTAAGGAAGTTCTCAGCTACGATTTGCTCAAATATATCTTCTAGACCTCTCTCTCTCTCTCCACCCCCTTAGGGATCCCAATAATTTCTGATATTGGAACATTTCATTCTGTCACTAATCTCTCTCAGTTTGATTCCTTGGGTTTTAATTTGTTTTTCCCATACCGCTTTGATTTCTATCTTTTCTATCATCTTATCCTCTATCACACTAATTTGTTCTTCTGCCTCAGTTACACTGGCAGTCAGAGTATCCAGTTTAGAATGCATTTCGTTCATAGAATTTTTAAGTTCGGCCTGATTAGATCTCATTTCTGCCCTTAGAGATTCTATATTGTCATTAATATTTTTCTCAAGCCTAGATATCACCTTGATAATTGTTACTCTGAAGTCTATTTCTGACATCTTGCTTATATCCATACCCATTAGGTCTGTCGCAGAGGCCAGAGACTCTGAGTCTTTTCTTTGTTGGGGGTTCCTCCTCTTAGTCATTCCGTTGAGGGGTGGTTGGGGGAATGTACAGAATCCCAAGTATTAACCATGACCCAAGCAAGATGCACCTGTTTTATAGGGACCTTAGGGTTGTCATCCTCCTGTTCTTCCAGCCTGTCTTCTGGGGGAGGGGCCTGCTGCACTGTGACTCAGGCAACCAGGCTTGGGCAGAGTTGCCCTGCCCCCTGTGGGGGGAGGGGTGGAAGAGGACGGGGTATGGGCTCAGTGAACACCATTTTTTTCGGGCTTTTGTTCTCTGGTGGCTTTTCACGTCTCTTCCAAGAGTCAGAGCAGAAGTGACACATCCAAACCTCTGTCTCAGAACAGAGAGATCTCAGTCTGCTCTTCACTGAGCTCTCCAGGCCACACTGTCTCCCTTTCTGTCTGCACTGCTAAAACCCGCAACCTCTCTGGTTGTGTGCCCCTCAGCAGCTCTCCCATCACTGGAACCCAGGGTCAGGCCGTCTCTGCCCTTCATGCTTCTAAAACCGTGAGCCATCCGTGGTTCGCGTGGGCCCACGCACCTGCAGCTCCTGGATCCTGTCTGGGGGCTGCACTAAAGTCCTTTCCTGGCCCCTACCTGTCTGCGAGTCTGTGCCCTGTCCCCAGAGTGGGAGGCTTTTGCGCGCCGATGTTGTATCACCTTCCCGGCACCAGCTTCAGGGATCCCAATAATCCCTCCCCTTCTGTTTATTTTCTGACATCTGCGTGCAGAATCATGGCTCACCAATTTATACCTTGAGATCATGGGATATATTCTGTTTGTAGAGATCCAAATATATCTTCTTACATCTCAGGCTGATTTTGTGGGTGTTCAGATGGTTTGGTAGATATCCAGCTCAATTTGGGGGACCAGTTGGAATAGGGTCCCCTACTCCTCCACCATCTTTTCTATCGCCAAGGCTGAGCTTCTTCATGGGAGACCTTCAGTAATGCTAAGGAGCTTAGACTTTATGTTTCTCATAGCTCGTCTTTTGTGGAGTTAACAGAGAAAAAGGATAAGTCAGGATTCCTAGTCTTGAGGTAGATGCAGTTTAGCTAGAAGGAGTCAAGCCATGCCAAACACTACTACACATGTGCACACAGGTGCACACCTGCAACATGAGGCAGTCAGTAGATCGTAGAGCAGATGAGAGTTTGAGCTGTAGGACTACAAGTATAGGGTCCAACGTCACAATTTATTAGCTCTGTGATCTTGAATCAGTCCCTCAAAGCCTTCGTCTCGTTATCTGTGGGATCTGTGAGTCAGGAAGCTGTGAGAAGGAAACAAAATGAGACATATAGTACAACGTGTAGTGTAGAGAAGGCACCCAGTAAGCGTTAGCTTTCGTTACAACCAGATATGAATTGTATGTTATATCCCACCATATCCTATCCTATATAGTAATTTGATGTCCTTTAGCTCATAAATGCCATGGAGTTCAGGGGGAAAGTAGCACACTTCCATAAAGTAGAGTGATACATGAACTAAATCCTAAATGATAGGTAACATTTAGTAAGGCTGCCTCGAGGCAGAGGCAAAAATATGCACCTAGCATAGGAGCAACTAAACAGACAATCTTCGCAAGATTGGAAGAACACAGAATAGTGTGTATGGTCCAGGGGACAGAAGTTTAAAATAGAAGTGTCTAATAGGATTGTTTTACTCTGTAGTGTAAGGGCTTTACAGTAAGCTTTCTTTGCTTTTGCTGTTCAAAATAAACTTTCAGAACTGCTACCATTAATTGTATTTGTTTATCATTTTAAACTGCTCAGGCAGGTCCAACAGTGTTTCCCACTTTGCATTTTCAAATATGCAGTATGAATCCCATAAAAATGGGCAGCTGATGACAACATGGAAAAGAATCCTTAAGTATTAGACAATATAAGTAAACTTGAGAAATATGGAAATTTTTGTCTAAAGGGTTTTTTACAAGTATTTTCTTTTTATACCTTTTAATGGGTTTTGAGAATGTTTTTTACAGCTAATTTGTTGTTTTCATTTGGATCAATATTAAAAGAAAATGAATGGACTACAAAGTTGAAAGTAAAAACGAAGTATTATTAGAACTTTTTTTTCCTTTAAATTTTTTTTATTGTTATGTTAATCACCATACATTACATCTTTAGTTTTTGAGGTAGTGTTCCATGATTCATTGTTTGTGCATAACACCCAGTGCTTCATGCAGAACGTGCCCTCTTTAATACCCATCACCAGGCTAACCCATCCCCCCACCCCCCTCCCCTCTAGAACCCTCAGTTTGTTTTTCAGAGTCCATTGTCTCTCATGGTTCATCTCCCCCTCCAGTTTCCCCCCCTTCATTCTTCCCCTCCTGCTATATTCTTCTCTTTTTTGTTTCTTAACATATATTGCATTATTTGTTTCAGAGGTAGAGATCTGTGATTCAAGTCTTGCACAATTCACAGCGCTAACCATAGCACATACCCTCCCCAATGTCTATCACCCAGCCACCCCATCCCTCCCACCACACCCCAACTCCAGCAACCCTCAGTATGTTTCCTGAGATTAAGAATTCCTCATATCAGTGAGGTCACATGATACATGTCTTTCTCTGATTGACTTATTTCGCTCAGCGTAATACCCTCCAGTTCCATCCACATCATTGCAAATGGCAAGATTTCATTCCTTTTGATGGCTGCATAATATTCCATTGTATATATATACAGCTTCTTCTGTATCCATTCATCTGTTGACGGACATCTTGGCTCTTTCCACAGTTTGACTGTTGTGGACATTGCTGCTATAAACATCAGGGTGCATGTACCCCTTCGGATCCCTACATTTGTATCTTTGGGGTAAATACCCAGTAGTGCAATTGCTGGATCGTGTGGTAGCTCTATTTTCAACTGTTTGAGGAACCTCCATACTGTTTTCCAGAGTGGTTGCACCAGCTTGCGTTCCCACCAACAGTGTAGGAGGGTTCCCCTTTCTCCACATCCCCGCCAACATCTCTCGTTTCCGGACTTGTTTATTTTAGCCATTCTGACTGGTGTGAGGTGATATCTCATTGAGGTTTTGATTTGGATTTCCCTGATGCTGAGCAATGTTGAGCACTTTTTCATGTGCCTGTGGGCCATTTGGATGTCTTCTTTGGAAAAATGTCTGTTCGTGTCTTCTGCCCATCTCTTGATTGGATTATTTGTTCTTTGGGTGTTGAGTTTGATAAGTTCTTTATAGATTTTGGATACTAGCCCTTTATCTGATATGTCATTTGCAAATATTTTCTCCCATTCTGTCAGTTGTCTTTTGGTTTTGTGGACTGTTTCTTTTGCTGTGCAAAAGCTTTTTATCTTGATGAAATCCCAATAGTTCATTTTTGCCCTTCCTTCCCTTGCCTTTGGTGATGTTTCTAGGAAGAAGTTGCTGCGGCTGAGGTCGAAGAGGTTGCTGCCTGTGTTCTCCTTCAGGATTTTGATGGACTCCTGTCTCACGTTTAGGTCTTTCAACCATTTGGAGTCTGTTTTTGTGTGTGGTGTAAGGAAATGGTCCAGTTTCATTCTTCTGCATGTGGCTGTCCAATTTTCCCAACACCATTTGTTGAAGAGACTGTCTTTTTTCCATTGGACACTCCTTCCTGCTTTGTCAAAGATTAGTTGACCACAGAGTTGAGGGTCCATTTCTGGGCTCTCTATTCTGTTCCACTGATCTATATGTCTGTTTTTGTGCCAGTACCATACTGTCTTGATGATGACAGCTTTGTAATAGAGCTGGAAGTCCGGAATTGTGATGCCACCAGCTTTGCTTTTCTTTTTCAACGTTCCTCTGGCTATTCGGGGTCTCTTATGGTTCCATACAAATTTTAGGATTATTTGTCCCATTTCTTTGAAAAGAGTGGATGGTATTTTGATGGGGATTGCATTGAATGTGTAGATTGCTCAGGGTAGCATAGACATCTTCACAATATTTGTTCTTCCAATCCATGAGCATGGAACATTTTTCCAATTCTTTGTGTCTTCCTCAATTTCTTTCATGAGTATTTTATAGTTTTCTGAGTACAGATCCTTTGCCTCTTTGGTTAGATTTATTCCTAGGTATCTTATGGTTTTGAGTGCTATTGTAAATGGGATCGACTCCTTAGGTTCTCTTTCTTCTGTCTTGTTGTTGGTGTATAGAAATGCCACTGATTTCTGTGCATTGATATTCTATCCTGCCACTTTACTGAATTCCTGTATGAGTTCTAGCAGTTTTGGGGTGGAGTCTTTTGGGTTTTCCACATACAGTATCATATCATCTGCAGTGAGAGTTTGACTTCTTCTTTGCCGATTTGGATGCCTTTTATTTTTTTTTGTTGTCTGATTGCTGTGGCTAGGACTTCTAATACTATGTTGAAGAGCAGTGGTGATAGTAGACATCCCTGCCGCATTCCTGACCTTAGGGGGAAAGCTCTCAGCTTTTCCCCATTGACAGTGATATTCCCTGTAGGTTTTTCATGGATGGCTTTTATGATATTGAGGTATGTACCCTCTATCCCTATAGTCTGAAGAGTTTTAATCAAGAAAGGATGCTGTACTTTGTCAAGGGCTTTTTCTGCATCTGTTGAGATGATCATATGATTCTTGTTCTTTCTTTTGTTAATGTATTGTATCACATTGACTGATTTGCGGATGTTGAACCAACCTTGCAGCCCAGAGATAAATCCCACTTGGTCGTGGTGAATAATCCTTTTAAAGTACTGTTGGATCCTATTGGCTAGTATTTTGGTGAGAACTTTTGCATCCATGTTCATCAAGGATATTGGTCCGTAATTCTCCTTTTTGTTGGGGTTTTTGTCTGGTTTTTGGATCAAGGTAATGCTGGCCTCATAAAACGAGTTTGGAAGTTTTCCTTCCATTTCTATTTTTTGGAACACTTTCAGGAGAATAGGTATTAATTCTTCTTTGAATGTTTGGTAGAATTCTCCTGGGAAGCCATCTGGCCCTGGGTTCTTGTTTGTTGGGAGGTTTTTGATGACTACTTCAATTTCCTTAGTGGTTATAGGTCTGCTGAGGTTTTCTACTTCTCCCTGGTTCAGTTTTGGTAGTTGATACATCTGTAGGAATGCATCCATTTCTTCCAGGTTATCTAATTTGCTGGCACATAGTTGCTCATAACATGTTCTTATAATTGTATTTCTTTGGTGTTGGTTGTGGTGTCTCCTCTTTCAATCATGATTTTGTTGATTTGGGTCTTTTCTCTTTTCTCTTTGATAAGTCTGGCCAGGGGTTTATCAATCTTGTTAATTCTTTCAAAGAACCAGCTCCTAGTTTCGTGGATCTCTTCTACTGTTCTTTCGGTTTCTATTTCATTGATTTCTGCTCTGATCTTTAGTATTTCTCTTCTCCTGCTGGGTTTAGGCTTTATTTGCTGTTTTTTCTCCAGCTCCTTTAGGTGTAGGGTTAGGTTGTGTATTTGAGACCTTTCTTGTTTCTTGAGAAAGGCATGTATTGCTATATATTTTCCTCTTAGGACTGCCTTTGCTGCATCCCAGAGCTTTTGAACAGTTGAGTTTTCATTTACATTGGTTTCCATGAATTTTTTAAATTCTTCTTTAATTTCCTGGTTGACCCATTCATTCTTTAGTAGGATGCTCTTTAGCCTCCATGTATTTGAGTTCTTTCCGACTTTCCCCTTGTGACTGAGTTCTAATTTCAAAGCACTGTGGTCTGAAAATATGCAGGGAATAATCCCAATCTTTTGGTACCAGTTGAGACCTGATTTGTGACCTAGGATGTGATCTATTCTGGAGAATGTTCCTGGGCACTAGAGAAGAATGGGTATTCAGTTGCTTTGGGATGGAATGTTCTGAATATGTCTGTGAAGTCCATTTGGTCCAGTGTGTCATTTAAAGTCTTTATTTCCTTGTTGATCTTTTGCTTAGATGATCTGTCCATTCCAGTGAGGAGAGTGTTAAAGTCCCCCACTATTATTGTATTGTTGTCAATGTATTTCTTTGCTTTTGTTATTAATTGCCTTATATAATTGGCTGCTCCCATGTTAGGGGCATAGATATTTACAATTGTTAGATCTTCTTGTTGGATAGACCCTTTAAGTTGGATATAGTGTCCTTCCTCATCTCTTATTACGGTCTTTGGTTTAAAATCTAATTTGTCTGATATAAGGATTGCCACCCCAGCTTTCTTTTGGTGTCCATAGCATGGTAAATGGTTTTCCACCCCTTCACTTTCAATCTGGGGGTGTCTTTGGGTCTAAAATGAGTCTCCTGAAGATAGCATATCGATGGGTCTTGTTTTTTTATCCAATCTGATAGCCTGTATCTTTGATTGGGGCATTTAACCCATTTACATTCAGGGTAACTATTGAAAGATATGAATTTAGTGCCATTGTATTGCCTGTAAGTTGACTGTGACTGTATATTGTCTGTTCCTTTCTGGTCTATGTTGCTTTTAGGCTCTCTCTTTGCTTAGAGGACCCCTTTCAATATTTCTTGTAGGGCTGGTTTTGTGTTTGCAAATTCCTTTAGTTTTTGTTTGTCCTGGAAGCTTTTTATTTCTCCTTCTATTTTTAATGACAGTCTAGCTGGATATAGTATTCTTGGCTGCATATTTTTTTCGTTTAGTGCTCTGAATATATCATGCCAGTCCTTTCTGGCCTGCCAGGTCTCTGTGGATAGGTCTGTTGCCAATCTAATGTTTCTACCATTGTAGGTAACAGAGCTCTTCTCCCGAGCTGCTTTCAGGATTTTCTCTTTGTCTCTGAGACTCATAAGTTTTACTATTAGATGTCGGGGTGTTGACCTATTTTCATTGATTTTGAGAGGGGTTCTCTGTGCTTCCTGGATTTTGATGCCTTCTTTTCCCCACAAATTAGGGAAGTTCTCTGCTGTAATTTGTCCAATATACCTTCTGCCCCTCTCTCTCTTTCTTCTTCTGGGATCCCAATTATGCTAATGTTTCATCCTATCGTATCGCTTATCTCTCGAATTCTGCCCTCGTGATCTAGTAGTTTATCTCTCTTTTTCTCACCTTCTTTATTTTCCATCATTTGGTCTTCTATATCACTGTTTCTCTCTTCTGCCTCATTTATCCTAGCAGTTAGTGCCCCCATTTTTGATTGCACCTCATTAATAGCCTTTTTGATTTTGACTTGGTTAGATTTTAGTTCTTTTATTTCTTCAGAAAGGGTTTCTCTAATAACTTCCATGCTTTTTCAAGCCCAGCTAGTATCTTTAAAATCATGATTCTGAACTCTAGTTCTGACATCGTACTAATGTCCGTATTGAGTAGGTCCCTGGCAGTTGGAACTACCTCTTGTTCTTTTTGTTGAGGTGATTTTTACCATCTTGTCATTTTGTCCAGAGGAGAATAGATGAATGAGAGAAGAAAATGCTAACAGGGTAACAACATCCCCAGAGAATATACTCTAAACAAATCAGAAAAGACCTGAAACCAGGGGAAAAGAAAGGGAAAGAAGGAAAAAAGAAAAAGAAAAAAAAAAAGAAAAAGATAAAAACAAACAAAAACAGAAGAAAACAAACAAAAACCGAATATGATCAAATATGATCAGGCTAGTGCATAGATCAGTGCCACACACTAGATTTTGGGTGTATTTTGGTCTGTTAGGAGAAAGTGCCTCCCAAAATTGTAAAGAAAGAAAGACTCATATATGTACAAAATAAGGGTTGATACGATGAAGGGATGGAAGATGACTGTAAAGATGAAAATTATAAAAAATTTTGTAAAAGGAATTGATAAGTTGTTTGAAAAAAGAATGAAAAGGGTTTAAAAAAATGGAGAGAATATGATCAGGCAGGAGACTAGAACAAAGCCATACACTAGAGATTTACGGTATATTTTGATCTGTTAGAAGAAACTGTATGTGAAAATTTTAAAGAGAGAACAACTTATATATATATACATATATATATGCCAAAAATAAGGGTAACTGCTATGAAGGGATAGAATATGACTCTAAAAATGAAAAATAAAAATGTTTTTTAAAAAAGGGATTGATAAGATGGTGGTTGAAAAAGGGAAAAAGAAAAAATTAAAAAAAAGAAAAAAATTACAAAAAATTAACTTTGAAAGACTAAAGAATCATGGTCAAAAAGCCATGGATTCTATGTGCAGTATTCCCCCAGCGCTGGAGTTCTCCTGTTTTCCTTGATCAGTAAACTTGGTCTTGGCTGGCTGTTCGTGCAGATCTTCTGGGGCAGGGGCCTGTTGCCGTGGTTCCCAAATGTCTTTGCCGGAGGCGGAATTGCCCCGCCCTTGTCGGTCCGGGTTAAGGAAGCTGCTCCCGTTTGCTCTCAGAGCTTTTGTTCCCTGCAAGCTCTCGGTACAGCTTTGGAGGACCAGGGTGAAAATGGTGGCCTCCCAATCTCCACCCGGAGGAGCCGAGAACTCGGGGCCCCGCTCCTCAGTGCGCCCCCAGAGAAAAGCATTCAGTCCCGTCTCCCTGGTCTCTGGCCGCACTCCGTGCTCACCCGGCCCGTGACCGAGCGTTTCTATCTCTGGCACCCGACCCCGTGTGGAGTCTCCAAACCCAGCAGATCCCTGCGGTGCGCTCCTACGCCGCTCCTCCCGGGGGAGGGAGGGGAGTCTCCCCGGCTCTGCCGCTTGTTGGGTCCCTGCTGGAGGAGCAGTGGCCTGACTGTGTCACCGATCACAGTTTTATGGCAACCCCGAGCTGAGAGCCTGCGCCTCGGCTCCGTCTCTGCAGCCGGCTTCCCCGCTCCGATCCCTGGGAGCTCTGCCGCACTCAGGCACCCCCGGTCTTTCTGTGACCCCGAGGGTCCTGAGACCACACTGTCCCGCGAGGGTTCCACCCCTCGCTTAGCCACTGGAGCGACGTCCCTCCGCGGAGCCAACTTCTAAAAGTTCCGATTTTGTGCTCCGCGGCTCTAGCACTTGCCAGAAGCGGCCAACGGAGGCCCCCCCCCGCCGTCTATCCTCCCGAATATCGCCTCGGATTCACTTCTCTGCTCATCCTACCTTCCAGTAAGTGGTCGCTTCTCTGTTCAGAGAGTTGTTGCTACTCTCCTCTTCGGTCTCCTGTTGAGTTCGTAGGTGTTCAGAATGGTTTGATCCCTATTCAGCTGAATTCCTGAGACCAGCCGAAATCCAGGTCTCCACTCCTCCGCCATCTTGCTCCGCCCTCAGAACTTGTTTTGAAATGAAGTATCCTAGCGGTAATTACAACAGGTCTTAATTTATTCCTCTAACATTTCTTTTTTAATATTCAACATGGGGAAAATGTGACTGTGGCTTCTACATCTATTCTCCAACTAGAATATGACTCTAGTTTCCGAAATCCTGTTTCCCTGAATCTAAATGTTGTTTTCCATCCTACCTGGCCATATCATGGGACCAGATAGGGAATTCATGATTATTTACCCTCACTTCATGCTTCCACCATTGTTATCTAATTTATTTCTCATATGAAGTATGTGTCATTATCCTCAACTTAATGATTAGGGAATTAAGACTCCAAGAACAAAGTAATCTTTCCAAGCCCACCTAAGAGGGAGTGGTGGGAACTGGGATTCAAATGTAAGCCTTCGAGATCTGGTGTTTGGGTTTTTTCCCAGGCTATTGTGCTGCTCCAGGGCAGGTAGCTGGGGCCAGCTGTGAAGGATAGGGTAGGAGAAGAGATCTGAGGCAACAGCTCAGTTAGGAGCTGGGGTACCCTTTCTTTGCTTCTCCAGATTCTCTCTCTACCTTCCTCCCCCTGGTGTGCTCTGGAGGCTGGTGCACACTAGCAGTATGGAGGGCTCCCTTGTCTTGCAGCTCTAGGAGCTCAGAGCGGGGAGGGGGGGCGGACAATGGCAGGACGTTGTTTACTTCTGGCCTCTCTGCCACATCACAGTTATTGGTGGCATTTCCCCAGCAGCTATCCTGTGCAGATTCCAAAAACCTCTCCCTCATTATTTGCCACTCCAGGCCTGCATGTGGTAATGTGACCCCGCTGTTATGTTGTTATATTGCCTGGGGGAATAAAGCCAGTCCTTGTTAATTTCTCTGCCCACATCTTTGTAAAATATCATCTGTGTTACATTTTTTCCTCAAATTAGCTGGTTGGAGTGTGCCATTTTTTTTTCCTGCTGATTCCCGAGAGACACCAGTAATCATAATAGCACTGGGTGCTTTTTAATTTGTATTGTTTTTCCTTTTCTCAGATTCATCGCTTCTCCAACAATTTTTATAGTGATTTGAGTGGTGTGATGACAATTCAAGCAAAGCCACTGCAGCAGAGACCTACCTATTTCTCAGATAGAACACAGTAAGTATAAGAAATAATCACCCCGCCTCTTCTGTATGCTGGGTACCTCTGAGCACTGAAGACTACAGAGGATGTGGGATAAGGAGCATCCTGTTTAACCCCATATTCACTAGGTGTGCCTGAGCCCATTCGGGAAAGGAGACAGCCACGCATGAGAATGAAGACACACTATTCTAACATCAACCACAAAATGATCACCGTTAGGTTAGGGCAGATAAATAAGGGGAAGAGAGCTGTGAATTCTTAATCTTGTGGGCTATACTGTAGGATTACAATCAGTGAGAACCTTAGATTTTTCCCCCTGTGGAAGATTCTTCATTGAGATAGAAATTGAATTGGAAATGATAGCCTGTCCGTTCATTCAACCAGTATTTAGGAGCATCTTCTTGAGCCAGGCATTGTCCTAGACGATACCTAGTAATGGATACATGCATATGTGTCCTGTTGTCCTGATGCTGACATCTGAGTAATCAGCTTGACTTCCACCCATCCCCCAGGAATGAGCAAGAGGACAGATCACTGGGTGCAGGGCCCAGTGCCCTTTCTTTGGCACGGCACCGCCTGGGACGAACCTCCTCCGATGCTCACATACTCCACACTTCTGAAAAGAAAACACCTGCGTACACGAGGCTGCCTTCTCTTACTTCAGACTCACAGAGGATGAAAACCCCCACTGTGTACAATGATGAAGTTCTTAGGGGAACAAAACTGTAAGTTCTGTCTCTCTCCTAGTAGACCAGCTGTCACAGAAGATGGAGACGCTTGCCAGTTAGGGCTTATGGATTCGTATGCACGAAGCATCCTCTATCAGATTGTATGTGGCCACTTTCCAAGTAGTTCATGAATTTGAGTATTTCACATGAGTTGTGTTGCAGTAGTCGAGTTGACTGTATACTTGAATATAGAGTCAGGTAATGTACCCATAGCCGTGCCATAAAATGCATCTGTAATGGTGAGGTGATCTTGGATGGGAATTCGGTGGCCTCATCTGTAAAACTAACAGTTAGCCAATGCTTTCAAATTACGTAATTAATTCTTTCTCATTATGAGGTTCAAAAAAATTAATGTGCATAAGATGCTATACAAATAAAAAGGACATATATAACTATTAGTTTTTTGTTTGTTTCAAATTTTTATTTAAATTCTAGTTAGTTAACACAGTGTGATATTGGTTTCAGAAGTAGCATAACTATTGGTTTTTATTTATCTCTAAGGCTATGTTTCGCTCCACGTGGGGAGTTTCAGAAAAGCTTTTGACCTTAGGGATCAACTTCAAATCATTGCCTTGTTAGAAAGGAATCCGTCCCCTCCTTCACTGCAGAGTTACGAAGGAGCAATCCAGCTTTCTCACTCATAAGGGCCAGTGTTTATTGGGTGCATTCTGTCACCAGCACCAGCTAAAGGAGTCACATTTATTATTTATTCCCTGCCACAAATCTTTTGAGTTGGTCCTCGTAGTATCCCAGATCCGGGGTGAAGAGACAGAGACTGAGAGAAGTTGCATAACTTTCCCGAGATGATCCCACGAGGGAGAGAGAGGCAGAGCTGGGACTCTGCACAGTGCCGTTGCACTTTGGAGACCATGCCCGCAGGGCCCCTGGGGCCACCTGCCTCCTGCCTCGAGGGAGCCAGTGTTTAAGGGGTTGCCTTAGGCTCCCCCCGCCCTGCAGGGGTTGGGGGCAAGAGCAGCTGCCAGGGCTTAACCAGCCCCTAGGTTTTTCAGGATGCATTCCACAGTGCCAAGCCACGAGTGGTTTTTTGATGGGTCACTGTTTCTTTCACAGTCTGAAACTGGTATTTCCAGCGTTATTTGGGGTATTCCAGTGATCTGGGGCTACTTGCTCTGGCAGTTCTTTCAGGAGCTCTCCCCCTCCTCTCTTCCCACTGGGGACCACCAGGGCCACCTCCCCCCTGCCAGTGTCACTAGCACCTCGCTGGCCGTCTCTTCCTCCTCCCAGCCCACCTGGGCTCCACCGTCAGGCTTTCATCCTAAACCTTTTCTGTTTTCTACTGAAGTCAGTCAGATGCCTCCAGCTGTCCATTCCCTTCACGCTCTGGCCCCTTCCTATCTGTAGACCTGTGTTTTTCAACGTTTTTGTTATTACTGCCATACTAAGGAGCCCTTTTAGGCTCTTTTTCCTAATTCCTCCCCCACCCGTGGAATTTTAATGCCACAAATATACTGTACAGTCTATGTACTGTTCTTTATATCTGTGTTTTATGCATAAAAAGAACAAGGTTTTTTTTTTTTTTTTGGTCCCACCACCAATTCATGTTTGCCCCTCGGGGGCAATGTCACCATCTTTGACTCTGCCTTCCTGTATCTTCCCATTCCTGCTCCCCACCCGTCTTGACTGGGGGCAGCCTTGTCATCTCTCCGACCCACAAACAGACCAGCTGTGTGTGCTCTGACTGCCGTGATTTTGTTCGTGCTCTGTCTTTCACTTTTATTAGAAATAACCTTTTTTTTTTTTAACCATCAAAGTACAACAAGTTCTCTGTGGAACATTAGAACAATACCAAAAATATGAGTAGGTATCAAAGATCCCCTGTATGCCCAACACATAGAAACAGAGAAATGATAACTTGGCGAGATGACTACCAGTTTTGTCTGTGGTTATGTTTCTTCTTTTCTCTTCTGTCCCTTATCTTTTTTCTAATACTACATTATCCTCCTATTGTAGCACTTTCTCATATGATTTTTTTCACTTAATTTTATTCATATTTTCCATGTTGTTAAATATTTCTGAAATATTTCTGAAATGACTAGAGAATAACATGTGGGTGTGTGATAATCTATTAAGTAGTTCCCATTATGGAAACTTTGCATTCCTTCTATATTTTCCCCTATTATAATGTATAGTGAACATCATTTTTTAAAAGATTTTATTTATTTATTTGTCAGAGAGAGAGAGAGAGAGCAGGAGCCGGGGGAGTGGGTGGCAGAGGGAGAAGCAGGCTCCCCGCTGAGTAAGGAGCCCGATGAGGGAGTCGATCCCAGGACCCCAGGAAAATGACCTGTGCCGAAGGCAGAGGCTTAACTGACTGATGAGACACCCAGGCGTCCCTGAACATCATTTTTATATAAATCATTTTTTTAAGTTTTTATTAAATTCCAGTTAACATACAGTAGAGTATTAGTTTCAGGTGTACAGTATCATTTTATGTAAATCTTAATAAGGAAGACTTCAAATTGTGTCCTGGTGGTACAGTCCCAGAAGTAAAGCTACCAGGTCAAAGGTTATGGATATTTTTAAGACTCTTGAAATATTTTTGCAAAGCTCTTCCCAGAATGGTTCTCACAATTTGTAATCCCACCGGCAGGACACAAGGATCTTTTCTTGCAGCCTCGAAACTATGGATAGTATATGTATTTTAAAACATCACAGGTCAAAAGGGTCATATTTTAACTTTCATAACTTTATTATTAGTGACTAAATGAATTAGCATCTTATCCTAGACTATCCATCTCCATTCTTGTGTATCATTCAAAACCTTGGATTCCTTATTGATTTCCATCTGGATGATCATGTTTTCAGGCACCTTCAAGGGCCTGGCGCAGCCGAGCACTCAGTAAATACAGGTGAACATCACTGCTGACCAAGGAGGAGGTGACTGGAGCTGGTGGTCAGTCCCTCTCCGCGTTTGTCTTGCTGACACTCTGCTCATTTTACGTGAGCGTTTCTTTTTGGAAGGCAGTTGTGATTAGCAGTTCAGTTGGGGAGCTTCGGGTGGGGTCTGGCCCCTGCTGTCTGCGGCTGGCTGCTCAGCCAAATGTTGCTTTGTTTACAGGCAAACTGGCATGGAGTGTGTGTCCTCCCCCCTGGTTCAAGCCTCCCGGAGCAGGTTACCCCCAATAGGCTCAGAGACCGGTGAGCAGAATATGGCAGTTCCTGGATCTCGACCTGTTTCTGTAAGACGGATTTCATTCTGTTTAAGTGCACCATTTAGATTGTCTCTTGGGAAACAGACAAGCAGAATATAATGTTGGCCCTTCACAGTGAACTCAGTGCCATCAAATGTTTCATAATCTGCTTCCTGAAAGTAACTGGCTTGCGACAAGGGACAGGAGGTGGGAGGGTTAATTCACTGTTTTGTGAAATACAAACGTCATTTGAACTAAGTCACAAAGTCCAGGTGTCAAGGAACATCTGATAGGATGGTAGAGGGGAGCAAAGAGCATGAAAGTCAGGTCAGGAGACAGGGAGATCTGTGTTTGAACCCTGCCAGGTAAACTCTGTATGACTCGTAGACATATTCTCCCTGCGCCTTAATTTTCTCACCCGTAAAAGGGCCAAAGTGATTCCTTCCTCAAAGAATTGTTATAAGGGTGAAATGAATTTATAGATGGTAGATTATGCCTGAATAAAGTAAGATCTCAGGAAAACACCTGTGGCAATTTTATCAGGCCTCATTCTCACACCTGCACCCATGCTCAACGCAGCCCCATGATGGCAAACGGTCTGGGCAGGTCTGGGGTCCCTAGTCTGCATAACCACATTTCCCCCCAGATGTACGATGACTCCTCACTTCACTCCCATACAGGTAACTTGTCTCTGTTTTGCAAAACATAGAAGGACCCCAGTTGTGGGAGCGTGAAGGACTAAAGAGAAAACCCAACGGAAACGTTTTCTCTTGGATTCCTTTGCCTCCTCCACTACTGCAATAGAACCCATTCCTAGAGAGGCAGGAGTTGCAAAGGGTTGCTGTGTAACCTTAGCATGTTGTGGCTTAGAGTAAGGTCATAAAAGAAGGCAAACATCAAAAAAAAAAAAAAAGTCTGATGCTTCACAAATGCAAAATTACATGGCTATTATAATTTAACAGTAAGAATTTTAGGTGGTTAAGTTTTTGAATCCATGTTTATTTCTGAGGTCCGTACCATTGAATCAGGTTACATAAGAAAATTACATAATTAAAATGTATATTGATATTCATGTGTGATGGACCTTATACTTCACAGTATATAAATAAAAGTTTTGAATTAACAAGTGAATGAGCACATAGAGATCTTCTTTTGCCTTTTTTAAGGATTGCATTTACCTTAAACCAGAACATATTATCCTTTATTCAGTACAGAGGGAGGCAGCCACAAAACCGTGTGCTAAGTGCAATTCCTGACAGTTCAAAGCGATCGCCTCTTCGAGAGAGATCTCTGACTATAGAACACTTTTCAAGACCCAGCACGACCCATGCATTTCGGGTGGGTTGCCTGTTAACCCTAAATATGATTTTTAAAAATGTCTGAAACAATAAAACTCATCCCTCATTTTATTTTTCTTCCAACAGTTAGATACTCCCCGGAAAGGTTCGTTGACCCTGATGGAATTTGCTGGCCACACATGGACAAGTCAGAGTTTCTTCACAGGTCGGTTTTCTCCACATATAAATAAAATGATATCATAGGTGAGGTTTCAGGTTTTGGAAAGAGAAATTGAGGATTATCTACCTTAACGGGACTATTTTGACCATGTAGGAGGAAATACCAAGTGTTTCTCTGCTATGTCCAGACACAGAAGTCCCTACAAAGAGCAAAACCGCAGAGATAAGCACCTCTCTGCTATTCGGCATAAAGGGGGAAATGTGCCCAAACGCTCTTCATTAAATCAGAGCCCTCACTCTCAGCAAAAGGAAAATTCTGTCTCATGAGTCTTACGAGAAATGTCAGTGTCTCTCTCTGCAATAGAGTTTTCATGTTTTCCATGAAACCCTAATCTTAGTTCTCTTTGAAGACCTAATAATAAAAATGCTTCATAAAATTAATACAAATATTCCATTTTATAATGGAGAGTTGTACAGCTAAATACTTATTTTCAGCTATTTTTAGAGTAAAGTTTCTAGTCCGAATTCAGGCCACTGATGTTTCAGTTTTCAAAACTGTTGCCAGCATTTTTGTTTAAGGAGGCAACATAGGGTCGTCATGAGTTGTGATATTCTGGAATCAAATGCCTGTTTTCCATCCTACTTGCTGGGCTGTCTTAGGAGAGCCTCAGCCTCTCTGGGCCTCAGGTTCCTCTTTTGTAATAGGCTGGCTGGATAAAACCATTGTTGGAAAAACGTATGCAAAGGACTTAGCTAGATTCCAGGCGTCTATTCTTGTTTAAAAATTAGGAATAATTTGTATCTAGATAATCTGAAATGTAAAGGATGATTTGCTATTTTAAGGCAAATGCTATAGTTTAAAAAATAAATCTGGTAAAAGGGAAGCCCTGGGACAACAGAGCAATTTTATCACTGTTTACACCAGCCCTCCTATAGTTCTGTAGCGTAGTGGTGTCGAAGATTCTTAAGCCCTTTACAATTTTTCTCCTATGTGAATAGCACGAAGCTACTGTGACTTTCTGTTGCTTTTCTTTGTATATTCCCTAGCATCATTCACTCTCACTGTCAGTGATGGTAATTTGTTCTCTAAAAGGCAGCCATGCCATGTTATAAGTATCGGTCTGACTTGTAGATGGTTGGAGGAAAGTAGGCATCAAAGCGTGTTTATTAATAAATAACAATGTGCCAAGTGCTCGTTCTGTGCCAAGTTCTGTGCTGAGGGCCAGCATTCAAACACCGAGGATGTTTTGGTCTGTGCCTCAAGGAACACTCAGTGTAGTAGGGAAGAGGGAAAGGACCACGAGGGAGGTGAGCAGGACCGCCAGCTGGATATGCAGATGGGTAAACGGACAGAGAGGCTTCCCAGAGGAGCCAGGAGCCATGCCCTGCAGGATGGGCATCACGTGGTATGTGAGAGAGAGAGAGAGAGAGAGAGAGAGATTCCATGGGTGGCCAGGAGACCGTGGTGCTGAAGGAGAGAGCTCATGGAATTCTGATGAATTCATTTTTGGAGATGTTGCCCGTAGCATGTTGACTGGAGCTATCTAATAGTTTGTTGGGCCCACAGGATTAGAGGTTCGGAGAGGGAACTGGGCTCTGAATTTGTTTTAAATCTGCACACTTAATTTTCCCCCAATACCAAGTCAGTATATTCTCTTATCGATAATTTTGTGACTATTGTTATTGACGGTCAGAAGCCTTTTTCATTTCTGTAAGAGTAACTGAGGGTACATGAGAGAGATATTCTTGTATTTCCAAGCATTTATTTTCTTTTCCTCTCAGAAGCAGGTGTGTAATCTCTTTCTTAACCTTTGCTTCCAGGTCAGAAACAACAGGAGCTATTAACTTATCCACATTTGTTCTGTGGCAGAAAAAAAAAGAGAAAAGGAGAAGCTGTGGGGTATGCCCAACAGTGGGAAGGACCTCTTCAGGCAGCTGACATTGCCTCAGTCCCCATGAAGTAGTAGGACCCCCAGAGCTAACCACGCAACTTCCTGGGCCTCAGGGATCCACCTCTGGGTAGAAGGTTCTAGCAAACCCACCGGCTCTCAGAGTACACAGGGCCAGCACCGAGGCTTTGGTGGAGGGGAGCCCCCTTCTTTCTTCTCAGGACCCCAAACAACAGGTTTTGTCTATTTCCTGGTTTACGTAAAAGTGACATGAAAATAGTTTTTTTCTTTTTTAAAAATATCATCGGCATGGAATCCTTTTGAGAGCTGGAATTATTAACATTTTAATGAGAGTTACTTTTTGGTTTGGTGTTTCAGGTTCACAATATCCGCCTAAGTCTTTTCAGAGGATGACTCTGGCTACAAGAAACAGATTCCAAGTGGCATCTTGATGGAGCTTGGACTTCAAAGCCTCAGCACACCATTTGTCACTTGAAAAATGGAAGAACCAAGTATTATATTATGTATCTGTTTGTCTGACAGTGAGATGTAAGCCTGTGTGAGAGAAATGCAAACAAATAAACAATTTAATTTTGAACACTTGCATTGCAAAGAGCATACAAGTCAAGTTCACCAACCTTCTCCGTTGGAAGCATTCCAACAGAGATTCTTTAGGCTTTGCTCAGAAGAATCTGATCCGTGTTTATCATCCATCATTTTATCAATTATACACAGACACACATGTAATTAGTGTATGTTTACACACACTACTTTACAACGTGAGAGGATATTATCTAGGAATATGCCATTTTGAAATGTGTTTTGTGTCTCATTCTGTCATTGATCCATCAAAATCCTGGTCACTAATAGATATCACAACCTTCTCTAGAAAATAGCAAAGCCATCTTTGGTACAATATGCCACTTTAACTAAGGTTCAGATGATCCTAATCGTTGCACTGACTTTCTTACACCTTTTTTTTTAAAAAGTACTTTAGTCACGAGCTTCTTTGAGGAAGGTCAGTGGCTGTCTCCCGAGCCAATTAGGTTTTACTGGTTTTCTTGCTCAAACTCAGACAGTTTATTCAAAAGTAGCCCAAACGTATTGATTTTTAAACCATAATTAAAATATATTGCATATGGTTTCCTCTTCGTTGTTTGCAGGCGAAGGTGTTCATCCACTGGAGGGAAGGCTTCAGCAGACCTCTTCCTTATTTGATCCCAGTGTGACCTTTGCTCAGGTGTCACCTCTGCCATAAAGCCTTCCCGATCCCTCCGCCTAAAGTAGCAGTTCTCTCGTCTCTGTCCCTCTGCCCTGCTTTCTTTTCCTTCAGAGCATGTGTCCCTATCTGCTAGTCATATGGAAAATGGAATAGGGAATGCCAAGGAGAAGTGGACGATTGGAGGCCGGGCTCTAGGGCCATTTTCTTTGCTCCCCCACCCCATGTTTTTCCTCTATAGAGACTTGTATCCTTAGGCTCACTTTTAGATTCTCAGATCTCAAATCACCATAATTTCCTTTTTTCTATCAATACTTATATTTTATCAATTTTTTATTAATCCAAAATGAAAGTTTATCCATCTATCATCATATAAATGTATAATAAATTATTTTCAGACATATTTCTCGTCGTAAGGAAAGAGGATCTTGGCCTATTTATAGATGTCTGCAATTGAAAAGTGTGTTGGGACTGGAATTAGCGTTGTCCTTGACCACGGAGTGACAGAACAAACATGATGCTAGCTAGCGTCATCATGCCTCTGACTGATCATTTCTCCCTTACATTCCTGACTCATTTCTTATAGTAATGGAGCATGTTAGGGGGTAGATGGATGGCCAAAGCTCTGTAACTCTAGGTAATATTTTTAATGCTCAGTTACCCATACAAAGCAGACTGGAGCATTTTGAGAATTTTCTAACCTCTCCCTCAACATTAGCTTATAGAAACTTTCAAGAGAAAATATCGGGTTTTTTTTTTTTTTAAGATTTTATTTATTCATTTGACAGAGAGAGACACAGCGAGAGAGGGAACACAAGCAGGGGGAGTGGGAGAGGGAGAAGCAGGCTTCCCGCCGAGCAGGGAGCCCGATGCGGGGCTCGATCCCAGGACCCTGGGATCATGACCCGAGCCGAAGGCAGACGCTTAATGACTGAGCCACCCAGGTGCCCCGAAAATATTGGTCTTAACTTAGCAGCCCCCAAATATGAGGCATTACTCGGCATGGGAGCAGTCTGGAGTCCCGGTTCCTGAGGGCCTCTAGTTTGGTTTCTCTGGTCCCTAATTATGGCCAACTGTACCTTTTCTATCCACCCTGCTCTTAACAGACCCACTCAGGCTAATTTCTGCCCATTTCCAGGAACCATGCAACTCCTTCCCCAATCAGCGCAGACTTCTTAGAAGGAAAATGGTATTCATTCTAAACTAACATTAAGGTAGAGTATCCAAGATAAATTATTTTCTCATGCAGAACCACTAAATATATTTTATGGGAGCTTTACTTTATGTGGCTTCTGAGTTTTGTAAATGATCATCTATTATTTATATATGTATTGATAAAAAATGCTTTCAAAGATAGAACCCGGTGCAGCGATCCTGATTTGCATCTTCTAAATCTTTTCAAGAAGAGGATAAAGTATGATTTTAGAGATAACGGAGACTTGGCTCTGCCACTGACTTTAAAAACACTTGTTTATAGCATATATTTTTACACCTGTATTAAAGATAATATTTTATTTATAGGGTAACTGAGATTTAGAGGTTAGTAAATAATGCTTATGTCAAGGATGGTGCTTTTTGAACTGATTAGGGAAAAATTGGGGCAGTGTTTTCATAATAATCTACCTTGATAAATGAGTCTTAGGATTTCTCTGTTAAAAATTAAAAAAGACAAGTTGAGTAACTCCTGAGATCAGTTTTTAAATGAAGGTTAATGACTACATTTACTGAAATGTCTTTTAATTCATCCAAAACCAGGAAGAAATGAAGGAATTTTAAAATAATATAAAAACAGGGACACCTGGGTGGCTCGGTCAGTTAAGTGTCTGCCTTCCGCTCAGGTCATGATCCCAGGGTCCTGGGATCGAGTCCCAAATCGGGCTCCCTGCTCGGTGGGGAGTCTGCCTCTCCCTCTGCCTGCAGCTCCCCCTGCTTGTGCTCTCTCTCTCTCTCTCTCTCTGACAAATAAATAAAATCTTAAGAAAAAAATAAAAATATAAAACATGTAAAATACCACAGAAAATGGCTAAATTTTATAAATTTAATATCAACGGAAGTATCCATACTGGAACTAGAATGGAATTTCCATGCCAATTATGAGGTACATTTTTATAAAATGTCATAAAACATGTGGGTATTATATTTTTATTGTCCCTGCTTCATTATGACCACAGATCTTATTCAGGAATTTTAGCTCTCTAATTTTTAATAAAAGTATTGAAAGAATTTTCAAGACTTCATTACACTTATAAAACTTCTTTCCATTCCCAATTTTTATATTTGTGTACCTCTCCAGTTTCTAATACACGGGTTATTCACTCATTTATTTCTAACTGCATAGCATACTTTTCCCAGTAAATTAAAAATACATAACCATACATGTTTGGGAGGGTTTATCTCATTTATGAATACCCCAATATAAGCTTTTTTCCCCCCCTAGGAAATGACATTCCTGTGTGATAATCATGGATTTATTATTTCATCAAATATTCATCAAGCACCTTCTTTGTGTCAGATTCTTTCTAAGCACTGGGACTGGACAAGACAAAGTCCAAAGTGTTTGCCCTAATAGAACTTTGATTCTAGCAGAGGAGAACGATTATAAACAAATCGATACCAACATAATGCAAGGTCAGGTAGCAATAGTGCTGTGAAGAAACATAAAAAGGGGTGAGGTAACAGTGGAAAGAGCTGCAACTTTAGATAAAATAGTCAGGAAAGGCTTTATTGCAGAGGTAATATTTGAGCAAAGACTTGAAGATAAGAAAAGAAACATGTATATATGAAAAAGCATTCTAGACAGGAAAAAACACACAGTCCTAAAACAGGAGCATACCTGGAGGTTTGAGGAACAGAAAAGAGGCCAGTGGGACATGGCATGGAATTAGCAAGCGGGTAATATAATAGGAGATGAGATGGGTGAAGTAATTGGAGCCGAAGGGTTAAAATCCTTTTTGACCTTGGAAGTGGTAAATTATCTGAACTAGGAAGCCCCTGGAGAGTTTTCAGGAGGAGTGATATAATCTGACTCCAGAGGGTGTTCAGGATCAGATGATAGTGGTACAGCTGGTGAGGAGTCAAGGGACTTTGGATATCTTTTGAAATTTGAGTCAATAGGATTTGCTTTTGCATCGTATATGGACTGTGATGAAAAGGAATCAAGACTGATTCCCAGGCTTTGGCTTAACACTAGGGAGCATGCTGTGAATGTCATGTTTGAGATGCCTATAAGAGGGGCGCCTGGGTGGCTCAGTTGGTTAAGCATCTGCCAGTCATTTAAACATCTGCCTTTGGCTCAGGTCATGATCCCAGGGTCCTAGGATCGAGTCCCACATCGGGCTCCCTGCTCAGTGGGGAGTCTGCTTCTCCTTCTCCCTCTACGCCCCACCCTCTGCTCAGGCTCTCTCTCTCTCTCTCTCTCTCTCTCTCAAATAAATAATTTTTTTTTTTTTAAAAAGAGAGAGATGCCTATTAGATGCCTAAGTGGGGATGTTGAGACATTTGGTTAACTGTACCTGGGGTTTAGAGAAGAAGTACAGACTGGAGGGATATATTTGGCAACTGTCAACATCTAGATGGTATTTGAGTGCCAAAGTGGATGAAATAACCAAGAGCCTGAGTGTAGACATGCAGGGAAAACAAGAGTTCTGGGCCCTGGGCCTCTTAACATCTAGAGCAACAGGATGTGAAGAGAAACTAGCAAAGCCGACTGAGAAGGAATGACTGGTGCGGGAGAACAAACATTAAAGAACGTGGAATGCTCAAAGTCACGTGGGGGAAAAAAATTTTCCAAGGAGGTGACAAGGACTCAAATATGTTGAATGCTGTTGATAAGGGCCAAGAAATTACTTGAAGACTTAGCCACAGGGAAGATACTGGTGACGTTGACAAGATCTGTGTTAGTGAAATGGACAAGGCCTGGTTGCAGAGGGTTCAGGGGAGACTATGAGGAGAGGAATTGAAGCCAACAGGCATGGCCAGTCTTTTGAGGGATTTTTCTGTAAAGGTGAGCAGGGGAATGGATCTAAAGGGAGATGTGGACTCAATCCTTTAGAAGAGGAAGAAAATAAAAATAATGCGATATACTTAAATAGATTAAATAAATACATTTTCTTAAGGTCTTAACGTGATTAAACAATATAGAAGTGAGTAGAAGACAAGAATATAGACGTGACTAAAAGACAAGAAGACAAAAGACAACTTATAGTGTAAGTCCTTCTCCATTCCCACTCCATAGAATTGATCAGCATTTTTCTTTCTAGACATTAGTTTAGCTGTAGAGAAAGAAACTTTTTCTCCCAAAGATGACACGGCATTATATATTCAGTTCTGCAATATATATTGCAGTTATATAAAGATGTCATGCATTATATATTCAGTTCTGCAAGTTGTTTATTAGTTTTCCACTTAGTATTTCATGGGCCTCTTTCCACACTGGTACTTAACAGATGACTTAAAAAAAAAAAAATCAGTTGGAGAAAAGCCCTAGGCAGTGTTTCTCTCTACTTCAAAGAGGCCCTGTAAATGCCTGTGTGAAACCTATACAATAGCTGCAGGTAAAACCAATCTAATTAAGCAAAGTAGGAATCCAGAGCATGTCTAAACTTGCCAGCTTCCTTGACACTTTTGCTATAGTTTAGGGACCTGCTACCAGGAGAGGGGCACTCCCAGCCCAAGCCCTTAAACAAACGGAGGGTTCTAGAGGGGACGGGGTTGGAGGATGGGTTAGCCTGGTGATGGGTATTAAAGAGGGCACGTACTGCACGGAACACTGGGTGTTATACGCAAACAAGGAATCATGGAACACTACATCAAACACTAATGATGTAATGTATGGTGATTAACATAACAGAATAAAAAAAATTTAAAAAAGACTCTATATGAAAAAAAGGGGGGGGAAACCTCATCGGAAATGGAGCGGGAGGCCAGCCGGGCTCTCGCACCCTACCATTCATCCTCAATTGCAGACCCAACACAAAGAGAGGTACTCGCAAGTGATACTACTTTACTATCCCAGGAGGGAGGGAGAAAAGTTTTTCTCCTCCCCTAGCAACAGCACAGCCAATGAAAGACTGTCACAGTTCAGCCAATGAGAAGCCACTACCCTTGGAACTCCCACATTAGCCAATGGACTTTTTGTTTCTAACACACTGCCAATTCCCTCCTTCCTCTATAAAAGAGGGCTTTTTTTTCTTCTTCGTTCTCTGGGCTTGTCGATGGTTTTGCTGTCTTTCGTATGCCTCAAATTGCAGTTCTCTGCTACAACCAAGTATACTTCCCATGTTTGCGGGTAAAATAACTGACAGTTTTATTTTTAAGGTTAAGGCACGATTGAGGTAGCCCGGTCTGAGAAAAAGAGGGAAATTGGGAGTTAGGGAACACAACCCTTGGGCAGAATTCCAGCATCCTTGTCACTGTCCCTTTCCTTCTGCAGGCTCAGTGATTGGTCTTCATTCTCTTTTGGGATTACGTCATAATTACTGTCTCCTTAACAAAACCTCCTTTCCCAGCTTCTCTGATTTCCACTTCTTTCAAAGGCGGTGACCTTTTCCCTGACTTGTTCTTTTAGGTGCTGGCTTTTCAGGGTCCCAAGAATATTTTGGAAAATATTTGGATCACAGCAACCCAGCTTTCCCTTCTCAATCAGGCACCTGAGGCAAACTGAAAACTGGTGCTTCTACGGTTGTTTTGTCCCTAAAACTCCTGTAGATCAGAGTAGATCGTGCTCTGAATGATGCAGAAGCTGGGTGCAATCCCGGGGACAGGCAGCCAGTCCTAACAGAGTGGAACGCTGCAGGGTTGTGCAAGGAAGCATGAGGTTAGAGACCCTGCCGGCGGGGAAGGGGGGAACAACAACAACAAAAAAGCTCCTAAGGTTGAATTGCAAACCAGATACCTCTTTATTTCAATTTTTACACATGTTGGTGTCTTCTAGCTGGAGTTCTCCTGTGACCAGCATCATGATGGACCTAAAACCCAAAGCTCAGCCCACCTGGGCCGCGCGCGGCTGCCTCAAATTTCACTCTCATTCTCTTCCCACTTCACTTGAGTGCCTCCATTTACATTCAGCAACACTCCATGGAACCCCGAAGCTGTTTTCCCGGGTCTTTTGGTTTCTGCTTGACCAAATAAAGAGGCCCGTGTGCATTACGTAGGTTTTTGCCGAGCACAGTAACGACCCCAGCGGTGCTTTTCCTGGAGCCTGCGAGGCTCCCGCCTAGTCCCGAGGCCCAGGGCGGCCCCTGCAGCGGGAAGCCTGGGTCTCCGGGTCCCCGTTTCAGGGAGGCCAGGCCTGGGCCTGTCCGCGGTGGGAGGAGGAGGAGGGAGTGAGCGGGCCGGGCGCCACCTCTTACCCCTTGGGGCGCGCTGGCATCCCTGCGGAGTCCCGGAACTCCTCCCAGGACCAGCGTCCTTGACCTCCAGGGGCCGGACCGGCACCCCGCCACTGCTCTCCGGGCAGTCTCGATCCCTGTGCGGAGCAGACCGCTGGCGCGATGCTGGCGCTGTGGCTGGTACACTGGGGGCCGAAGCTGCTGATGTGGGGCGCGCTGAGCGCCATCTCGGTGGGGGGCGCCACCCTAATCCTGAACCTCCTGCAGATGCTGGCTAGCTACGCGCGGAAATGGCAGCAGATGAGGCCCCTCCCCACGTTACCCGGCGCCTACCCGTTCGTGGGACACTCGCTGTGGATGAAGCCGGACGGGAGAGGTAAGGGGCCGCGCCCAGGCCCGCCAGCTGCCCCCCGGGCGGTCGTGGGGCTCCCTGCCGGCGGGGCCGCGCCTGGCAGGAAGCCCCAGGGTGCGGGACCTCCTCGGGGCCTCAGCTGGCTCTGCACCTTCTCCCCGCGCGCCCGCCTTCTCGGCAGCCGAGAGCACCTCTGCTTGCGGTCCTGCTTGTTAGGAGAAAGAAGAACCTGTCACCCGCTGGAGAGTGGATTCCCAGTTCTATCCAGTTTGCCCTGTGACACCTGATCAAATTGTTAGGGCACCCTGTTTCACGTGAACTTCTTCTTTATGCATAGGCTAGAACGCAGTATTTCTAAACTCTTGTTCTGCCTTTTCTCTTCTTTCTCACTTCCTAGCTACTTCTGTCTCGAAACACTGCCGGTCTTGTCTCTTGGCTGTTAAAGCCTGAAGGGCAGAAACTTCCCTGGAACTGGGCAAGTAGCTTAAAACAGTACCATCATTCTCCATCCACCCACCGCCCTCTGGAAAATCAGGCTAGGGATTGATGTGAGACTTCTCTCCCTCCCCACGTCACAAGACTCGACCACAACTTTCTTTTTCGACCTTCTTATTTTAGTCCTTTTAAGGAGGTTACATAATAACAGTTAACTATGAGGGCAGGGCCTTCTGGCAAACTTACACGGCATGTTTTAAAGGCCTTAGTTATTAAATAGTGAATTGTTTTCTACCGATATCTTTTTGAAGAGATTGATTTATGCTTTGTTGATGAGAAAGCAAACACACACACACACACACACACACAAAACACAACACTTTAAGTTAGAAAGCTCTCAAAAGTACCTGGTATTTACAGTTTCCCATTGGGGACAGTGCATTAGATCTTAGCACTTCACTTCATTTTAATGGGTGTATACGTTGGGATACCCAGAGCTGAAAAAATTTGCCCAAAATGAAGTATTCTAAAATAAGCCTAGGGCCACAACCTTTAGTTTCACATCAGATTAATTATAAATAACAGTTTTACAAGTTGAACATTAGCTCCAAAGCTTGAGGCATTCTTTTTCAGCTCTGACCCCCCCACCCACCCCCAAAAGGCTGTCATTTCAAATTCACAGAAATAGACAAGGCCTCATGGGGGAGTGTTTATCAAAATATTGAAAATGTTTTCTAGCAGAAGAAATCCAAGTTAACTTTTCATCACCTAAACACCAGTGTGACTAATGTTACAAGTGATCCAATAATGCATTTAGATACATGAAAACCATGTTTGTAAAAATTATCTTGGTTGATATTAAAACCAGAGCTAACCTCTCCTTCTACCCTGAGGCCTTATAGCATTAAAAAATAATTGTGTACAAGTATTAATCTCCCACCCCCAAAAAGAAATAACATGCTTTAAAAAATCTCATCATATTCTTTTGGGAAATTTTTTTAAGAATTGAAATCTCCAGTAAATGAGACCTGTTTCAAAATATACGGTGAGTTGATTGGAATATTTAAAATAATTCTCCCTGGAGTTACTTTCTGGGTGAAGAGAATGACAATATACTGGCTTTTACAAAGGGACTTTTTAATCCAGCAAGTACTGGATTTTGGCATCAGGCAAAGCTCTGCTCACTTTAAATTTGAGAAGTTGTTTCAAACTCTCTAAAAGGAAGAGAGCAAGAGAAGAAAAAGGAACAGAGAAGAACTACAACAACAGCCAGAAAACACTGAACAAAATGGCAGTATCAATAATTAAATGTAAATGGACTGAATTCTCCAATCAAAAGACATGGTGTGGCTGAATGCATAGAAAAACAAGACCTATCTATATGCTGCATATAAGAGACTCACTTTAGACCCAAGGACACACACAGACCAAACATGAAGCGATAGAAAAAAGATGTTTCATGCAAATGGAAACCAAGAGAAAGCTGGGAAGCTGTACTTCTACCAAGCAAAATAGACTTTCAGACAAAGATTAATAAAAAACCAAGAGGGCATTCCATAATGATAAAGGGGTCAATCCAACAAGAAGATGTAACATTTATAAATATATATACACCTAACAGACGAGCACCAAAATATATAAGGCAAATATGAAAGCTAAGTTAGAGGGGCTTTTTTTAAACCCTTTACTTGTAAACGTAACTGTATGACAGAGTTATTTTAAGGAGTAAATTTAATGCATGGTGTTTCTAGATCACTGTCTAGAACTTGGTTAGAGTAAGTTCCTTAATTTTCAATCAAACATGGAGCCCCGCCTTGTACCCAACATTGAGCTAAACAAAGTGGTTGATGTAGGATTATTCTAAGATATAGTCCCTGTTCTCAGTGACCTTGTCTCTTGGGCAGGAGGCTATGCTTTTGATTTGTGGCCACTGTCCAAATTCTGGCTTCAATAATCTCACCTGGAGTTCTGCAGTTGACCTTTCATTAGCCTTTCAAACCAATCTCTTGCTTTTTACTCCATTGTCAACACATGCCTTTTCCAACTGTTCTCTAATATTGGACCCGATACCGTCAAACCATGGGCTCACACTTTCCTGTCTCCTCTGTCAGATCAGACCAAGGCAGCTGGTGATTATCACAAAGCGTGGTATTTTGACACTGTTGATTTGACCCAGCTTTTTTCATAGAAACTTTGACAACTGTTTGGACCAGGAGACATTTTGAAGCAATAGGGTGTAATGGTTAAGATGGCACATTGTAGGATCTTAACTGCCTTAAGTACAAAGCCAGATTCTGTCATTTACTAGCTCTGTGATATTGGGCAAGTTACTTAGCTGTGCACAGTTTCCTCAAATGGGACAATAATAGTAGTGCCTTTCCTCTAACTATGGTGAGGCATAAAAGACAATGTCCCAAGAACCTTAACACTAGCTCTGACATATAATAACTTGCTGCAGTAAATGAACATGACATAATGGATGTTAGCTATTTTAGGATGATTATTACCGGTTTTGATGTGCCGAAATATGCACTTTTAAAAAAAATCATTAGTGTTTATTTAGCATTATATGTCATGGACATCCGTGAGCCTTAGCTCCTCTCCTACTGCATTTTGTGCACCCTGCCCTGATGGGTGAAGCTTACTGATGAATGAGGAGCAGAGATGGGCTAAGCATGTACACATATTGGCATTGAAAAAGAGCTGAAAAGTTGAATGGTTCATTTTTTATGCCACGTCCATTTGTCCTTGGTGCCCAAATATCTATGTCAAAATAGCTCTGTCAAAAATCTTAAGTACCGTATTAGTAGCCTCACAGTGGGGTTGGAATTAGCCTTGCTGTTGTTAATCAGGCATTCCCTTTGTCCAGAAGAAGCCCTGAATTCCCATATGCCTACCAACTAGCCTGCCCCTCCCCACCCCTTCCTACCTAGATTTCCCCAGCAGTTTCTGCCCCATTTCCTGACATGTAATCAATTCCCCAGCTGGGACTCAAATCCTCCCTTAACTTCATCTTGTTCGACTTGTGTTCTGAAAGCATGTCTAACCTTTGCCATGTCTTTTCTTTGAGGTCTGGACCCTGTATATTAATTCTTTAGTCACTGGCTACTGTCCTTTGTTTCTACCCAGATGACATTCATCAATATGGCATTTCCTCACAGAGAGTTTTGTCATGGCTTGATCTCTCATAATGCCATACTGCATTCCCCAGAGGGGGGCCTCATGGATTGCAACATGAAAAGTGTTGACTCCCCAGTTTTCCACACTACTTTGATGCTGCAGTTGGGATTGTCATCATTTCCCCACACCTAAAGCAAGGGCCTGCCATATTGCACAGCCAATGCCCCTAACCCTAGCAGCATTGAATCCCAGCCTTTTCCCCACCCCCAGTGGCTTCAGTATAGCCAGGTGATCTCACCACATTAGTGTTATTGTCCTAAAATGTGACTCCAGTCATTCTAGTCCTCATCAGAAACTTCCAATTACTCCTTACAGTGTGTAAAAGAAAATCAAACCCTCCAACACTCCAATCTCCTGTTCCAATGGTATCACCCCATCTTATGCTTTGGCTGCACCTTTGGGGAATTTCCAGACCTCCGTGCTTCTGCTCTGCTGTTTCTGCTGCTTGGCTTACATTCTGTAAGCCCCTGTTTCCCCTTTTCTGCCTATAAAAATACAACTCATTTTTTAATGCTCAAATGCCATCTCCTTCATGAAATTTTTTCAGCCCTCTCAAAGAGAATCAATAACTCCTCAGAGCAGAACTTGTCTTTTAGCAACCATTTCATTTTCTCTGGTGTTACAAAAGTGACCATCTTCCATGGTTAGAAGATCCTTGAGAGTAGGGTTTGGGTCCTTTGGAGGTGCATGTCGCTTGGATGTTATCTTACTCATAATTAAATTACCCTCCCCATTCAGTCATGTCATTAAATAGGGACTGTGTAGTTTACCTTGAAGATGTGAGAGATGTGGGAAATATGAAGTGACTTGCCCGAAGTAAATAAAAAACAAAACAAAACAACAACTCAAAAGACACAAGAAACTCATTGAAAATTAAATATTTTCTCCCAGAATTTTTTCAGCAGATCATTTGTTACAGCGAAGAATACCGACATCAACCACTAGTGAAACTCTGGCTTGGGCCCATACCAATAGTGGCCATTTATAATGCAGAAAGTGTAGAGGTGAGTGTGCGGTCAATATGACCACTATTCCACTGCATGTCTGATGGTGTGAGAATCTCATCAGAATAAATATAGCAACAGTGTTCTTATATTTAATTGAATTCAGTATATTCAGCATTTCATTACATATTTTTGGCTATGTGGGTGCCATTTAATGCTTTCCAGATATTGTCTAAATCCTGGGGCGGGTAGCAGCCTCTGGACAAAGCAGCCTCTGTATACATTTGTTATCAGATCCAAGATATTTGTTCTCCTTTTTTTTTTTTTGGAAAATCTGCATAAGGATATAGTTTTGTAGAACCATAAATAGATTATTCCGTAAGGTGAGCACACATGTTATCTGCCAGGCACTGTTTCAGGAGTCCAAAAATGTAAGACTAATAAAGTATGAGTGTTTTTCTCAAGGTGATCAGAGTTTCAGATCTGTTACAAATTTATTATTCCAAGTTAATTTTCTTAAAAAAGAATGCTCCCCTGATATCGATAGGGTAGATATCATTGATCCATGCTGTTGAGATAACTGCTCAAAAAGATTGTATACCTTTTACTTAACATTATGACACCAGGGAGATTATCTTGTGGTTTGATGAGAAAAGGATTTGGGTCAGGGAGTAAGAATTGGATAAACAGAGCTTCTTGGAACAAAATTAAACATAACTTCCTAGGCAATAATGCTGGGATATTTCTTAGTTATTGCAGTGAAGATGTTGACTTTCTCTGTACCACACTGTAGCAGCCTGGTTCAGAATAGATAGTGAGGAGACAGGTGCAGGATTTCAGCCACTGCTGACTTGGTATGAGCAGGTCTGGTGTGTGTGTGTGAGAGATCTGTCCAGAGCGCAGGACTGGAGTTAGGAGCCTGGGGAGCATTTTGTGCTCAGACCTAAATACTCATCCCCTCTCCTCCACTTGGATTCTAGGTGATCTGATCACATTCATGGCTTTCAGTGTTACTCACATGCTGGAGATACTCAAATGTGTACTTCTAGGTCAAGTCTTTATCCTGAGCATCATTCCTGTTTCAGACCATAGCAACTTGAATGTCTCCAAGTCAATATGCCCCAAAATGAACTTATGATTTCCATCTCCCTGGACATGGTCATCCTTGGATTCATTTATCTTCTCTCTCCTGCCCTCCCACCCTCAATAAATGACTCCACTTGGCTCCTAGTTCACGGTAGGATCCAGGGCATCATCTTGGACATTTTCCTTTTTCTCAACTCCATCTAGTCCCAAGACTGAATGACAGTTATATGTTCAAAACTCTACCTGACTTTCTTTAAGGCACAGAAATAAAAATGAATCACAGAGAAATAATAGTTAAAAGATGTTCCTTTAAAAAGTAGTGGTCTAGCCAGGTAGAATTCAACTTAGAGTTGAAATTGTTTTGATGTCTATATATCTCTCAATTTTTTTTTCTCTTTCCAAGGTAATTTTAACTAGTTCAAGGCAAATTGACAAATCCTATATGTACAAGTTCCTGGAACCATGGCTTGGCCTAGGACTTCTTACAAGGTATGTCAGTGTAGATTTGTAAAGCTGTCTCATAGAAACAGTTACTTCAGTAGGTAACATGTTATGTCAGGAATGGCCACAAAGTAGTTCTCCTGTCTGCAAGACTGTGCTACCAGGAAGTAGGGGAGAAAGCTGGAAGGAAAGGTCTGGAGAACAATGGACTCTGACAGACAGGAGTCCAGGGTGTATGGTAATCTCCAGCCACGGGACTCAATAATGATGATGACCAATGTTTCAAGAAGAGTCAGGTCCTGGTATATGAATGGAGTAAAGCAAAGAAGAACTTGGGGCAGGCAGATCTTGAAAATCGAGTGAAAAAGGCAGTCATCTCCAGCAAAGTATATGGAGCACAAAATCTCAGTCCGGAAATAGGACCCCATCCTCTGAGAGAGGGCCTGCCAAGAAAAAGGCAGGACCCTCGTGGGGTCTGTGGAGAATATGAAGATAGTAGAGATCAAAGTAGAATCATAGACCATAGGGATCATCTGAGGACTGAGGTTTTAGTAGAGGGGAGAAAAAATAAATTTTAGAAACTCGGAGCTTGGAAATTTAGAAATATTCTTAAATTTTTCAATTTTTATGAGTGCCCCTTTAAATTTTAGTAACATAGAATAATATCTAGTGGCGCCTGGGTGGCTCAGTTGTTAAGCATCTGCCTTCGATTCAGGTCATGATCCCAGGGTCCTGGGATCGAGCCCCACATCGGGCTCCCTGCTCAGCAGGAAGCCTGCTTCTCCCTCTCCCACTCCCCCTGCTTGTGTTCCCTCTCTCGCTGTGTATCTCTCTCTGTCAAATAAATAAACAAAATCTTTAAAAAAAAAAGAATAATATCTAAACTATCTACATTCTGTAGCTATCTATGAATCTTCGTCATTCTGACCAACGCATTTGAGAATCTATAGATTAAGCTCTTTATGAGTAGAGTTTTGTTGACTTGGCTAAATTTATACTTTGTTTCTGATGTTGCTTCTCTTGTTTGTAACCATGTATTGTGTTTCTAGTACTGGAAACAAATGGCGATCTAGGAGAAAAATGTTAACACCCACTTTCCATTTTACAATTCTGGAAGATTTCTTAGATGTCATGAATGAACAAGCAAATATATTGGTTAACAAGCTTGAAAAACATGTTAACCAAGAAGCATTTAACTGCTTTTTTTACATCACTCTTTGTACCTTAGATATAATTTGTGGTAAGTCTCACTGATTTGTTCCTAAAGTTACGGTGTAGAGATAGGATGGCCCAAACAGAAAATAATATTCCAGTGGGAAGGTGACTGAGGGGATCTGGAAGGGATACTGGGTTTTTCAGGGTGGTCTTATTGCTCAGCCCCCTAGGAAGCAGCAGCCCCTGGGAGGGCTTTGAGCAAAACAGTCACAGAGCCAACATGCCTAGGAAGGCAGAGGGAAGAAGGAGCAGGAACAGGGAGTAGAATATACAGGAGAAGAAGCAAAAGGGGGAGAGAACAATTTTAAAATCTCTGAGGACAGAAACAGGACTTATATCTTTTTTTTTTTAAGTGTTTGCCATTGGAAAATAAACAGAGGATATGTGCTCGAACTGAATGGTTGCTTCTTGCCTGTGTTTTGCAGAAACAGCTATGGGGAAGAATATTGGTGCTCAAAGAAATGATGATTCCAAATATGTCCGTGCAGTTTATAGGTAAATGAAGTCCTTTTAATTATCTTTAAAATGGTTACTGATTAGGGCTTAAAAAATTATAACTAATAATTTGTGGGTGTCTTTTTCATTGTTTCAAAATGAAACTTTATACTAAAATGGACCTAGTCATTTAAGTATGTATCGGGCCAGTAGCGGAATGGTTTTGTAAATCATGACACACCCAGATTATGCCATCATTTAAAATGATTCTACTATAATATATTGAAAGATTATATTATGATGCTAAGTGATAAAGATAAAACGAGTTTTTTAGTATGATTACCACTAGGTATAAAAAAATTATTTATAGAAAGAAAAAACTAGAAGATATTATACCAAAATCTTAGCTATGGTTATTATTGTTTTGTGTGTGTGCTTCTCTTTCTTACACTGTTTTGTTGTTGTTGTTGTTCATTCTCCTTTCCCATAGTTTCTGCTCCAAGTATGTATTATTTTTTAATTGAAATAATCAATTTTACTTTAAAAATGGCTGGCAAGTATTCAACTATTAAGAGTCAGGGCCAGGATTTGAATTAATGTTTCCTATCTTTAAGTTCACTGCTCATTTCATTTTATTTTTGTAAGTATTTACTGAGCATCTGTCACCTGCCATTCATGGCCCTAGGTGCTGACTAGTTTTATAGCAGCACACAAACAGCAAGAATAGCAGGGAGACACACATGGAAACAAATAAATGCAAACATAAATTCTAATAATTGCTTAGAAAGAAAAGAGCAAGTTGACATGAGAAGAAAAACGGGGTGGCACCTAGATGGCTCAGGCCATTAAGTCTCCAACTCTTCATTGAGGCTCAGGTCATGATCTCAGGGTTGTGAGATCAAGCCCCTCGTGGGGCTCTGTGCTGAGCATGGAGCCTGCTTGGGATTCTCTCTCTCCCTCTGCCCCTCTGCTTGAGGGACATGTTCTATGGATGGTGGTCAGGATACGTATCTCTGAAGAACTGGTGTCTAAGCCAGTCTCAAAGGAGGGGGATCGGTTGAGGTCTTACTTTTTTATCACTGGAAATGACAAGGGAGGTACTCGGGACAGCTGTGCGACCAATGAGTATCTGGCAAGCACTTCTTTTTGGAAGAGGGCAACCACTTGTATTCTGTCACTCCAGAGGAGTGATCAAGCTAATGAGTGGATATTAAAAGGAGGCAGATTTCATCCCAGCGTGTGATTCGAGAGCCACAGCAGCCTTGGGAGGTCAAGAACTCTTTCTGAAGAAACAGAAGCACACATCAGATGGCCATCTAGTAAAGATGTTCTATAACGAATTCTTCCTTCTGCTAAGGAAACCATTACAATTTTAAGCTTCATTGGATATGTAAAAGCCCATGCATTCATTGTTGAGTATAAAACACGGGTCTCTTAGTAGCTTCTAAGACAAATCATCCTCATTTCCAGATATTACCCTTGTTGAGAGCAGGCACCAAACAGGTGCTAAAGAAATACATTTTCCCCCATGTATCAGCTAATGTATTTTTATCCTCTGTATAGAATAAGTGATATGATACATCAGAGAATGAAGAGGCCCTGGCTCTGGCTTGATTTTTTATTTCTTATGTTTAAAGAAGGACGGGAATACAAAAGGAGCCTAGAGATCCTACATAATTTTACCAATAATGTAAGTCCTCAGTTTATTTTTTTATTGTGGTAAAATATACCTAATATAAAAATTTGCCATTATAGCCATTTTAAATGTCCAACTTGGTGGCATTAAATACATTCACAATGCTATGCAGCCCTCACCAGTCTCCATTTCCAGAACTTTTTAAAATCCCTGACTTTTATGTTTTGTGAATGAATATACCCGGTGTAGGACCATGGAGCCTGTGCCTCATAAAATTTGAATTGAATGATGGAAAAAAGTAGGCAAGATGATTACATTTCAACTATGTACTTAGTAAATATTAATTAAGCACTTGTTAAGCGGCAAATGCACTATCAAGTGTTAGAAATATAGTAATGAGTAGGACGTCTATGTTCCCTACTCTAAAAAGGTTCACTTAGCAAAGGAGGTTATCTATTAAAAAATGATGAAATGCAATATGAACTGTGAATATTTATTAACAAACAGGGTGCTGTGTTAAGAGAATAACAAGACGAGAATTATGAAGGTCTTGTGGAAAATGTATGGAAAGACAGTAGTTTTCAAAGGCAAAGGGCCTTTATGCTAGTATTTCAACTTGGAAAAAATTAAAATTAACTGGATATTGCTATTTTATGTCCAGTTCAAAGATAGCAAAGAGATAGTGATGTTGTTTTGGATATAGGACGTCAGTCTGTGTTAAAGATGAATCTAGAGCGATCACCTGGCTTAGGAGACTTGCCAACAGTTTGTATTTTATGGGTATAATTGAGTTCTTTCTCAGTTTTCATGCATTAATATCAATATCAATAATTAATGAATTTCAAACTGGATGAACAGTATTATTCATTTAATAAATGTTGAAAATTGCATACTGAATGCGAGGCACCAGGGGTTCCATCAGGAGATCTTGCACTCAAAGAACTTAGGGTCCATTCATTCAAACCATTTAGTAGCAGGTTTGGTCAATTGCCTAATAGGAGAAAAAAAAGTTGAGTTGATGGGCTTTAATGCTTTCGTTCATTCAGCAAATAACGAGCGTTCTCAAAATGCCAGGCAGTGCTCTAGGGGTTGGAAATATATCAATGAACAAAGACAAATTTGCTACCATGTGGGTCATACATTTGAATTAGAAGAGAAGGGCACCAAATAGGAAGTATAACATCATGCCAGATAGAAGGAAAATGGGAAAAAATAAAGCAGGCTTGGGAAGATAGTGCTAGAGACTAGCATCACAGGGATCAGGGAAGCTCTTTCCGATAGTGTGACAATAAGCAGAGACTTGAAAGAAAGGAAGGAGCCAGCCCTGAGGAGGAAGGAGTAGTCTCAGCAGAAGGAACAGCAAGCAAACAGGTGAACTGACTGGCAAATTGCTATTTCTTTTTTCCAATATGACATGTAATTAGAGCGATGTGTAGTCTACTATATAAGGATTGCATTCTCTCCAGCACCTATACTTTTATCTTGTTGGCTCATTCAGCTCTCTAGAGATGATTATGCTATACCCCATGGAAAGACTGTAAAAATAGCACTTGAAAATTCTGAAGTTGCCTGACATTAAATTCATTTTTAGAAGTCTTATCAAATAATGCCCTAAAATTGAACAGGAGGCTTGACTATACTTTTACAAGAGCCTAAGTTATTGTTGCAATAGCAAGGATAGGAAAGTTTTACAAAAAAATAAGCTAAAGAAGCTAGTATCTTTTCATAGGAAAGTGTATTTTTAGGTTATAATAAATTGCAGACAAAAGCATGTCATCGTTTAAATCATAGGTCATCACTGAACGGGCCAGTGAAATGAAGAGAGAAGAACCCAGAAGTGCTGACAAGGACTCTTCCTCCTCCAAAACTGAACGAAGGGCTTTTCTTGACTTGCTTTTAAATGTGACTGATGATGAAGGGAACAAGCTAAGTTATGAAGATGTTCGAGAAGAAGTTGACACCTTCATGTTTGAGGTATTCTATGTCATCATGTTATTTTCAGATATCACTAAATTTCAGTTATTTTTTAGAATCTTTAATATTATTTTTTAAGTTTAATGAAATTTTATTTATTTATTTTAAAGATTTATTTATTTTAGAGAGGAGGGGAGGGGCAGAGGGAGAGAGAGAATCCCAAGCAGACTCCCCACTGAGCACGGAGCCCCGTATGGTTTTCGATCCCACAGCCCTGAGATCATGACCTGAGCCAAAACCAAGAGTCGGACGCTTAACTGACTGTGCCACCCAGGCGCCCCTTAATGAAATTTTAAAGTAGCTTAATATAACTAAGGAAGAGTTATTAGATAAGCATTAAAGATTATAAAATTTAAGAACCTAATAAAGTATCAGATCAATTTCCTTGTTCAGAAAATCTTTGATTCATGGTGGCTACAGTGTAGACACATTTTTTTTTTTTCCCCTCAAGAAACCCTAAGGTCTGTCAGGCTTTTCCAAGCAGAAGAGCAGCCAGAAATTACTGTCAGTCTCTATATCGCTTCACGCTTCCTTTTAATCTCTAAAACCCATGAGTCTCTTTTTTTCACTAGCTTCTTTTAAAGAAGACTGTTTTCTTTCTGCCTCTACCAATGAGTACTTAGCTACTACTATGAGCTGCCCTAACTAAAGAAGAAAGCAAGAGCCCTCCCATAGAGAATTTAACCAGTTTGTAAATCTGAAAAGATTTCTGGTCTTCAAATAATAATAGCAATAATAAAAGATGCAGTTTTTACAGAGATAATTCTAACTAACTATATTAAATATTACAAGGAGTGAGTCTGTCAATGTATGGATTGCCAAGTGAAGAAATGTTTTTTTTTAAGCACCACATGGTAATATTTTGGAAGTGGAGGAAAGCAAAAGGCATCAGTGGTTTTCGACGGTTCAGCATATGCTCAGTGGTGTGTTAACTGCTCTGCCTAGAGCCGTCTGGGTGTGATGCTAGTGCTCCTCTGTCCGATCTTCCTGAGGGAGGACAGTCTGCGTGCTGGAGAGGGAAGCAGGCGGTGTTGAATGTCCATTGACTTGGGTTCTCCTCCTGGTTCATACTGGCCATATGAGATGCTTCCAGTCATCCCTGATCTCTGTCACAGCTTTCCTGAGTAAAATAGAGAGATGACCTAGAGCAGTGATTTCAAACTTCTTTTTTAAGCAGAGCACTTTATTGAAAAGAAATGTTATGCAGAAATTGGACATCTACTTAGCTAAAAAATGGAGAGGGGTTCAGCATGTGGTCTCTGGGGCCAAGTCCCAGCCATACCCTGTCCTGGAGGTGTGACCTTGGGCACCTTATCCAGCCTTTCTGGGCTTCAGCGTCCTCATTGTCAGATGACGGGCCTCACAGATTAGATTAATAATTTTTAAGTTGTCCCAAGAGGGGCACCTGGGTGGCTCAGTCGGGTCATGATCCCAGGGTCCTGGGATCGAGTCCCGCATCGGGCTCCCTGCTCAGTGGGGAGTCTGCTTCTCCCACTCCCTCTAGTGTTTCCCTCACTTGTGCTCTCTGGCTCTCTCTCTGTCAAATTAAAAAAAAAAAAAAAAAGTAAAGTGTCCTGAGAATTGTGCCTGACACATAGGAAGTATGTAGCAGATATTGGCTGTTATTCAATGTTGAAGGGGAGAGACCCTCTCACATCTCCACCCTGTATACACACACACACACACACACACACACACACACACACGTGCATCCACACACACTGACACACACACATACACTGTCATCCATGCACCTGTACCTACACATACATACATATATATGGCACGCACACATCCATCTCCCACCAGTGACCTCTCACACTCATGAAAACAACCAGACCAATGAATGATCTCTTTCTTCCAGTTTTAACATTCTTTGAAATCCTGAGTTTTTTTCTTTTTTGCATTGAATAGGAGGCATGCCCCCGACTGTAATAGTGAGACCTCCTCCCTAAGGTGGATGTGCCCTGCCTTTCATTGCCTGGCTGCCAGCCACTAGATACGCAGGTTTTTGCCCCTGCCCTAGCCCCACGGTGCTCTCCTGTAAATTCCGTGCTTTGTTTTGCTTCATCCAGCTTTCTCTGGGTAGCAGACTAAATGAAATAGGACATTCAGCCTCAGTATTTTATCTCAAAAATGTGAATAACAGTATCAAGTATTTCGTGACGTTTTTGTGAAGAACAATTGTGTTAGTTTCTGCCAAAGTACTTAGTGTTTTTCCTAGAACTCAGCACATATTAGAATGAAGATGTTTATCAACTTCTTGCTGTGGAGAATGCTCAGAACTCCCTGGTGTCCAGCATCGACAGGTAAAGCCTACCTTGCAAAGGAGGGGAAAGTGGAGAAGTACAGATCTGGCAAGCTGGCTCACAAAAATCAGACTTTTCCCTCTTTATTTTTTTTTTTAAGATTTTATTTATTTATTTGAAAGAGAGCACGAGCACGGGCAGGGGGAGCAGCAGGCAGAGGGAGAAGCAGACTCCCAGCTGAGGAGGGAGCCCGATGCGGGGCCTGATCCCAGGACCCCAGGATCACAACCTGAGCCGAAGGCAGATGCTTAACAACTGAGCCACCCAGATGCCCCTGGACTTTTCCCCCTTTAAAACTGCCTGGTGCACGCTGTCCTTGGAATGCCCCTTTATTGGCACAGCCGAGCCACTTCTCACCCAGTAGAAAGCTCCATGTAGCGGTGAAATGTCTCTCTAAGCATGAACCTCCACCTTGAAGGGATTATTTTATATGTTTGCTTCTTACCAAGGTGAGATACTGTGTGCAATTAATTTGTGATGTTCTGGAGTCACACTGCAGCTGTCAAATCCAGAGACAGTTCAAAACAGAGTCATCATTCCTGACCTTTTCAATACAACTCTGCTTCTTAAGCCATGTTTCTTCTCACATTTGTAGGGCCATGATACGACAGCAGCAGCAATAAGCTGGTCCTTATATCTATTGGGTTCTTACCCAGAAGCCCAGAAACAGGTGGACAGTGAACTGGAAGAAGTGTTTGGTATGTTTGGCCCCATCATTAGCTGCTCCATGGGTCCCAAGTCCACTGAAACCAATGCCATTCATGCTCATCGAGGATGTGCAGTAGGACCTGTTGTAGAGACACTGTCATAAGCAGGAAAGCTCCCATGTGGGACCCCTTCCAGTACTGGAGTCTTTGCAAGGCCTGTTCTGCTCACTTACAGGCATTTGCTACCTGCCTGGCATGTGACTGCATTGGGCTAGATGCTGGGGTTGCACAAATAAATGCTGTATCTCCAAGGACCTCACTGCTTAGTAGATGAGCCAGCCATTGTGCATGAAGCATGGAGTCCTGGCTATGCACTTGAGTGATATGGAGAAGGTGCTCTTTGGGAGCAGTGAGGAACAGGTGATATTAGTTAGAGGGCGTCCAGGAAAGCTGTTCCATACTGGATTGCATCTGGCCACAAATGGGAGGAGAGGTGGGGTCTGCTAGTGGACATAAATTTCTATTATACAACCAACAATCTGCTTGTAGAGCTAGTTATACAAGGTATAGGACTATAGGTAAGGAGTCCTAGGCTGAAGCCAATAGGGATGTCATCAGAGGCCCAGTCTTGCTCATTTTTCTCTCTGTTCTTCACCATTGTGGCTTTCGTCTTCTTGATTGTTGTTCTAGGTCTCATGTTTGTCTTCAAGACAAGAGGAAAGGGGAAGGGGGAATGAAGGATGTATTCGTTTCCTGGGGCTTCTATAACAAATTCTATAAGCTGGGTGGCTTAAAACAACAGATATGTATTCTTTCACAGTTCTGAACACCAGAAATCCAAAATCATTATTGCTGAGCCTAAATCGATGTGCTGACAGGTTGTTCTCCTTCTGGAAGACTCAGAGGAATCTGTTCCTTCTCACTTCTGGTGCCTGCCAGCATTCCTTGGTTTATGGTCCATCTCTCAAATCTCTGCCTCTATTCACAGCACCTTCTCTTCTCTCTCTCTCTCTCTCTCTCTCTCTCTCTGTGTGTGTGTGAGAGAGAGAAAGAGCTCTCTTCCTCTCTCTTATAAAGACATTTGTGATGACATTCAGAGCCCACCTGTATAAACCAGGATAATCTCCCCATTTTTAGATCATTAACTGAATCAAATCTGCAAAGACACCCTTTTCCCATATAAGGGAACATTTACAGGTCCTGGGGATTAGTACTTGAGATATGTAGGGGCCATTGCCAGCTGACCACAAGGGGCCGCACATTGTGCCATCACTTTTATCCTTTGTTTAATCACACATCACGTGGCTCCCAAAGCTGGGAGGAGAAAATGAAAGATTGGGTCAGCCAACCAACAAAGCGTATCTGATGCAGTTGCATAGAGAAAAGAACTAGGAAAGGAAAAATGAAGATAAAAGGAGAGGGCAGGCATTCTAGAATGAGGAGAACAGACGGACAGTGACACAGAAATGGAAACATTTGGAGGACAGTAGTAAATAGTGAGGGGCAGCTAGAATTTAGAACATATAGTGGAACGTATTGAAAGCTGAGGTTGGACAAGTAGTTTATGTGTTGAGGTTGGACAAGTGTTCATGTGGTGTGAGGACTGGAATTTCATATCAAGAGGGAAGACTTTATTTTGTGGAATGGAGACAATCTAAACTTACTGGCTCTGTTTCTATAGTCATTTTATTTTTTTTCTGTATTGATTTTAATTTCTCTCATATTGCCTGTGGTGAGTTAATTTGGTCTTTGGAAAGCTCACACATTATTTTGGGATACGTTCACATTTTGTATCCTCTACAATGTGTAGCTCATTGCTGGTCTCACAAATACTTTTTGATCTCACCTGATTAAAACACCATTATTCTAGATGCTTTATTCTGCTCCTTCTTGTGTTTTCAATGATGGTATGGTGCCTCACTTTTTCTTCTATCCCCAGTGTTAGCTCTAAAATTTCATGAGCAACTAATCTTTGGACATTGAGTTGCAAGTATTAATTCCTCTTGTTACACATAAAATTAACCATTTATTTGTGTATGTTTTGTTGTATTGTAACAAAGCAACTTGTAACTGATCATCCTTTTCCCCTGAAACAAAAAAAATTTTTTTAAATAAACAGGAAAATAATTACAATAGAGAATGTCAATTCCAGATAAGGTCTTACAGGCTCGCTGTGTCTCCCATCGAGTGGTAAGGCTCAAGTCACGAGGAGAGAATTTTATTTCTAAAGTGTCATCCTAAACTGCAAGGATGCCCATTAAATATCATAATTAAACATGCCAAAGGAGAAACCATGTTGTCAAGATGCCCACTTCACCTGCCCAAGCATCTCTAAACCACCCTTCCCTGATCTCCTAGAAACCCATTTAAAAATAAATAAATAAAAGTACAAGAAAGTAGACAGATACATATTGGTAAATGCTAACTGTCCATATTCACGTAAAGACACAGTGTAATCTCTGAGCCCAATATTGAGGGAAAGGAGAAGAGTTAGAATTCTGTGCACTACCACACGGGGACCCAGCACTCACCAGCTTCTAGCAGAGCTAAGGGAGCAGAAGCATTATTTTTTGTTTTTGTTTTGTTTTGTTTTGTTTTTGTTTTTTTGGTCCCCCACAGAGCACAAGAGTGTTGTTTATATGAAGTTTTGGTTGAGACAGAAAGGGACAAAAATGAATTTGGAATAGAAAAGGGTAGAGTTTCTCTTCCCAATGTATTGTGCTCAAGGTATTACCCTCCCCCCCGCCCCCAAATAAGTTGAGAACCACGGTGTAAAGGAGAGAAGAGAGGTTTCAAGAACAGCATGACTGAGCACAAGGGGACGGGAGAAAATTAAAACAAGAAGATTGGAATCCATCAGTCTTCCATTTGTCATCTCCTCCACCATCTTTTCCTCCCTCCCCTACTTCCTCATCTTCTCCTTCATTCTCATTCTCTCCATTAGTATATTCTCCTCCTCCTCCATCCCCTTCTTCATCATCCATGTCAGGAGCTAAGTGCTACTGTCGTGGATTTGGCCAAATACCGTCTTGGATGTCCTCTCCTAACTCATCTGTACCTGCATAAGAAGGGTCAGTAAACCAGAGAAAGAAGCTCTCTGGTTCCTCATGCTCCCTCTTCCTGCTGGCTTTATTTTGCATTTGACTTGAGCATCTCATCAAATCCTTTCGATTTCCATTTGATCTCAGTAGGCTTTGAAGATGGATCACATTCTCATCCAGATGAAATTCTTTGGAGAGAACTTTATTTTTGAAGGAAGGTTTTTTTTTTTTTATCAAAATGAATATCTATTCTATAACCTCATTTAATACTTCAAATTCGGTCACTTTGACTCTGGTCAGATAATGCAGTGCCTCTTCGTCTTCCTCCCCAAGTAATGGCAGATTTGTGGGTGGCTGACAGATGCTGTGACCCCAGAATTTGGGATTTAGGTGATCAGTTCCAACCTCCTTTGAAAACATGGTTGGGGTGGTTTGTTATATTTCTGTTATCCCTTCAAAATTCTTCACTGGCTTTTTCCTCAGGTCCATCTATTTCATTTTGTACTTCATTGGTATGTTCAGTTGCTCCTTGCTGTTCTTTTCCTTCCTGTGGCACGTCCAGAGAGGGAGAGGTTGATGTCTCCTCTGGCCTGGAGGCAGGAGGCAATCTTAGTGTCTTTGTCTGACACAGGAACGAAAAGCGTTTAGGGGCCATGTTGGGGGGAGAGTCCAAGAATCTGACCCAAGAGAAGATGCACATCTGGAAGCTCTGAGAACTCAAATTAACCATTTTAAAGTGTATGATTTAGTACATTCACAGTGTTGTGCAACCATTACTCCATCTAATTCCAAAACATTTTCAGCACCCCGAAAGGTAACCCCGTACTGTTAATCAGCCATACCCCATTCCCTCTTCCTCCAGCCCCCAGCAACCACTAATTTACTCTCTGTCTCTATGGATTTACCTGTTCTGAGAACTTCCTATGAATGGAAGCATACTATGCATGACCTTTTGTGTCTGGTTTCTTTCACTTAACACATCTCATTTTATCATGTATAATATTAGAAATCCTACTTTGGCTGTAGGTATTTAACATTTGGTGCTTTGATTAATTCCTCTTTGATGTCCCATTCCCCAAGCCCATAGAGTTCTTTCATTGTCATCTCATGTATTTCCTTTAACCAGGGAAGTCTGATCATCCTGCTGCCTTAGAGGACCTGAAGAAACTCAGATACTTGGAATGTGTCATTAAGGAGAGCCTTCGCCTTTTTCCTTCTGTTCCTTTATTTGCCCGTAATCTTACTGAAGATTGTGAAGTTGGTAAGAACTCTGTAATCAGGAGAGTAGGGAGAATGGATTTTTTAATGTCCATCTTATTCCATTCTTATGACATATTGCCTACCTCTTGACAGGGGGTTACAAAATTGTGCAAGGCTCTCAAGCCATCATCATTCCCTATGCACTGCATAGAGATCCAAGATACTTCCCAAATCCTGAGGAGTTCCAGCCTGAGCGGTTCCTTCCTGAGAATTTGCAAGGACGCCATCCATACGCATATGTGCCCTTCTCTGCTGGACCCAGAAACTGTATAGGTTTGTATCCATCAGAATTGGTTTCACCTTTCCAGCCCACATGGTAGTGGGTTTTTCAGAATAATTTCTTTGAGATGTAGTGTCTCATAGGCAACAGTCTTAAAAAACTGGTTTCCTTTCTCCTCCCCCTCACTACACATTACTATTCCAAAAAAGACTGTCATAAGGATTAATTTTCTAGGACTGCCATTACAAAATACTACCAGCTGGTGTGGCTTAAACAACAGATAATCATTTTCTCATATTCTGTAAGCTGGAAGTCTGAAATCGAGAGGTCAGCAGGGTGGGTTTCTTCTGAGGCCTTTCTAAAGCTCGGTTTATAGATGGTCATCTCCCCGTATCTCCACGGGGTCTTTCCTATGTGTTTCGTGTCCTCATTTCTTCTTAAAAAAAAAAAAAAACCCACCAGTCAGATTGGATTAGGGTCCATCCATATAACCTCATTTTAAGTTAATTAACCTCTATAAAAATCCTATCTGCAAAAACAGTCACATTCCGAGGTACGAGGGTTAGGGCTTCAACATATGAATATGGGGGGACACAGTTCAGCCCATAACATAAAGCACAATCAGTTACATGCTGATTTTGGATCAAAGTAGAATATATTTTATATAGTAGAAAACTTATTTGTAGTGATTAGCTGTATTCAACCTAATATCTGTGTTTGTTGCTTTTAAGAATTGCATCTTGCAAGCTGAAAACATAGAAGACTTACCATATGGACAGCTGAAGTACTTAAAACAAAATGAATGCACATCACCATGCATTATAAACGCTTTGGCTTTAGGATCTCTAGCATTTTATCATCCATGTAAACGCAGGTGTTAGTAAAATGAGGTCAGATTTAAATGGATGAATCTGAAGCATATTTACTGTAGTAAATTAAAGGCCCAATAAGAAAACCATCTAAAGTAGTGATTCTCATGCTTCAATGACCAGAATTCTTCTGGGTTATTGCTCAAACACAGATACCTACCCCACCCCAACTATTTGGATGCACTGGGTAGGAGCAGAGAAGGGAACTGAAGAATCTTCATTTTTAACAAACATCCCAAGTGATTCTGATTGTCCCTACTGTGAAAATATAAAATCTCTTGCTTCCTCTAACAGGACCTATGATTTCTCAGATTTGAGATATATGTATAATTAAAGTAATGCTATTTACATTAATTTGAAGGTCAAAGGTTTGCCATAATGGAAGAAAAGGCCATTCTTTCCTGCATCCTGAGGCATTTTTGGGTAGAATCCAACCAGAAAAGAGAAGAGCTTGGTCTAGCAGGAGAGTTGATTCTTCGTCCAACTAATGGCATCTGGATCAAGTTGAAGAGGAGAAATGCGGATGAATCCTAACCATATAATTGGACTGTGCCTTTGTCATGTAAAAGGTCTTTCTTGAAGGAAACTGGATTTATAATTTCTAGATCAGAGTTCAATACTCTTAGTCCCTAGACCTATTTCTTTCTTGTCCCTGCTTACGTTGCAGTCAAGTCCACCAAAGAGTTTTATATTTTCATCACCACCATAGATCTTACCCTTGGTTTTGATCCCAAAAGTAGAGTTAACTGATGATGGCACCCAAATAAACATAGGACAAGTTTTTCAACAGAGGGATCCACTGACCAACTCAATTTCAATTGGCACATCCAAAGGATATAATTTAATTAAAGTTCCAGAATTTTTTTAAGGTATTCTTATTGACTGGGGAACATATATATGCATGTACACCTATGCATTTACTTTGAAAAGGGTGATTAATTAAGTACTTAGACAGAAGAAGCTTAAGTTTTTAAATTATATGAGTGGCATCAATTATGAGAAGAATTATTATTACAGCACTTTTTGGATTTTATTACCTAGAGTAGATAATTTGTAAGTTGACTCATAGGTTCTGTTCCTATTTCCCTTTTGACTAAGTCCTTATAGCCATGACTTCATTATTCATAGTATCACAACTACCCTTATATAGCATATAAGGTTGGGAAAGATTCCTCTTGGTAATAACCAATCCCCTACATTGTGTCAGGGTTGAGTAATGGCTTTTGGAGCTGGACGGTCCTTATTGCGTATCTAGTTGTACTCCCTTTTATTAGAAGAAGGGAATGAAGTCAATGAGAAGGTAAGTTTCTGCCCAGAGTCATGCCACTAGTGGGCGATAGGGCTGGGCATAGAGGCCTGTACTCTATCTCTCTCCACTCCCAGTGCGATAGGCTTCACTATGTCTGCTTTTACTTTATTGGAACTCAGGTGTGTAACTAGATGTGTCATTACAACACAGATTTTCTGCCTCTAATTTTGGATATTTCTTCTAGAATTTTTCCATCGTTAAAGGAAAAGAGAAGCCGTTCACCTATATTTAGGTAACTATATTTAGTATTTAGGTTACTATATTTAGTAACCAGTAATATCTCACTTAGTTTAGGGTTAGGCGAGTAAATTCAATCCTCCAGAACATACCTATCGAGCTGTTAACTGACATACATTCTCTGAATTTTAATTCCATAGGTAGTATCTCTACTCCCTCACTCAGTGACTTTAAAAACCAACTTTTAATAAACTTAATAACATTGTTTTTTCAATACTCCCAAGGCAATAGCAGATAGAAGCAACGAATTAAGAAGATGGAATTTCTATTCTTCAATGGATATCAGAGGAAGAGATTACAGAACCAAAGCCATTTGCAAGCACTTCAGGCTGAGTCATTTAGGGCAGGGTCAGAAGCTCTACCCACGTTACAATCCCAAGAAACCCTGGTGCAGACAACCCAGTTGCTAAGTTGATGAGAAGAAGTCAAGGAAGTATATGATACAATTGAAAAAGAGTCCCATCATATGCTTACCTTTGTTATCTAAAAAGTGGATATAGGCAGAAAATCTTATTCCCAGATGACTATAGATAACCAAAGTTTTATTCTTGGAAAGTAGCATTATTTCTCAATTTTATGCATTTAGATATAAAACTTGTGTGATTTTTTCCTTCCTTTCCTTTTCTTCCCCCTTTTCTTTTTTTAGTGACCCTAAATTAGATGTAAAATTAAAGTAAAACATTTTTTAATGTTACCTTTTGGCCTAAGGTCTTCATGTGGCCCCAGAATAATTTGTTATTTGTGTTTTAATTGGAAATTCTCTTAACCGTGTGAGAGGTGGAATTGAGAAATTATGTTATGGTCTGTGGTATCAAAATGCAGATGCTGGCTTTTAGTTTTTTTTAATAAGAGGATGATCTAGTATCTGTGACCCTGTTACCTGTCTTACTACTGCTTGACAGAGGTATCGCAAGAAAAATAAATCACATTTTAATCATAGATGCTACATTTTATTCTAAGAATCGATGTCAGTTTGAAATATAGATAGGTTTAAAGGCAAATTAGTGGGTGACCAATTCATAATGAGTAATAAAGGAAATAGCACGTTTGAGCTGATGTCAACAGTGCTACTCAGATTTTCTAACAAAATGTTCCTTGTACCCTTGTCATAGACTGATTTTGAGTTTTCCTGACTCTGAATAATTAACCAGAGGAGACATAGAAATACCAGCACATTTTGCTCACCTGGGAATTCACAGAGGCCTGGGAACCAGCAAAACTATCAGCATCATTGGATCTCAGGCATTTATAGTCTAGAAACCTTCCCAGTGAACTGATTGATGTTCTATTCATTGTCACAGACAACGAAAGAATGTCAGTTTTTGGACCAAGTGACCTGTCTCACAGTGAAAGAGGTGCTGTGCAAAAAAAAAAAAAAAAAGTCCATTTTTACCCTGAAATATATCTGGAAGACAAAAATGTTTTTCTTTCCAGCATGTAATGAGATGCTGGTAGGCACATGACAAATTTTTTAGTCTGTCTGGAAACTTCCCCCCCTTTTTTAAGGAACAGCACCCTCTTTATCTTTGGAACAATCCCATGATAAATACCTCCCCCCTTTTTCTTCCATGTCTCACCTTTTTGCTTCCCCAACACGCACACTGTAAATATGCAGTTTTAGTTGATGATGCCATGTTCTTAGGCAATCTTGTTCTCTTAAGTTGATTGACCCAAGCAGGGGCCAACTCTGATTCTGCCCTTGGGAATCAGTGGAGGTTTTAAGTTGTGAGACTGGAGATCAACTGATGGTTGAGCCTCTGGAGCAGCCACTAGGAGATGGGAAGAAGGTGATGGGTAAAGAAGAAGCAGAGGAAAGAAATGGAGAGAATCCTGGAGGGTCCACATCCTGTGTTCCAGGTGATGCTGAAGCTCACCGGCATGCCTGCCCTGTGCACTGTTGAGTTGTTCTCTACCCTGGAGCCCAAGGGCCAGGATGTTGTCATTTTGCTTAGGTGGATTGTCCCTCATTTCTAACCCAAAGCAACTTAGTATGTGTCAGCTCAGCTATGGGATGAAGGAAGTTGCTCTATTCTTTGGACATGATCTTAGATTTCCATCCTCTTTCCTTTGTGCTGTTCAATACTTCCCCAGGCTGGATAATATCAGCCAATAACATATGTCTGCTAGTCATTTACATGCGATAGAATTTTTAAAAATTAAGATTTAACTGACATTATATTAGTTTCAGGTATATAACACCGTGATTTGATGTTTGTGTGTATGTGAAAGGATAAATGCAATAGCCTTTGAGGAAATACAGGGTTTCCATCTTTTCTAGATGATAGGAAAATGAAAAGTCCAGTGCTTAATTTTAGAATACAACTGGGATTAGCCTAACACAAGAGTCTGGTTTCTTAGCTCCCTCCTGATGTATTCCCCAGACTAGTTCATCATTATTTCTTGCTTTAATTAAACCAGATTCACCCCAGTTTTCATTCTGGCTAGCTGTATTCCAAATTCCAGGGACAAATCTCTCATCTGTAATTACTACGAATGGACTGTGTATTCTCTCCTCTGCTTCTTCTGCAGACATTCACCAAACGGGAGTATTTCTTTGGACCTTTTACACTGAATTCAATTTCTAAATTTACTCCTAGCCTGCAGCTGTTCCTCCCCCTGCTGTCTTGATCCCATGAGATACCTTGTGGCACCTCCTTTTTCCTTCCCATCACTTCCTGCCTCCTCCTCCCCAGAATTTTCTTTTGGTTGCAGTTCACATGAGTCCTTTCCTGTCTTTTCTGGTATTCGCCAACGTAGGTCTTGTGGAAATTAAGGCTGTACTCAAACTCCTATTTCTATATCAAAAACTTATGATAGCTTTTAACTCAAAAGAAAAATCGTTACTGTATGTAGGCATGATTATCTTATTTCTAGAATGTTTTAAACTTATTTTTGAACGCTATACATAGTTTAAAAATATGGGTTTTAGCTGAATGGTAAAGGATGTGTCAGCACAGGCCTGCTTCCTGGACACTCCCAGGACGGAGGCTTACCTCTCGTTCACCATAGTGTACTCTTGGCCTCCTTTCTTGCTCAAGTCAATCGCCAGTTTGAAGTTTTATGCTTATGGAAATAGAATAAATTAAGACTTTTAATCCACTTGGGCACACTGAATGTTCTTCATATGGCCACAGCGTCGTAGGCATGTGATTGTGCTTCAGGCTTTTTGGCCTCCTGTGCCTTCATCACTCACTGTTATTCCATCAGTAATGCTTGATGTTGTATCCAAGCTCATTCCTTATCCCCGGAAACAGTGTTGTTTATGAAAGCCAAGGGCTGCAGTGTCTCCTACTGAGCAATTAGATGGAACCTCAGGAGGCCATCTGCTCCCCACAGAGGATATTCATGGGATTAAGGCCAGTCTGGCTATTAGTCCAATAATTGCTGTCAGTGTTATCTATGACTGGCAGCTCATCCTCGCTTATAAGAGTGACGGTGACTTTCATACGTGACTTAGATGGTCCACGACTGTGGGTAAAGGACCATCCTGTCCTCGGTGTCTTGCTCTCTTCCTTCTTTCCTTCCTTCCTCCCTTCTCCCATCCCTCCCTCACTCCCTCCCTTCCTCCTTCCTTCCTTCTCTCTTTCTCTCCTTCCTTCCTTCCTTCTTTCCCCTTCTGTCCTTCTATCCATCCTTCCTTCAAGAAAATTTAATTTCTTATTTATTTACATATTTATTCATCATTTCACTCTTTCCTTCAATAAATATTTGCCAGGTACTACTCAGGGCTCTGGGACTAGAAACCCAAGCCTATCAGCAAGGTGTGAGGACTAGCGTGCAGCAGAAAAACAATATGAAAATGAGCAAGCAGGGAACACAATGTCAGATAGTGGTAGGTGCTGTGAAGAAAAATAAAGCCTAGTAGAGTCAGGAGGGATGGAAGATGCCTTTTTAAATGAGATGCTTAACAGTGGCATCTCATGTTTCCTCCACCCTCTTTCCTCTTCTTGATCCCTTACAAATAGTCTATTCTATACTCCCCTTCTAGCTGTTACCCTACCACAGCTGTTCTGCTAAAATATTTATTTTGTAATTTATTCTATTATATATGAAATATATATTAATATATATTTATATGTAAATATATATTAATATATACTTATACGTAAATATATATTAATATATTATAAAATATATTAATATATATTTTATTCACGTATGTATTTATAATAGTGGTGTTATATATATAAGATACCTTAGTTCTCACTGAGATGCACTGGGAAGAGCAGAGCCTAAAGTGTTACCCTTCGCAGGGACATTTAATGCCATAGAGATGCAGAGAGCAGAGATCTTTCAAGAGTCAAAGATGCAAGCACCAAAGACCTTTCTCAGTGAACTGAGATTCTTTTCCTAAGGAGTGGTACAGTGTAGCTTTTGTTCATCTTTCTCCTTCCCGGTCACCCCATGGACGCATGGGCACACGTGTCCATGGACACACAGCAGCTTCATTAGAGATTCAGGCCTTTTAAAAAAAAGTTTTTTATTGTTATGTTAATCACCATACCTTACATCATTAGTTTTTGATGTAGTGTTCCATGATTCATTGTTTGTTCATAACACCCAGTGCTCCACGCAGAATGTGCCCTCTTTAATACCCATCACCAGGCTAACCCATCCCCCCATCCCCCTCCCCTCTAGAACC
>NW_027397079.1:17252131-17257559 GCF_003265705.2 Callorhinus ursinus
GACTTATTTCCCTCAGCATAACACCCTCCAGTTCCATCCACGTCGTTGCAAATGGCAAGATCTCATTCCTTTGGATGGCTGCATAATATTCCATGGTGTATATATACCACATCTTCTTTATCCATTCATCTGTTGATGGACATCATGGCTCTTTCCACAGTTTGGCTATTGTGGACATTGCTGCTATAAACATCGGGGTGCACGTACCCCTTCGGATCCCTACATTTGTATCTTTGTGGTAAATACCCAGTAGTGCAATTCCTGGATCGTGTGGTAGCTCTATTTTCGACTGTTTGAGGAACCTCCATCCTGTTTTCCAGAGTGGTTGCACCAGCTTGCATTCCCACCAACAGTGTAGGAGGGTTCCCCTTTCTCCGCATCCCTGCCAACATCTCTCGTTTCCTGACTTGTTAATTTTAGCCATTCTGACGGGTGTGAGGTGGTATCTCATTGAGGTTTTGATTTGGATTTCCCTGATGCCCAGCGATGTTGAGCACTTTTTCATGTGTCTGTTGGCCATTTGGATGTCTTCTTTGGAAAAATGTCTGTTCCTGTCTTCTGCCCATTTCTAGATTGGATTATTTGTTCTTTGGGTGTTGAGTTTGATAAGTTCTTTATAGATTTTGGATACTAGCCCTTTATCTGATATGTCATTTGCAAATATTTTCGCCCATTCTTTCGGTTGTCTTTTGGTTTTGTGGACTGTTTCTTTTGCTGTGCAAAAGCTTTTTATCTTGATGAAACCCCAATAGTTCATTTTTGCCCTTGCTTCCCTTGCCTTTGGCGATGTTTCTAGGAAGAAGTTGCTGTGGCTGAGGTCGAAGAGGTTGCTGCCTGTGTTGTCCTTTAGGATTTTGATGGACTCCTGTCTCACGTTTAGGTCTTTCAACCATTTGGAGTCTAGTTTTGTGTGTGGTGTAAGGAAATGGTCCAGTTTCATTCTTCTGCATGTGCCTATCCAATTTCCCCAACGCCATTTTTTGAAGAGACTGTCTTTTTTCCATTGGACATTCTTTCCTGCTTTGTCAAAGATGAGTTGACCATAGAGTTGAGGGTCCATTTCTGGGCTCTCTATTCTGTTTCACTGATCTATGTGTCTGCTTTTGTGCCAGTACCATACTGTCTTGATGATGACAGCTTTGTAATAGAGCTGGAAGTCCAGAATTGTGATGCCCCCAGCTTTGCTTTTCTTTTTCAACGTTCCTCTGGCTATTCGGGGTCTCTTCTGGTTCCATACAAATTTTAGGATTATTTGTCCCATTTCTTTGAAAAGAGTGGATGGTATTTTGATGGGGATTACATTGAATGTGTAGATTGCTCTAGGTAGCATTGACATCTTCACAATGTTTGTTCTTCTAATCCATGAGCATGGAACGTTTTTCCATTTCTTTGTGTCTTCTTCAATTTCTTTCATGAGTATTTTATAGTTTTCTGAGTACAGATCCTTTGTCTCTCTGGTTAAATTTGTTCCTAGGTATCTTATGGTTTTGGGTGCAATTGTAAATGGGATCGACTCCTTCATTTGTCTCTCTTCTGTCTTATTGTTGGTGTATAGGAATGCCACTGATTTCTGTGCATTGATTTTATATCCTGCTACTTTACTGAATTCCTGTATGAGTTCTAGCAGTTTTGGGGTGGAGTCTTTTGGGTTTCCCACATACAGTATCATATCATCTGCAAAGAGTGAGAGTTGGCTACTTCCTCTTTGCCGATTTGGATGCCTTTGATTTCTTTTTGTTGTCTGATTGCTGTGGCTAGGACTTCTAATACTATGTTGAAGAGCAGTGGTGATAGTGGACATCCCTGCCATGTTCCTGACCTTAGGGGAAAAGCTCTCAGCTTTTCCCATTGACAATGATATTTGCTATAGGTTTTTCATAGATGGCTTTTATGATATTGAGGTATGTACCCTCTATCCCTATAGTCTGAAGAGTTTTGATCAAGAAAGGATGCTGTATTTTGTCAAATGCTTTTTCTGCATCTATTGAGATGATCATATGATTCTTGTTCTTTCTTTTGTTAATGTATTGTATCACGTTGATTGATTTGCAGATGTTGAACCACGCTTGCAGCCCAGGAATAAATCCCACTTTGTCATGGTGAATAATCCTTTTAACGTACTGTTGGATCCTATTGGCTAGTATTTTGGTGAGAAATTTTGCATCCATGTTCATCAAGGATATTGGTCCGTAATTCTCCTTTTTGATGGGGTCTTTGTCTGGTTTTGGGATCAAGGTAATGGTGGCTTCATAAAATGAGTTTGGAAGTTTTCCTTCCATTTGTATTTTTTGGAACAGTTTCAGGAGACTAGGTATTAATTCTTCTTTAAATGTTTGGTAGAATTCCCCTGGGAAGCCATTTGGCCCTGGGCTTTTGTTTGTTGGGAGATTTTTGATGACTGCTTCAATTTCCTTAGTGGTTCTAGGTCTGTTCAGGTTTTCTATTTCTTCCAGGTTCAATTTTGGTAGTTGATACATCTCTAGGAATGCACCCATGTCTTCCAGATTATCTAATTTGCTGGCATAGTGTTGCTCATAATATGTTCTTATAATTGTTTGTATTTCTTTGGTGTTGGTTGTAATCTCTCCTCTTTCATTCATGATTTTGTTGATTTGGGTCATTTCTTTTTTCTCTTTGATAAGTCTGGCCAGGGGTTTATCAATCTTGTTAATTCTTTCAGAGAACCAGCTCCTAGTTTCGTGGATCTGTTCTACTGTTCTTTTGGTTTCTACTTCATTGATTTCTGCTCTGATCTTTATTATTTCTCTTCTCCTGCCGGGTTTAGGCTTTACTTGCTGTTCTTTCTCCAGCTCCTTTAGATGTAGGGTTAGGTTGTGTATTTGAGACCTTTCTTGTTTCTCGAGAAAGGCTTGTATTGTATATACTTTCCTCTCAGGACTGCCTTTGCTGTATCCCAAAGATTTTGAACAGTTGTATTTTCATTTTCATTGGTTTCCATGAATTTTTTTCATTCTTCTTTAATTTCGTGGTTGACCCATTCATTCTTTAGTAGGATGCTCTTTAGCCTCCATGTATTTGAGTTCTTTCTGACTTTCCTCTTGTGATTGAGTTCTAGTTTCAAAGCATTGTGGTCTGAAAATATGCAGGGAAGAATCCCAGGCTTTTGGTAGTGGTTGAGACCTGATTTGTGACCTAGGATGTGATCAATTCTGGAGAATGTTCCATGGGCACTAGAGAAGAATGTGTATTCCGTTGCTTTGGGATGGAATGTTCTGAATATGTCTGTGAATCCATTTGGTCCAGTGTGTCATTTAAAGTCTTTATTTCCTTGTTGATCTTTTCCTTAGATGATCTGTCCATTTCAGTCAGGGTGGTGTTAAAATCCCCCACTATTATTGTATTGTTGTCAATGTGTTTCTTTGCTTTTGTTATTAATTGCCTTATATAATTGGCTGCTCCCATGTTCGGGGCATAGATATTTACAAATTTTAGATCTTCTTGTTGGATAGACCCTTTAAGTAGGATATAATGTCCTTCTTCATCTCTTATTACAATCTTTGTTTTAAAATCTAATTTGTCTGATATAAGGATTGCCACCCCAGCTTTCTTTTGGTGTCCATTAGCATGGTAAATAATTTTCCACCCCCTCACTTTCAATGTGGGGGTGTCTTTGGGTCTAAAATGAGTCTCTTGCAGACAGCATATTGATGGGTCTTGTTTTTTAATCCCATCTGATAGCCTGTGTTTTTGATTGGGGCATTGAGCCCATTTACATTCAGGGTAACGAATGAAAGGTATGAATTTACTGCCATTGTATTGCCTGTAAGGTGACTGTTACTGTATATTGTTTGTGTTCCTTCTGATCTATGCTGCTTTTAGGCTCTCTCTTTGCTTAGAGGACCCTTTCAATATTTCTTGGAGGGCTGGTTTCGTGTTTGCAAAGTCCTTTAGTTTTTGTTTGTCCTGGAAGATTTTTATATCTCCTTCAATTTTCAATGAGAGCCTAGCTGGATATAGTATTCTTGGCTACATATTTCTTGTTTAGCTCCTGAAGATATCATGCCAGTCCTTTCTGGCCTGCCAGGTCTCTGTGGATAGGTCTGTTGCCAATCTAATGTTTCTACCATTGTAGGTAACAGAGCTCTTCTCCTGAGCTGCTTTCAGGATTTTCTCTTTGTCTCTGAGACTCGTAAGTTTTACTATTAGATGTCGGGGTGTTGACCTATTTTTATTGATTTTGAGAGGGGTTCTCTGTGCCTCCTGGATTTTGATGCCTGTTTCCTTCCTCACATTAGGGAAGTTCTCTGCTATTATTTACTCCAATATACCTTCTGCCCCTCTCTCTCTTTCTTCTTCTGGGATCCCAATTATTCTAATGTTGTTTCGTCTTATCGTATTGCTTATCTCTCGAATTCTGCCCTCGTGATCCTGTAGTTGTTTCTCTCTCTTTTTCTCAGCCTCTTTATTTTCCATCATTTGGTCTTCTATATCACTGATTCTCTCTTCTGCTTCATTTATCCTAGCAGTTAGTGCCCCCATTTTTGATTGCACCTCATTAATAGCCTTTTTGATTTCGACTTGGTTAGATTTTAGTTCTTTTATTTCTCGAGAAAGGGTTTCTCTAATAACTTCCATGCTTTTTTAAGCCCAGCTAGTATCTTTAAAGTCATGATTCTGAACTCTAGGTCCAACATCGTACTAATGTCCGTATTGAGTAGGTCCCTGGCTGACGGTACTACCTCTTGTTCTTCTTGCTAAGGTGATTTTTTTCGTCTTGTCATTTTGTCCAGAGGAGAATAGATGAATGAGAGAACCAAATGCTAACAGGGTAACAACGTCCCCAGCAAATATACTCTATACAAATCAGAAAAGACCTGAAACCAGGGGAAAAGAAAGGGAAAGAAAGAAAAAAGAAAGAGAGGAAAAAAAAAAAGAAAAAGATAAAAACAAAAACAGAACAATACAAAAAAAAAAACAGAATATGATCAAATATGATCAGGCTGGTGCATAGATCAGTGCCACACACTAGAGTTTGGGCGTATTTTGGTCTGTTAGAAAAAAGTGCCTCCTAAAATTTTAAAGGAAGAAAGACTTATATATGTACAGAATAAGGGTTGATACAATGAAGGGATGAAAGATGACTCTAAAGATGAAAATTATAAAAGATTTTATAAAAGGAATTGATAAGATAAGTTGTTTGAAAAAAGAAAGAAGAAGATTTAAAAAAAAAAGAAAAAAAAGGGAGAGAATGTCATCAGGCAGGAGACTAGAACAAAGCCATACACTAGTGATTTCGGGTATATTTTGATCTATTAGAAGAAACTGTATCACAAAATTTAAAAGAGAGAACAACTTATATATATATATATATATATATGCCAAAAATAAGGGTAACTACTATGAAGGGATAAAATATGACTCTAAAAATGAAAAATAAAAAATGTTTTTTTAAAAAGGGATTGATAAG
>NW_027397079.1:17257659-17271851 GCF_003265705.2 Callorhinus ursinus
TTCTCATTGTTTGGTAAACTTGGTCTTGGCTTGCTGGCTGTTCGTGCTGATCTTCTGGGGGAGGGGCCTGTTGCCGTGGTTCCCAAATGTTTTTGCCGGAGGCGGAATTGCCCCACCCTTGTCGACCGGGCTAAGCAAGCTGCTGGGGTTTGCTCTCAGGAGCTTTTGTTCCCTGCAAGCTCTCGGTACAGCTTTGGAGGACCAGGGCGAAAATGGTGGCCTCCCAATCTCCACCCGGAGGAGCCGAGAACTCAGGGCCCCACTCCTCAGTGCGCCCCCAGAGAAAAGCAGTCAATCACTCCCATCTCCTTGGTCTCCGGCCGCACTCCGTGCTCACCCGGCCTGTGACCGAGCGTTTCTATCTCTGGCACCCGACCCCGTGTGGAGTCTCCAAACCCAGCAGATCCCTGCGGTGTGCTCCTGCGCCGCTCCTCCCCGGGGGAGGGAGGGGAGTCTCCCCGGCTCTGCCGCTTGTTGGGTCCCTGCTGGAGGAGCAGTGGCCCGACTGGGCCGCGGATCACAGTTTATGGCCACCCCGAGCTGAGAGCCCGCGCCTCGGCCCTGTCTCTGCAGCCGGCTTCCCCACTCCGATCCCTGGGAGCTCTGCCCCACTCAGGCACCCCCGGTCTTTCTGTGACCCCGAGGGTCCTGAGACCACACTGTCCCGCGAGGGATTCACCCCCCGCTTAGCCACTGGAGCGACGTCCCTCCGCGGAGCCGACTTCTCAAAGTTCCGATTTTGTGCTCCGCGGCTCTAGCACTTGCCAGAAGCGGCCGACGGAGGCCCCCCTCCCCCGCTGTCTATCCTCCCGAATATCGCCTCGGATTCACTTCTCCGCAGGTCCTACCTTCCAGAAAGTGGTCGCTTCTCTGTTCAGAGAGTTGTTGCTACTCTCCTCTTCGATCTCCTGTTGAGTTCGTAGGTGTTCAGAACGGTTTGATTCCTATCCAGCTGAATTCCTGAGACCAGAGGAAATCCAGGTCTCCTACTCCTCCGCCATCTCGCTCCGCCCCGAGATTCAGGCCTTTTAAAAAAACAAACAAAAAAAACCCCCACACGTTCTCTGAAAGTTCCCATGGCAGATCACCACCCTGCCACCGGCCCACCCTCCCACCCAAGGCCCCTGTCCTCCACTAGGGACTCCTCTACTCCCTCCCCCCAGAAGTGTCCGGTTCCAAACCCTCTCTCTCCAGGCCACTGTCACTTCAGATAATAAAGCTTCTATATTAGTGTTCTTTCGCTGTAACAACTGACTGCAATCTTAGCAGTTTAAAACAACCCTAATTTATCCTTTCTGTGGGTCAGTAGGTGGGCTTAGCTGGGTTCCATTTTTGATATCTCACAAGCCCCAAATTAAGGGGTGGGTGTCATGGGAAGAATCCTCATCCAAGCTCATTCAGTTTGTTGGAAGCATCAGAGGCCACTCTCAGGGCTTTGCTGCAGGTCTCCATCCCTGTCAAAGCCAACTACTCCCCTTTCACACCTGGGTTCTGCCTTCTCCTTAGGCTAACAGCAGAAGAAAACCATGCTTTCAAAGAGCCCCCATGATGGGATTAGGCCCCCACATCATCTCCGTTTTGATTAGCTCAAAATCAACTCTTTAGCAATCCTAATTGCACCTGCAAAATTGCTTCTGTCACGTAACACAGCATGATCATGGACAGACAGGGCATTTCATCCTACATTCAGTCCCCGGGGTTAGACTGGGAAATCTTAGGGAACATTTTACAATTCTGCCTACCATTGCCTCTTTTCAACTTATTTCTGATTTGGCTCTTCTAAAAAGAAATTGTTAGTTTTGTTGTATTATTAGAACATAACTTATGTTTTGCTGTAAAAGAAGTTCAATGGAACACAGAAGGATGTGAAAAGGTTAAAATCTGTAATCTCACGTTTTAGGGAAACAACCTCAAGAGTTTCTGCTGTGCTTTGGAGGCAAGGTAGCTTCATTCCACTCATTGTTTTTTCTGTTGAGGCTGGTAACAGATGAGATCCCAAACTTAAATTCTTTTATATTGCACAGGCAGAGGATTCTTTTTGTTGACTGCTGATGTACTAGTTGATACATTGAATCTACAAGGTGGCACAGCATGCATATTTGAAATATCCTACTTCATTACAGCCAGAAAATATTTTACTGGCAACATTATACTACATTTTTAATAAACACAGTTCTGCATTGCAGCAATATGCATAAAATATTTATATAAGAATAAACTCCCTAAAAATCTAATTTACTAAGCAGAATGATGTACTATAATTTTGAGGGTTAGAAAACAAAGGAGATTTAGTGGACAAGTGAATCTGGTCTTTAAATAGTTTAAAAAGCACACAAAAAAAGAGAATACATTATTTTGTATGGATCTAGTGAGTAAATTTAGGACTGAAGGATAGAAGTTGCAAGAACGGGGTACCTGGATGGCTCAGCTGACTCTTGATTTTGGCTCAGGTCATGATCTCAGGGTCGTGAGGTCGAGCCCCACATTGGGCTCTGTGCTGAGCTTGGAGCCTGCTTAGGATTCTCTCTCTCTTTCTCCCTCTGCCCCCACACCCACCCTGGTCCACACACAAGCTAAAAATAAATAATAAATAAATAAATAAATAAATAAATAAATAAATAATTTTTAAAATATTAAAGTAGTTGCAAGAAGGTATATTTCAGTATATAAGGAGGTTTTTATTAAAAATAAAAATAAATAGAACTCCCTGGGCAGGAACAGATTTCTAAGAAAGCCAGTATATTTTTTTCCCGATGAGGCATCCTGACTGCTGAGAGCGCTATATAGCAGGTTTCAGCTCATTTCATCTGGAAGGCACCAGATAGTAAACCTTTCCTGCTTTGTAGGCCATATGATCTGTTACAATTCCTTAACTTGGTACTTGGAGAATGAAAGCAAGTATAGACAATTACATGAATGAATGGGCATGGCTGTGTTCCAATAAAATTTTATTTACAAAAACGGGCACCGGGCCAGGTTTGGTCTGCGAACTGTGGTTTGTCAGCTCCTGCTATATATCATTTCCTAAATTGGGTGAGAGAAGGACCTAATCATCCTCCAATTCCCTTCCATACTCAAAACTTCAGTGTTACATGCTTCTTTGACGAGGATGTGGAAAAGCATAGATAATCAGTCAAAAGATCCTTCCAGAAGGAGCTACCCATACCCATCCCTCATTCAGTTGTCATCCAGGTAATTGCAATGGGAAATTTCAGTTAAGTGAGATTTAAGCTGCATGACTCCAAACAATGGGGAATGCTGTGCACATTTTAAAAAATGGAAATCTGGGCATGCATTGTGGGGCCCTAAAATGAAATAGTTAATATATTAAATAGCTGAACACAGGAATGGGACCTTCATAGAATATGTTGACAGGACAAAAAGTCGAAACTGTTGGCAGAAGACCAAAGTCAATATCAGAGCCAAGCAAATACTGCGTGCAACGCCCCGTTAGGAGAGCCGGAGGACCATCCATTTTTAAGTGGCGAGAGACACCCTCACCTCCAGAGCCAGAGAAGCAATTGGGCTCTCAGGTAGAGAATTTCTATTATTCTGATTGCTTCCAAATAGTTTTTTTTTAAATTAAGCATAATTCTACTTTGAGAAGAAGCTATCAGTATATGTTCTAATTTCCGGTGTATTTATATACTGTGGAAGAAACTGATATTCTTCTATATGAAATCTTTTAGCGTAAGATATTTTAAAATCAAAGAGCATATTGACTGCTTTAAAATTTTTCAATGGGCATTAGTATTTTGAGAGATTTTCTTAGGGATTCTGGACCCTAGCCATTATTATTTGCCATTATTTATTGCCTTTATTTACAATCAGTTTCTTTTTGTTCAAGTCAAGAGGTTTCACAGCCATTTAACTCCCCTCTACCAATTCCCTTTCCATAATTATCGACAACATCGGCGGCAAGTGAGCAAGGAACAAAACAGTAGTGTAGAGATCTCAGTTTGTATCTTGTGCCAAGTCTCCAGCATAAAATATACAGAAAGCTCTTGTTCCCTGTGCTGGTAATTCTGTGCTTAGACTTGCAATGCAGACATTTATAAGAAGATCACTATCACCTTAAATGAAGGTTCATGTTAAATATGATCTGTTACCAGCAGTGTCACGCATGGGTTGCTTTCTCTTTTAGGATGATTTCATTCAGGCAAGCAGCTTATCTCACTTGCTTCTTTGCTACAGTTTCCTGTGGTGAGTGCATTGTCTCTAAGATCTAAAGTTGTATGTGGGAGAGGAATAGTTAACAAGACATGCCAGCCCTGGAGAAAACTATTGAACAGACAGCTTTGGGAAGGAGGCAGACCCAAGAAGTCAGGACACAAACCCTTTTACTATCCAGGGACAACTGCCACTTCTCAGATGTATTGCCCTAGACATATCGGGGTGGGGGAGCCTGGAAGTGAGAATGTCTCTGGGCATGTGTGGGCAGAAACTGCTGTTGACAAATGACTCTCTACAAAGCAGATCTTAAACACTCAGCCCTCTATTTTTATTATCAATATATTTTAAAAATCAACTTTATCTGAATATTCAGTGTGTAGGCATTTTATAGTGTCTGGATCCAACCCAAGTGTTGTAATAGGTACCAGGTGCATATTTTTACTCTTTTAGGCCACTGGGGAACTGCTTCAGAAGTGAAAGTATTTGGCTTAAATTTAAATTAGTAAATTGTCCATTTGAATAGTTTTGATTTCAACACCAGGTTTTGAACATATTTTTCTCTCTAGCCATTCCACTAAATTTTCAGGGACTAAAGATGATTCTGGACACTGTTTTTCATCAATTGTTCTGGAATGGAGTTTTCTCTGAACCACCATTATGGGTAGATTCTGAGTCTGTGTTGACTTAACATGGCCACACTATAATGGTTATTTACCTACCTCTCAGATGTCTGGCTAACATAAACACCTTTTAGATAAGGGTTACATTTGTAAAGAGAGATAATTTCTTCAGGAAGAAGCTGTTTTTTCCCTCCTAAACCAAAATCCCCCCCATGTCTAATTGCTTTTTTGAGCCATGATCATTAAATCCATTGAATGCTGAGGAGTAGAAGCCAGAGATGCCATAGACCATGGCCACTTCGGTTTTATCTTTTTGGCCAAAAAAAAAAAAAAAAATTATGATCATCCTAGGAAAATTAGAGGTGCAGGTAAGCAGAAAATGAGAAACTGCGTATTATCTGTAGTCCTATAATACAGAAATGGCCACTGTTAAAAATTTTTTTTGGTCTTTCAGAAATTTTTCTACACATGTCTATTTACACATTTAACAAAGATGTTATTAATTATACTTTGTTTATAACTTATGTTTCCCATTTATAGCTTTTTATACATATCATATTTTTTTGGAGCTTAGTAATCTTCCCTAGTCATGGTAATTTTGTATACACATTCTTATACACACATTCAGTTATTTCTGTAGAATAAAATTTTGGAAATAAAAATGTTAGATAGAAAGGTGTGAATATTTTGGAAGGTTTTGTGATGTACATCATGAAATTATCTTTCAAAAAGGTGATTCTCCAGTTAACCCTCTCCACCAGCAGATAAGAATGATCATTTATCCCATTTAGGCCAACTCCAGTAGTCATCTGTATGACTTGATATATACTCACCTTTCTGGAAACTGTATCCTAATTTGTTTCTGGGAAACTGCTGCCTCCAAGTTTGGGTCTCTGAGGCTGTGACCCAAGCAGTAAATAGGGGCACACATCCTGCTGGCTACAGTGACCTGATCAGAGCCAAAGGTCTGCAACAAGACCTTTGCTTACACTTCTAGAAATAAGACTCTTCTTACTATTATTTCAAATTGACTTGAACTATTGGAGAACGCAAAGCCCTGAGTTTCTGGCACCTTGCCACTCTGTGGATCCTGAGAGCAACACTAACACTGTGAAACAGAGCAAAGGGATGAAGATAAATTCAGTCTTGGTGGGATCAGCCCAGTACCCTGTCCAGTGATTTCTGAAGCCAAATCTGCCATGGACTTTGGCCTCTGAACCAAAACATTTCATTTATACTAAGTCACATTGAACTGGGTCTTTTATCATTTGCGGCAAAATCAATACATCAACACTGGTAACTTAGATAATTAAAAATTTTTGCTAATCTGGTGAGTAAAATGGCATCAGCTGCTTTAACTTGACTGTATTTATGATTCTTACCATTTTTTCTTATACTTACTATTTGCTTGTGTTTCATATCCTTTGCCCATTTTTTTTAAATGTAGTGTTTTCTTCTCCTTATCGATTATGTAGTTTTTTTTTTAAACAAGACCAAATAACCTGCCCAAAGTCCATGGACACAGGAGACAGTGTGACAACTGTTTTATGTTATGGGATAACTTAATGTAACAGTGCTTTAAATCACTCTAAAGTACAATACGAACAAGCCTATCCTCGTTATTGTCACCACCATTATCATTATTTCTAACTTACGAGGATAAGCAAGAACACCTATTAGAACTTTCCTCCCAGCCTGTTCCAAAGTTGGTGTATTTCAGTTGCCCCATTCCATCAGCCAAGTCACATGGCAGTTCACAAAGGCTTAGCTGCAGAATGGGAACTCCCAGGCTAGCACGGGGTATTGTTTGTACTCAGGTTTGTGCACTGGCATGGGGGAGGATGGCTGCTTGGTAACTAGGAATCAGCCAGATACACCAATGAGATGGCATAGGCTTGCAGGCCCCTTGCGAGCCAGGGTCATTCAAGGACTGCAGTGAGAGTTAGGAAAGCCAGGCAAACCTGAGCAAGGAGGAGAAAATGTTCTCTTCCCCTTATCTCATGTTGCAAGTTCTGAATGCCTGGATCTGCAAGAAGTGGCTCTTGCCTAGATTAGAGGCGTCCCTCCTTAGGACAAGAACATGCTGTCTCCAGAGGAAGGGTGGCTGAGAGAATTCTTTAATGTATCTTTCTTCAAGGATGTTAGTTTAATCCCATTATGTGTGAAAGTACATATTGTTATGCTTACCTGATTGCTACAAGTATATAGCTATGTGGAAAATAAACGACAGCATGCAGTTGCAAGTGCTGCCTTTGCTCTGCATCCCCTGTGTCCCGGTGATTTTGCAGCCCTTACCCAGGGACCCCAACGCACTAGACGTTGACACACCAACTGTTTAAAACACAGATCACTTTGCAGTTAGCATTGTCACTGGACCAGGTACTCAGAGTTTTGTGTGTATATGAAATCTAGGCCTATACACCTGGCATTTTGTATTCGCATAAGCTTCCACCTGAAGGGATCTCTGCTTTTTCTAAATATGAAACTTACCGAAGGGTTAATCATCTTAGCCACACCTCCGAGAGGAAGAAAATCGATCTTGCTAGGTTAGGTCATCCTAATAGAGCTCAGGGCTAGAATCCCCAGAGGGGTAGGATAGTGCAGAGGAAATTCTAATCTTCAGTTCTTAATGAAACACGTGTCTAAGCTGCCCATTCCCCAAAGGGCAATACAAAAATAGATGTCCTAGGGGATGGACAAAGTTGTCATTGGAATATCCTGTGGTTAACAGACAGTTGACAGACAGACAAATGCGCTGCCTGCGTTGGAAAAGCTTATTAAGCTGACTTTAAAGCGGGTCTTTCAAGGTAAACTCAAATTCATGTATTAAAGTTTACTTTTAATATATGAAACAGTAGAACACTAAAGGTAGCACTTAATACGCTAATAATATGTGGGATGCAGGGTACTTTAGAACTGTGAACAATTCCAAACAGCAAATAGTTCAGAATGGATTTTCAATTTAGCATATGCATGCATTTGCATTTGTTTGTAGAAACCGAGCAAATAAACATACTGATCCCAATAAGTACCCAATAACTCTTGGTTTGTTTAAATTAAACTGAGATGAGGAACAATATTTGACATTGCACACTAGAAAAGGGAACAAGATTGGGAATGAAAAGAGCTAGGTTTCTCCTCTAGTACATTCACTAGCCACGTGGGTCTTGCCCAAGTCTGTATTGCCCTGAGACTCAGTTACTTAACTTCTTTCCGTAACAACAAATCAAAACAAAAGAAGTCAGAGGCATATACTGAAGTCTGTCTCTAACTCCCCTTACAGAGCTATTTGTTATGAAAGGATTTTGAGAAAGAGATCCTACATTGTTTTTTTTTTAATGTGTTTATTTGACACAATGTTATAATAGTTCTAGGTGTGCAACATAGTGATTCAACCTCTCTGTACATTCTATTCTCCACACCACAGGTGTGGCTACCATATGTCACCGTACAACACTGTAACAGTATCATTGACTATAGTCCCTATGCTGTGCCTTTTATGCCCATGACTTATTTATTCCATAACTAGAAGCCTTTAATTTAATTTAATTTAATTTAATTTTATTATTTTATTTAAGTAGGTTCCACATCCAGCATGGAGCCCAATGCAGGACTTGAACTCATGACCCTGAGATCAAGACCTGAGCTGAGATCAAGAGTTGGGCGCTTAACTGACTAAGCCAGCCAGGCACCCTGTGTGTTATTTTTTTTAAAGATTTTGTTTATTTATTTGAGAGAGAGAGAGAGACAGAGCACAAGTAGGGGTGGGGGAGAGGGGCGGGGCAGAGGGAGAGGGAGAGGCAGACTCCCCGCTGAGCAGGGAGCTGGCCGCAGGGCTCAATCTCAGGACCCTGAGATCATGAACTGAACCAAAGGCAGATGCTCAACCAAGTGAGCCACCCAGGTGCTCCCTGACTGTTATTTTTAAGTCATGGTATTTTCAAAGCATGTTAGACTACAGGGAGAAACCAAGCTAGAATTGTGTTTTCTTGTGGATAATTTATGTGCAAATTATCCTATGATTTCGTAAAAATCAACCAAGTTTTTTTACGTAGAGGTACCCATAGAATGACTTTAAATAACATTATGCCTTGTTCAGATAGTCACCTCAATATGTTTCATTCTACCTCTATAGTTAAAGTCCTGTTGTAAAGCTCTTTGGGGGTTTAGTGGAGGAAGTAAGAAGGTTCAGAACACAAATATTGTTCTATTAAAATAATTATTTGCATTCATTGCAAATTAATGTTTTTTTTTTCAATTATTGTATCATAGAATGCCTGACTCAATTGTATAAAAATACCTTCTTCAGAGGTGGGGACCTAACCGCCAAGTACACCCCGGATGCCCAACACTGTCAGATGATGTGCACGTTCCATCCTAGGTGTTTGCTCTTCAGTTTTCTTCCTGAAAGTTCCACTAATGACATAGACAAAAGGTAAAAGCTGATATGTCTTTATTGGAGAAGCCAGTAATTTTTCAAAATAGAATGAGTTGTGTACAAAAAGTGTAGATATTGTGGGGTTATGTTTCTCGAATGAGGTCCAAGGGCCAGCTTCACTGGAATCACCTGGAGTGGTTCTTACATTAGCAGATTCTTAGGCCACAGCCTTGGACCCAAATGGTTCAGCCCACTGAACCAAAGTGTCTTGGGCCTGGCAATATGCATGTCAAACAGTTGCTGCATTGACCTAAAGTCATAGACACTAGGCAGCGTCTATCCAAGGCCTCAGGGAGAATGCTTGAAAATCACTGGGTTGAGTGATTGTCCCAAGAAAGGGTCTAAAACCAGGTGAATATTTCACCTGAACAAGGAAACATACTATCTGACTCAGGATTGTATTTGTTTGTATATTGTATATTGTATTTAAGCACATGTGCATGCACATGCAAATATATATTATTAACTGGCATTTTGGAAAAGTAAGAGCCCTGTAAAAATAGTCATTAAAAATCTTATTAGGTCTTAAAGTTGACTGAGTGTAGTCATGTTTTCATCACAATTTTCTTTCACTTTGATCAATATCCAGAATGAGCATTTCTTCATTGTTCCCATTTCCATATCCATAAGTCTTTTCTTTTATCTTAACTCCGTTTGAATTTAAAAACTGGGAATTAGATCATCACCCCCTGATTCTACATGTTAAACTTGGACAGAAAACCCAGACTATGTGTGAGAGGCATCAACTTTAAGTTGAGTTAGGTTCAAGAATCCTTGTGAAAGATTGCCATTAGGATTGACATTAAAGACAGAATGAAGTCTACCATTAGTGGGAACCTAGAAGGAGTTAATAAGCAAGCTGAACATCATAGATAGATCCAACTGTCATGACTGATTTAATTTCTAAAGTAAAAACAATCACCAGGTGAGAACATAATTCCCCAAATTGTAGGAACAGGGGAAAAATCATTACCTCTTTAATATGATTGACTTTCTGTACTTAAAAGTGTTTTTTAAAAAAGAAAAACAATGCTGAAGTTAGGTATTACAAAGACTGTTAGATTTTATGGAATTTCCTCTAAGTGTTCTTTCCAGCAAGCATCAAAGAAGCTCTATTATTTTCCTTATTCTGCCATATTTATCAGTGTATGAAAAACATTAGACATCTCCTCAATGTGTGTTTATTATTCTACTTTCTAACTGAAAGTACTTTTAAAAACAGATTTGGTTGCTTCTTGAAAGACAGTGCTACAGGAATCCTGCCAAGAGTGTCACGGACAAATGCAATTTCCGGACATTCCTTAAAGCAATGTGGTCATCAAATAAGTGGTAAGCTGTCCATTTCTGAGCGAAATCTAAGTGAATAATGGGTTTACCTTAAAATGCCTTCTGCATAAGCTCTGTACTGCCTTGGACATTTGAAGGGAGTACTCAGAAAGATAGCAGAGAGGGGGCGCTATTAACTGGATGTATCCTCCATCCCGTCTTTATCAGTTCCAAGCTCAAGGAGCCTCTATTGCTTATGAGGTTAGCACTACAGTGGAAGATTTGTAGAAAGTGAATACACATTCAAATGATAGGTGCCCCCTTCTCCCCCCCACGAGTGCAGATAAGAATCTTTTTTTTTCTTAAGATTTTATTTATTTATTTGACAGAGAGAGACACAGCGAGAGCGGGAACACAAGCAGGGGGAGTGGGAGAGGGAGAAGCAGGCTTCCTGCCGAGAGCTGGGAGCCCAACGCGGGCTTGATCCCAGGACCCTGGGGTCATGACCTGAGCCGAAGGCAGACGCTTAACGATTGAGCCCCCAGGCGCCCCTGCAGATAAGAATCTTAAAGAGAATACAGAGGGTGTCTTTATCCCTGTTTTACTTGAGATAATTTGCACACTCGTGGTTCTTCATCAGGGGACAACTGGCAAGTACTGGAGACATTTTTGGTTGTCACAACACAGGGGAATGCTACTGGCATCTGGTGTATGGAGGTCAGAGATGATGCTAAACATCCCACAAGGCACAGGGAAGCCCCCACGACAAAGATTTTCTGGTCCCAAGTGTCAATAATGCAGAAGTTAAGAAACCTCATTAGGCCCCCAAACTGAAGGTCTGGGCTCTGTAAGTCCTGCTAATGAGAATCATACTTCTTAGAAAAAAATGTGAGGGTGAAGAGGCCAGGAAATTTAAATCCTGACACTTACTGCTACTAATGTCTTGGGAAACAATTTCTAAACCTATCCTAATTTAAGGGAGATGAACTATTTCTCTGACATAACTGATTTGAAAGCAAGAAGTACTGAAAAGATTCTCAACTGATGGGCTGGCAGAACCTTGAAATAAACATGTTGTGACCGTACATCATTGCTATTTTACCTTCACGATTTACAGTTAAATTTGTAGTTTCAAATTTCAGATGTTTTCAAGTTTTCTATCCTCCCTTCCCCCATTAACACCACTCCCTCAATACATATGTGTGCTTTGGGCATGCATTTGTATAGGAACTAGTCCTTAGTTAGGAACATAGAGATCTGACTTAGCCAATACGTAGTTTACCTGAGGACGAGTACATGTCCTATGTTATAAGATCAAATTTATATCTTAATACAACTTCGGGCAAATCATTCGATTAAGCATTATTTTTAATTATGCTATCATAGTAAAATTTAAAGAACAGTATTTTGCTTTTCTCGATACTCCCAGTTATTGTTATTTTTTTCTCAAATTTAGTCTTACAGAACTTATTTAATGTTCCCTCCTAACTCTCCCTGAGTATCTCAAATTAAAGTGAATAATTGCTCCCAAGGACATAGAGTCCCTAAACTCGGGACCACTTTTGGTTTAAAACATTTATAGGTAGGTTTATAGCTTTCCACTGATCATAAAGAAAAGTTTTAGTTTGTAAGTATCCTATCCCAACTCAGCTGTTTTTTTTTTTCTCCTGTACAGCAGAATTGGAAAGAGACTTCATTTCTAGAATCTACAAACTCCTATGTGCATGAATCACTGTGAATTATCCACTCCCCTGCCCACCTCAATATATAGTTTTTCCTACTAGTTTGTACATTTTCTGTCATTACCACCATTAAATCTAGTTTTATGACTTTTTCAACCTCTTAGAGTGGAACATTACGTACAGCAGATTATGGTTTATACTGCTGGTTTCCTTAACCAAGGGTCTAACTAACAAATCTGAGTGCTTAAAAAAAAAAAAAAAGCGTAAATCATAAATTTTGTTCACTATCTGTCCAAAGAATTATCTATATTTTTTCATTTCAACTGAAAGTGGAATTTAACAAAATTTTAAAGCAAGAATAAAGATGGTTTCATCATGAATATACAAAACTCTCCACCTTTTAAAATGATTTGACACATAGGTGTCAATGACAGGACCTACAATGAAATTCACAATCAGACAGAAGTAGTTGAAAGCTGAGAAATAAGCAGAGAGATAGAGAAGCTCCTTCACTCAATGCAGGAAGTCGAGGGCACATCAGTTTCCTTAGTAATGCAGATCCCTCACCCAGTCATCAGGACCCTCACTGTTGTAGCCTTTGCTCATTGATAATTTCAGGGTGAAATATTACCTATATAGTTGCACATACCTTACAGTTTTGGAAACAAAGTAACCCCTTCTCCATGCTAGTGCTCTAAAACATATTGGAATGTGTTTATTTTAAGTAGAGTTTGATAATTTCATGATGTAATGAAAATTCTAAATCCCCTAATTAAAAGGGCAGTTGTGAAAAACAGTTAGAATCCTTCAAAACTACCCTGCCTAACGGATGATCTGCTTCTAGAAGGAAACTGACCAAATTTGTTCTGTGCATTTTATTTGTACAGCTTGCCACCGAGACATTCATAAAGGAATTGATATGAGAGGAGTCAATTTTAACGTCTCTAAGGTAAAAAGTGTTGAAGAATGCCAAAAAATGTGCACCAACAGCATTCACTGCCAATTTTTCACGTATGCCACTGAAAGATTTTACAATGCAGAGTACCAGTAAGTACATTCATAGTGTTTGTTCTTTCTGATGGTGCTTTTAAGATTTACTTGTACTCTTTGTAACTTTTTTCCCCCAATGGAAGACCAAATAGGGCTTCTAAATTCTTCTTAGGTACTAAATAAGCTCTGCTTATTTACTCAGTTTTGGTGTCATTTTGCTAAGGAGAATAATTTCCGTTTTGGGGAAGTGGGGGTTTGGTTGAAAAATGTCTCCCATCCCATTCTCACCCTAACCTTCCCTGTGAAGAGCAGAAAAATGTCTCTTTGATTAAAAACACAAACCCCCAGACCCACACAGTATCAAAGTCATCGCTCTGATTGCTTTATTTCCCACTGGCCAAGGATCATTTCAATGCAAAAAGTATTGCTACATGCATCTTGTAGTTTAGGAAGAGAAGTAACCTCTTTTCTTCACATTTAGAAACACCTGTCTTTTAAAGAACGGTCCAGGAGGAACGCCCATCAGTATAAAGGTGCTGACTAATGTGGTATCTGGATTCTCACTGAAGTCCTGTGCACTCTCAGAAATTGGTAATTATATGGCTACTATTTCCCTATGTGACTATAGCACGCGGAATTAGAGTCCCCCAAAGACATCTGTATTCTAATTCCTGGAACATGTGTATATGTTACATTACAAGGCAAATGAGGCTTTGTAGATGTGATCAAGCTAAGGATTTTGAGATGGGAGATTATTCCAGATTATGTGAGTGGGCCTGATGTGGCCACAAGAGCCTTATAAGAGAAAGACGAAGATAGAAAGGTTATAGTGATAGAGTTTTGAAGAGGTTACACTGCTGGCTTCCAAGATGGAGAAAAGATCCACAAGCCAAGGAACGCAGGTTGCCTAGAAGCCGGAAAAGGCGAGGAAACAGGTCCTCCTATAGAGCTTCCTGAAGAACAAAGCCCTGCCTACATCTTTTTTTTTTTTAAGATTTTATTTATTTATTTGAGAGACAGCAC
>NW_027397079.1:17271951-17412381 GCF_003265705.2 Callorhinus ursinus
CCCCCCTGCCTACATCTTGACTGTAGCCTGGTGAGACGCAGGCTTCTGACCTTCAGAACTGCGAGATACTAAATTTGTGTTATTTGCAGTCACTGGGTTTGTGATAATTTGTTACAGCAGTAATAGGGGATGAGTGCAGCGACACTGCAGAGAAAACCATAGGGTCATTTCTTGGTGGTGTCCGTTGTCTAGTGAAATGACTCAACCATAATGAATCAAGAAAGTGCTGTAGTTTCAGACATTTAGGTAATCTCAATTCAATTATCCAGAAAATTGTCATGGCCTTCCACCTTATTTAGTGACCAGCATGTTAGTGATAAGATGTTACTGAAACTGAATCACCAATACTCGATGCTACACAGTATCCAGTGCCAACTTCTGCCAAACTCCTCAGCAGGTGCTGGGTGAGGACCCCCCTGAGGGAGATTGGGAAGTTGGCAACTGGGCATCTCTTTTCCTATTTGTTTCCATTCTCCTCCAGTCCTTACATGCCCGGAACCAGTAAGTTTCTCAGCCTTTGATGGGTATTTTTGGGAGTGTCAGGCAGGCCATCAATGTGCAGACAGGCATTTCGCAACTTTGCCTTGGCCTTTGCTTTCTGCTGACCCAGGGCGAAACATCAGCCAGCCTGAGGGCTTAGGACTTTCTCAGATCTCTCATGGACATGTGCACAGCCCTGGTCATGCAGCCCTGTACTTGTATATGGCCTTCTAGATTCCCAGGAATATGGCAAAGGTTTTCACCACCACCCTCTTTCCCTTCATTTTCCTTTTAAGAATTTTGTCAGCTTGTTGTTTGCTCCAGCTATTACTGTTGCCCTAGGAAGCTGCAATGTTACGTAATTGGCACTTTTTGTTTGTTTTTTTTTTTTCTTTGTTCTTGACAAACACTTGCAAGGAAAAAGCTGTCAATAATGAAGAAATCTCTGAGTCATGTCAAATAAACTCAATCCTTGTGAGTGGAATTTTCCTGAGAATTTCCAGACAGGGCAAATAATGGTGTTTAACTGGGGATGGGGATGGAGTATTGGAGTAGCCCCAAACCCACTCTGCCCCCTCTAGGGCTGCTAGACTACTGGCTGGTTTCCAGCATGATTGTGGGGCTGTTTTCAAGGCTTCCATGGTGTTGGGGAGAGGAGAATGGGAACAAGGCAAATTAAAACCCCGCAAAACTCACTGTTCCTATAGATAATCAGCTGTTTTTCTTGAATAGGTACTCCTGGACTGTTATAATTTGATTAATTTTGATTAATTTCTAGAGTTCTGAAAACAATGATTTTGACAATTTTGCCCATGCTCTCATTACTTCTATGGAGGAGAGGATTTTCAGAGGTCCTTCCTCTGTCATTCCCACTCACATCCTGTAGTGCTTTTGATAAAACAAAACAAAACAAATGAAACCAAAAAACTAGCTTTAAAAAAGGAAATGGTCTTAACAAGATAGCTCCTGTATTTGTGTCATCTGGATGGGTCAGGGAGTGACCGAAACATTGTATACAGCTCTGGGTTGCATATTTTGTGTGTAGCAATGGTCAACCCTGAGCACTTCCAAAGGGGGTAACCAGGAGAGTAAGATATCTAGAAGTAATGGAAAACACAAACTGGCTAGAGGAATAGGTTAAAGGCATTTAACCTGAAAAAGATCAGGATGACTGTCTTAATTTTTTGTTTATAGAGGGCTTTCATTAGAGATTAGATTAATCTGTGTGGTTCCATCAGGCAGATTAAGGTAGATGCTCCTATGAAGAAAATAGGAAAAACATTCCTAACACCTAGAATGGTCCAGAAAAGAATTGATGAGCTCCTCATCACTATAAATATCTTAGTAAAAGGTAAACAACTTGTCAGGGACGTCCTTCAGGGAATGTAATTGTAGGTTGGCATGGATGACTGTAAATTCTCTTCCAGCTTCCAGAGTCTGTGTTTTGCTTTCTTTTTTGAAAGATTTAATTAGTGGAGGCCTAATTTCCTAGACTGCCCCTCTGTAGATATTATGTCATGGGAGGTACTTTCTCTTGATACAACTATGTTCATTTAAATCAGGACTCTTTCTGTCCTTCTTATAATTGCTATCATTATTCCATAATTTTAATAAAATTTATGTCATCAAATTGAGTAAACTGAGTAAATAATATGAACACAAATAAAAGTGTAATTAAGCATAAGATTTGGGGCACCTGGGTGGCTCAGTCAGCTAAGCATGCGACTCTTGGTTTCGGCTCAGGTCTTGATCTCACAGACCTGAGATGGAGCCCTGTGTCAGGCTTGGCGCTCACTGTGGAGTCTGCTTGTTCCTCCTCTCTCTCTCTCTCTCGCTCTCTCTTTCATAAATAAATCAAATATTTTAAAAAATAAGATTATATACAGTTAATGAAAGTGGGCTTTCTCCTGTTCTAATTTCAATGGGCACATGGCATTTTTGTTAGCTACTTGATATTTTTGTTAATCTGTTTTTATTAAAATCTTTTTCATAATATTCGGGAAAATGTAACATAAAACCTTCTCTACTAAAATCTGGAATTCAGGGTCAGGGTAATAAGAAAGAAACTCTGAGCATATGCTAAGTAACCTAAATATTTTGCACGGGTCAGGATGAAGCTGAGAGCCTAGGTTGAGGTATTTCATTTCTCTGACATAGGAGTCCATCTCTTATCAGATTTAGACCAATTTTTCCTTCTTCCAGATGGCAAACAACAAGTCTGAGGATATTTTAATGGACACTGTTTTCACTTAGGATATCTGGTACTATAAATAACAGTCATAATTTCCTCAGTTATGATGACAAAGGACAGGTCCCTTGAGCGTCGCGTCACTTGCTGAGGACTGTCTTCCATCTGTGAGTTCCCAGGTTGCCGCATGGACATTTTCCAGCACCTCACATTTTCAGATGTGGACATCGCCAGAGCTGTCACCCCAGATGCTTTTGTATGTCAAACCATTTGCACCTACCATCCCAGCTGCCTCTTCTTTACGTTCTACACAAAGGCGTGGCATCTAGAACCACAAAGGTGAGTAAGACTGTAACATTTGCTACTGTCCTGTCATCACTGTAATTTTATAGTTTGAATCTTTGAAAACTTTTGTTCATTTCCCTCAGAGCGCTTGAAGCCATGGGTTAAGTAGGTCCTTTCCTGCCAGGTGTAGATTAGTTAAGAGCTCAGCCGACTTTTCCACTTACCTTCTCTTCCTGAAACATAACACTGGATCCATGGAAGAAAAGGATCCCATATCTTTCTTACTGATCTTAATGTTTTGTCTTATTAACTTGAAGTAAAACCCACTCACTGGCAGCATATCCATTAATGTTGTCTCTGATTCCTGTGTTTCAGAAACTAGAGCCCTGTTTATCCTGATTGACCTCTTTACCCTCCGATAACTGCCTTTTTTTTTTTAAGATTTTATTTATTTATTTATTTAACAGAGAGAGAAAGAGAGACACAGTGAAGAGAGGGAACACAAGCAGGGGGAGTGGGAGAGGGAGAAGCAGGCTTCCCGCGGAGCAGGGAACAAGATACGGGGCTCGATCCCAGGACCCTTGGGACCATGACCTGAGCCGAAGGCAGACCCCTAACTGACTGAGCCACTCAGGCGCCCCTTCCCTTTTCCTTCTATACATAGGTGGTCCTAAGAGAAAGGTTCATAGTTATACAACAGCATCAGCAGCAGAAACCCCCAGAATTTGGTCTTGGCTCTTTCTTTTCAGTGAGAAGGTGGAACTTTACCATTCTCCTCTTCCCAGGTTATCTGTGCCCTATCAGTTTTCTTCAGAGGGAGATGTGGCTTGGTTTACATTTGATCTCTGTGATTTATTAGAGTCCTGTGGTCTGCTTTACTTTGAAAAGTGTTTCTCAGAGGAATAAAATTTGCAGAGGTGCTTTTCAAAATACGAAGTGCTTTTGTGTTTGCTTTAATGCAGTTTTGTTTCTCTCTCTTTTGCTTTTTTTTTTTAATAGAAATGTTTGCTTTCTTAAGACTTCCCAAAGCGGGACACCAAGTTCCCCTACTCCTCAGGAAAACGCCATATCTGGATATAGCCTTTTAACCTGCAAAACCTTACCTGGTAATGTGATTCAATAATAATAGTACATAAAATGTGATATACTTTATGATCTTCTAACAAGTAATAGCAATGAAACAAACCTCAGTAGCGAAAACCTGGGTAAATGTGGGTTTATCGCTGTCTTCATTTTATATCTCTCTATGTCTCTAATTCACACAGAGCCTTGTCATTCCAAAATTTACTCAGGAGTTGATTTTGAAGGGGAAGAACTGAATGTGACCTTTGTGGAAGGAGTGAGTGTTTGCCAAGAGACTTGTACAAAGATGATTCGCTGTCAGTTTTTTACTTATTCTTTACGCCCAGAAGACTGTAGAGAAGAGAAGTTAGTGAAATTCTATTTTTCAAAGACCGTCAGCAATACAATTTCATGAATTATCCCCCTCTGTGAAGGTTTAATCTTTATACCGATCATTTTATCTAGGTGCAAGTGTTCCTTACGATTATCTTTGGACGGTTCCCCAACTAGGATCACGTATGGGACACGAGCAAGCTCTGGTTATTCTTTGAGGTTGTGTAGAAGTGGGGATGGTTCTGGTGAGTAAGCCTCACTTTTTCATGGAACCGTAAAGGGAAGGCTGTGTTGTCTTGATAGCTTGCTTAGTCTGACATAATAGAATTATTATGTATTTTGTTTTCCTTGGCTGAAGTGAACTCTGACTCACCTCGAATTCCAACTGTTAATGTCAAGACTCTCTTTTTAGTCTGCACAACAAAAACAAACACACGCATTGTTGGAGGAACCAACTCTTCTTGGGGAGAGTGGCCCTGGCAAGTCAGCCTGCAAGTGAAGCTGAGAGCTCAGAGCCACCTGTGTGGAGGGTCAATCATTGGACACCAGTGGGTCCTAACTGCTGCCCATTGCTTTGATGGGTAAGTTTTGGATGCAACTTATCCAGGGTCTTAACTTGCCTTTTTGTTTTGAGGAATCTGTGATCAGTGTCTCAATCATCATGTCAGTGTATTAATCAAAGTTTAGTTTTTGACAAAAGACATTTTAAAGCAGGGCTGGTATTCAAAATGTCGAATAGCTCATAGGGCCTGTCCTGAGCACTGAATGATCTGACCCAGCAGAACACAGCGTGGTCTGTTTGCAGGACTGATACTCCTGGGGGCATGTCACTCCTGCGTTAAAGAACAAGGAAAAAATGCCCGCCCTGCTACCACCTCCATCCACCACTCCCCAAATATATTCTTCAAAGACTTAATTTCCAGGCCCACAGAGACTTTACTTTCAGCTTTTCAATTCACAAAGGTACTGAATAATATTAATAATGAAAACAAAAATGCAAATTTATTACCCTATATAGTTCAGTGAGTAAAATTGGATATAATATTCTAAAACACTTAGACTTTGTAGTTAGAACAGGGCTTGAGTCCAAGCTCTGTCACTTATTAGAGGTATGAGTGACCTTGGGTGATTTGTAAATCTCTTTTCGCTTTATTTCCCTACCTGTGAAATATGAATAATAATGATATCTAATTCATGAGTTATTAAAAGGGTTAAGTGACACACTTAAAGTCCTTAGCACTATACCTGGAACATAAAAATTACAAAAAAATAAGCTATAATTAAATAAGAATAAGACTTTATAAGAGATAATATACACAAAAACACTGATTTAATTGAAAGAAAACCACTTTGCCCCTATCTGCATGATTTTCTCTAGAGTTTCATGCAAATACATCTTGCACCTCTCAATGATGATAAAAATGTCCAAGTCTTTACCAAAGATAAGACTCTGCTTTAGATCATAATTTTAGGTTTCCTTTGTAGGTATTCATATTTTAAAATTTAGGGGCGCCTGGGTGGCTTAGCTGGTTAAGCATCTGGCTTTGGCTAAGGTCATGATCCCAGGGTCCTGGGATTGAGTTGGACGTGGGCTCTGCACTCAGCGGGGAGTCGGCTTGTCCCTCCGCCCCTCCCCCTGCTCGTACTCTCTCTCTCTCAAATAAATAAATAAGATCTTTTTAAAAAAAGAATTAATTTAAATTTTCACACTTCTCAAAATACAGATATTTAATTGATTTTTTATATTTATTTTTATTGTATTCTGATTTTGTTTTTTGGCCATGCCATGAAGTGTGCTTTATTTTCATTAAGCGTACAAATAATTTTCCCTAACAGCCCAAGGCAAACTGGAGGATTGGCAGTTCGAGCGGGGGGTCTTCTGAGATCCCCACAGGCTGGTGGCACCTGCTCAGGGTGCCGGGTTCACGGCCCAGCTTGTCACTTGTCCATTTTGCAGGTGGCTCTTCTCCGTGTCAGGACTGGGCTCTCTCCAAGATGACAGGGGTGGGGAATCCTCCAGGTTCTTGGGAAATTTCTCTCTGCCTCTCCTGCTCAGTGGTCTCCAGTGGGAGGCCCTGTTTTCCTCAGCTTGGCCTTACAGAAGCTGGTGATTCCTGGCTTGTCTACTACTTTCTGAAATCACCCTGGAGTTCCTCTCAGAGCCCTGTGCCTGGTGTTCCCACTTGCCTTGCTGCAACTGGAAGCCTGGACAGAGAACTTTTATTTATTTTTTTTAAGATTTTATTTATTTGAGAGAGAGAGAGTGAAAGGGAGATAGCACGGGAGAGGGCAGGGTCTAAGGGGAAAGCAGACTCCCCACTGAGCGGGGACCCTGAGGCGGGGCTCAGTCCCGGGACCCCGGGATCATGACCTGAGCCAAAGGCAGATGCTTAACCAACTGAGCCACCCAGGCGCCCTAGACAGAGAACTTTTAAATAACACTGAGGCCTCCCTAAATTTGCCCAATGAGGGGGGCTTGTGTAAAATCAATCTGACCTCTTGACAATTCTGGATATTCTGGATTTCATGGAAGCAATTGCTTTCAGCTTTGCTGAACTGGGCAGGATTTTCCCATAATAAACTGTGAATCTCTCCCAACCGGTTTCTCTCAGATTTGGGACAGCAACGTTCTTGTATTTTCACTTACAGTAACATGAAATAACTACACAAATGTACATTTTCAGTGTTTTTAACTAAATCTTCAGGGATTCAGTACTGCTGCTGGTGGTGATGACAAATTGTGTGGAAGAGAAATTAGATAGTAAAAATATGCTGTATGTAGTATTTTCTTCCCAGAAAAGTACTATTTTCAAAAGGTAAAGTTGAAAGGAAAATGGGCCAACATGAAAGGCTGGTCTTTCTGGTTTCAAATAGGTCTTTATTTTTCCTTCCTAGGCTTCCCTTGTCAAATGTTTGGCGCATTTATAGTGGCATTTTAAATCTGTCAGAGATAACAAAAGAAACACCTTTCTCACAAATAAAAGAGCTTATTATTCACCAAAATTACAAAATCTCAGATGGCCATGGTCATGATATTGCCTTAATAAAACTTGAGACTCCTTTGAATTATACGGGTACGTAGCATATTTGAGGAGAAGCTATACAGCTGAGTTCGGCGGTTTTGAGTTCGGCGGTTTAAATTTGCACATCAATTTGAACGAGACGGCAGAATCTAGACAGATTATCCTTGTTTTCTGGTTGGTGGAGTTGGGGGAAAGGTGAGGAATTGCCAAGGGAGACACCTGTGACTTGGATAAATCTCTTCTACTCAGGGGGTAAGAAATAGTAATTGATTTCTTCAGGTAGGAATAGAACTGCATAAACATTATTGAAATAATACACCTGGTGGATGTCTTGGCCGTTTGGGAAGCACGGCTCCCTTTGACAAGAATAGCAGGATTACTATTGCTTTGAGCATATTAGGAATGTATAAAGGTAAGAAGGGCCAGGTACTAATTCCCAGGTCTAACTTGAGTAGAGACATAGAAGCAGCAGGAAGCTCTGGGAAGCAGGTAGTGTGATGGTGGGAGGTGTGGCCTCTGTGGGACAATGCTCCCCAGTTGGTGAATGCCCCCTGTGTCCCGTAACGATTCTGTGACCTCAGGCAAGTTGCTTTTACCTCTTCGCACCTTGAATTTCCTCATCTGTAAAATGAGCATGACAGTCACCTGTTGGTTTGTTATAAAAATTGCTACTTAATAAGTTAAAGCACTTAAACAGCACTTAAAATAGTGCCTGTAACAGTGGAAACACTCTGTTATTACTATTAAAAGTGTCACACACATGGTAAAACACACAAACTTCTAAATGCGTTTGACAGAAATTTTTGTTCCAAGTTTTAAGGTTTAATCCAGAAAGTCCGACACCAAAAAGGTCATATGAAAATGAGTCTGATGATGAGAAATTTTCTTAAATCACTGACCTTAGCAACTGAGCAGAAAGGAAAAGGGTCATTCTTCTTGGTGCTACCCTATGGAAAGAGAATATGGGAAAAGGAAAGTGTGTATTTTTGGTCAATATCCATAACTTCATTTAACCAAACTCTAATCTCAAAATTACCTTTCAGAATTCCAAAAACCAATATGCCTACCTTCCAAAGCCGATACAAATACAATTTATACTAATTGCTGGGTAACTGGATGGGGCTTCACAAAAGAAAAAGGTACAGCATGACATTTTAAATGTTGTTCTTAAAACAAGTCTTTTATGTTAAAGTACATGGAGTGAATCCGTTTAACTGGCCTCTGTCTGAAATTTCGAAATTTTCTTCAAACTCATGACCTTTCCAATCTATCCATTCTCAAATATTTACTCAGTGATTTCTGAGATGTATTTTTGTTTGGGGCTGGAAAAATTTATAAGGTTACCTTTTAAGCATCTTACTTACTAATCAAGATCACTTGTTCGACTTCGCATAAAGGACTGGTCCCATAGAGCGGTAACAAGACCACTCAAGCTTATTGTGTCCTCACTGTTAATAATGTTCCCATCTCTCAGTGCTGTCGCTCTGCCTTCATACTAAGGGCCAGGAATATAGGCAGGCACACCATCTCTCTTTCTGGAAGGCTGTAAATCTTTTGTTGTTGTTGTTGTTGCATGCGTCCTTCCTGCAATCTGATGAAGCTGGTGAGCAACTTCTGTAATGGTGCTTTTGAACACTTAAAGAAGACACACAGAAATATGAAGGAAGCCAACGAAATTGCAACAGAGTCATCAAAATACTTTTAAAAGATGTGATATGACAACACATGAGTTTCTTTACTAATATGTTAAATAGCAAGCTTTTCAAGTAACTACCATAATTGTGAAATTGTGGTGAGGGCAGCTGTTATTTTCCACTACCGGTCATGACCGTCATGTGAAAATATCACGACTGTGATGCAAAAATATCTGCACTCTCTACGGATGGCGAAGTCATCGATACTGCTAATACTCCCATTTTTATTGCCTGCATTCAAAACTGAAGGTAGTTTTAGACTTCCATTGGAGATTGGCGAAAATAAAGATATTTTCCTATCCAAGTTTATAGAGCAAGTGAATTCTTTCGGTGGACCCCAGTTTAAGAACTCCTGCTCATGGGTAGTTGGTGTATCTCAGTTGCCCTTGAATTTCCCAGGAAACAGACTATTCTCCCTTTTCAAAATTTTGTTCCTGATAGACAATATAAGGAATAATATTTGCATCATTCTTTACATATTTAAGGATGTCAAGCTCTTTCCTTCTTTCCTAATGTAGTCTTTTATTCAATGAATTCAATTTTTTCAAGTTTTTGACTAGTACCTTAAGACAGGAAGAAATTTTAAGAGTAATCTTAACTAAACAAGGAAAGCTCCCAACATATGTTCAAGGGGAACCTGGACACTGGTGGAAATTTAATTATTTGTAAATAAATTGTTCTTAATGGGAAATACTTGCATTTACTCGAAGAACAAAATACTCCTCTGTTGCCAGAGGCTTGGTAGGTTTTTTTTTTTTCCCCAAATCATATATCTTAAAATGATTGTGTTGAATATATAAAACAAGAACTGAAATGTAAGAACGTCCAGCTTTTGGGTTGGAGGTGATAGGAGGGAATTTGTGAGAGGTTTCTATTGAGATAAGAGGATGGCAGAGAATCTTTGGTCAGCCTAGGGTGCTGGGGTTGTCCTAACGTTGCACAGCAGAGGCAATGCGCATGCTCTCTCTCTCTCTGTTTCTTTTCTCTGTTTCTCAATTTCTTTCTCTTTTACTCTCTCTTTCTCTCTCTCTCTCTCTCTCTCTCTCTCTCTCTCTGTTGGTGTGATTAACTCTACTTTTTCACCCTTACTATTCTTATCTAAAGAAATGACCTTAATGAAAAGTTCATTATTCTGATTTGTTTTTAAGACTTTAGTATTTTCATACTCGCTGTATTCCCTCCTTCTGAAATTTCATATTGGTTACCTCATAGGGGAAATCCAAAATACCCTGCAAAAGGCAAATATTCCTTTGGTACCAAGCGAAGAATGCCAGAAAAAATATAGAGATTATGAAGTAACGAAACAGATGATCTGTGCTGGCTATGAAGAAGGAGGGAAAGATGCCTGTAAGGTAATACGTTCAATTATGAAAAAACACACAGTGGTCTGCTTGAGAAAATCAACCGTAAAATATATTCTCCATAGTATATTTCATTATATCTTTCTTTAAAAATTCAGAGCCAAATAATCCAACAATTTCATAAGCAACCTTTGATGAACTGAATATATATATGCATATATACAATTTTCATTATATATATGTTACAGTCTGTGCAGAAGCATATTATGTTTAAGGGAGTATCATTGTACATATAATTGTACTAAAATATTAGAGCATTAGATCCATTTGACATTGAGATTATGATGTCAACATTTCCTTGTTGGACTAAACAGAAAATTCAACCATGCATTATTGAATTAAATTATTTTCATCACGTCCAACAGCTAATGAGGAACATAAGACACCTGAAGAACTATAAGGAACTGTATGTGTGTTGTATGCAGTGTGACTACAGAATTTTAAAGGCACAACTGTCATATTTTCCATTACTTTGTTTTTCCACCCACTGTGACACAGGGGGATTCAGGCGGTCCCTTAGTTTGTAAACACAATGGAATCTGGCATTTGGTGGGTATCACCAGTTGGGGTGAAGGCTGTGCCCGCAGAGAACATCCAGGTGTCTACACCAAAGTTGCTGAGTATGTGGACTGGATTTTAGAGAAAACACAGCCCGGTGTTGGGCATACTGGTCTTTGATGAAGACACTGGCATGAAGAAGCTTTATAGAGGTGGGAAAGAGCCCAGTTTGTAACGTAAGTTTAACAGCTTGGGTCCAAGTCAAATAGTGAGCCTCGGGGTTCTCGTCTGCAAACATGTGGAGAGTGGTATCTACTTCATGTCCTTGTCATAAGGGCAAAAAGAGACAATGCACACAAAAGCTGCTGAGGAGAATGTCATGCAGAGGTGGGCTTTCAGCATTCAGTAACAATCCTAATAATGGGAGATAAAAAATGAACATTTCCATGATTATTTGTTGTGAAATAAAATGGCAAAAGAATGTGATTTACAAGTGTTTCCTTCTGATTGTGAGACAGAATGGAAGGTAAGTGACTCCTGATTCTAGCACAGTGTTGGGACTGGGTCACTCTTATCGGACTGCCGGCTCTGGAACTCAATCTATCTTAAGAGCTGGTAATTTCTTCTCTCTTCCTCACCTGCATGGTCATGAAAAACTACTACTGCCTGACTCACTTGGGGGTGAAGAGCCAGTAAGCTTGGGTTTTGTTCTGCCAAGTGTAAAAGATTCACTTTTCCAAGAAAGAGATGGGTTTTCTGAACCTGGGAGAATAATAGTACACCTTTTCATTTGGGCTTCTTACCTTGTTACCTGGTGTTGGCTCAAGGCCCTGGGGTCGGATATGCAGGAGAGGCCTGCGAGACATCACACAGCCTTCATGGAGGGCAAGGAATCTGCTCTGTGGGATGAGGGTAAGGGTGTCAGTGGATATTGGGCTCTGCAGTAGTAATTCAAGAAGCATCGTGTATAAGGTATTTCATAAATTCAGTCTTGTCAATTTATGGTGGTAGGGAGTAGCCCTGGGAAAAAAAGTTGACATAAATCCGCATAGAACACAAATTCCAAACTTGTCAGTGATTACTACAACTGATAACCAGCCTGTTGGATTCAGTTCAGTTAAACTGACTTCACATTTACAGAATTGACTGTTGACAAAATACTGTGCAAAATAAGTAGAAAAAATAGAAAAGTGAAGTTTCTAAACGATATTTTTTTCCTTCCACACTCAAAGACACAGTAAGTGGTAGGGCTAAAGCGGGAGGGGCTGAAGGAAAACCATGAGGTCTGGATTATTCACACTCCCCACACTAGGAAACTGAAGGCGGGAGAGTTTACTCCAGAAATGCGCTAGATTTTATAAAATGTGGCTGGGTTCCATGAAATAATTAAAAATAAATACAACTTCAACTTGCACTTTGGCATGCCATAAAGATGGTGGTCCTTGTTCTGTGTGGGTGTCATTTTATCTTTAAAGGGGGGGGGAAGTGGTTTGCTATGAGAATCTTTTATCTCTGGCTTTTAGTATTAATTTGAATGGGTCTTTGCACCGGACTTTGGAATGCTTGCTGGGCAAGCACTGGTCAGGGAATGACCTCATCTGGGCAAAACCGGGAGGAAGTTTTGAAATGTGGACTTCCCCTAGGATACGAACAATTATTTTCAAGTTGCTGGTCAGGGCCCGCCATCCTGGCATGGTCCCTGTTACTCATCATGTTTTCAAGTACAGAGGCGAACACGAAGAGCCTTGTGGGAGGAGAAATGTGCGAGAGGCTAAGAAGGCGAGGGGTTGGGATGACTTCACCCTCATGAAGCGGAGTGAGGAGGAGGGATGGGTCACTGACCGTGCCATCCAGGAGAGCGCGGTGGCAGCTCGGGGCCAGGAAGCTGGTGTGGCTCTTGCCGATGACAACAGCACATGCACACGGCAGACACACAGCACAGGTGCCCATCTAATCCAAGGTTAGCCCAGGGCTCCAACATCCATCTCGTTCCTCATCAAGGTGTGTGAGACCTCTAATTTAAATGGAAAACTTTTAATTATTGTTTATCTCTATCTCCTCACTAAATTGTGAGCAACTTTGAAGGTGGCTCGCTTACGTTCATATTGCATATAAGTGGGCATTCAGTGAATGTCTAATGAAGGAATGCATCTTTATTCTAAAGATGGGGAAGTGAAGCCCTGAAGAGGTACAAAGATTATCTCTAGGTCCACTGGCAAGGACAGAACCAGACTGAGCATGGCATTCATATATCCCAGATGGTGTCTCTAGCCCTGGTCGTGTTGCCTCATTGTATGAAAAGGATGAAAGGTGACAGGAGCATTTATAACCCTTATTTGTTATTTTCATTATCATCTAGAGCAGTGGCTCTCAACTGGGCACAACGCCACTCAGGAGCTATGTGGCAACGTCTAGAGAGAGACATTTTTGGTTGTCACACCTGGGCAAGGGGGGTACATCCGGTGGATAGAAGCCAGAGATGTTGGTAACCATCCTGCATGGCAGAGGACAGTCCCTCACCACAAAGAACGATCTGGTCCAAATATCAAGAATGGGAGTGTTGAGAAACCCGATTGACGGTCAGGCTTAACACCTTATAATGAAAAGGGGATATTCCAGGAACGTCAAGAATGGGATTGTAGGACATGGGAGGCAGTGCTCCTTTTCAAAGTAAATCTTGATGAGACGAGAATGAGAGGAGCTCCAAAAGCAAGCCGTCTGTGGCTGTGACTGAGAAGGGGGTCTCTACCTGCAATGTGTCTGTGTGGTTTCCTTTGTCCCAGACAGGAGATTTGAGGTCATCAGTGCTTCTAAATTTTGACTTGCACTTGGGTCTCTGTAGACTAAGTTCTAGATTCTTCCTAAGATTTTTGTCTAGTAATTCCCTGTTTCCATTAGCCTTCAAAAGCATTTTATTTCACTGGGTGGGATGGGGGGACTTTTACCTTTAAGGTAAAAGTAGTTGACATTGGAATTCTAAACTACAATGGCATTAGTTGGAAAAAGTCTTTAGAATACTTACTCTCAGTTTGAAAGGAAGGTCTATTGAATCTCAAAGAGTTTCTAAGCAAGTAAGACTCCTATTCTGCTTTTATTTGAATGGACAAAAATATTTTGGAATTTTTATATTATTTCAAAGGCTTTAGAGGTTTCACTAACTAGCTAAACCAAACTTAAGGAAGATATTATCTGGTTTCCCAATGAAGTATTGCTGTCATTAGAGTCTTTCTGTTTCTCTGAATGGGGTTGGAAGGTTATCATTATAGTCTTTTTATTGGAGCTTTAGGATAGAGATGGGGTTTCATGGAGTAAACAATACAGGGATGTAAGGACTTTATATAACTTCATGTATCAGTTTTCCATGAAAACCTGTCTTGGCATAAACTTGCCATTCTGTGTTTGAGCTTCATAAGAAGGAGCTCATCATAAATATGTGCTCTTTGTGTAGCTGGAATGTACTTAATTTTAAATGGGAAATTCAAGAAAGCAACTAAGGACTCTTTATGTCAAGACTGGTCACACAATCTTGGCAATAGATGAATTAAAACTATCTGAAGAACTGCCTTCTGGATAGAATGTCACACAGTCCTCGGCACTTTGCATAAAGCCCTCTTCTGAGTACAAATCCCCCTTACAATTTTCTGCCCTCTGCGACACAATGCTGGCTCTTCTCTTCTTTTCAAAAAGTCTCCCATGAGTTTATATGGGGCTAAGCTTCAAATCTACCTTACTTCACTAACTATACTCTCACTGTCTCCTTCAGTAAGTTCTCCTTTACGGGAGTTCCATTTCTGCAAATTTTGAAAGTGGCGTCCAGCGTTCCTAATCTTGGGTGGTCTTTCTTCACAGACACTAGGCCCCTGGAGACTAGGTATTCCACACTTTCATTCATTGAGAGCACATGTGAGTGGGAGGGGGGTAGGCAGAGGTAGAGGGAGAATCTTAAGCAGGTTCCTCATTCAGCATGGAACCCCACATAGGGCTCGATTTCACAGCCCTGTGATCCGAGCACTGGATGTTATACACAACTGATAAATTATTGAATACTACGTCTGAAACTAATGATGTACTATATGTTGGCTAATTGAATTTAAATGAAGAATTTAAAAAAAAAAGTTGCTCACTTAACCGACTGAGCCACCCAGGCACCCCAAAACACTTTCAGAAACTGTTCAGATAATGTCAACCTTGTTTTAATGGACATAAAAGGAGATTGTTTCTATCTCCAAATATTGAGAGGCTCAAAGTAACTGGTGGCATCTTCTATGTTCAGAAGATCATACTTATATCAGCACAGTGTCCCTGAACTAAGTATAACATTTCCTCTGATACCAATAACCTCAGCAAGATCTCAAATGGGGGCAGACCTGTAATTTTATTTCTTCTTTCATCTTCAGAACTTTTTTAAATTGTGACTCCATTTATAAATGTAAAATCTTATTTTGCTTCTCTATGGAAAATAGAAGTCTCTGAACCATAAAATTATCTTTCTCTTAAATTTATTTACTTATTTATTTATTTATCTTTTTGTGAAGGAACTAAAATTTATGTAACTCAGACATATTAAAAAGGGTGTTTTGTTTTTTTAAAGATTTTATTTATTTGACAGAAAGAGACACAGCGAGAGAGGGAACACAAGCAGGGGGAGCTAGAGAGGGAGAAGCAGGCTTCCCGCCGAGCAGGGAGCCAGATGCGGGGCTCGAACCCAGGACCCTGGGACCATGACCTGAGCCGAAGGCAGACGCTTAACGACTGAGCCACCCAGGCACCCTGGGTGTTTGGGTTTTTCTTTTTAAGATTTTATTTATTTATTTGACACAGAGAGCACAAGCGGGGGGGGGGGGTGACAGGCAGAGGGAGAGGGAGAAGCAGAATCCCCACTGTTCAGGGAGCCCCACGAGGGGCTCAATCCCAGGACCCCAAGACCATGACCTGAGTCAAAGGCACACACTTAACCTACTGAGCCACCCAGGCGCCCCCTAAAAAGGGTTTTTAAATTTTTTTCTACTTCTTTAGGCTCCCAGGAGATCACATAGAAATCCTTAGGTCTAGTTATTGTCTAATGTTATAAATGAGGAACCTGAAACTCAGAGAGCGAAAGCAACTTGGCCAAGGACGCACAGGTGGCTGGTTTACAGAGCAGAAAGATGGCTTCTGCTCAAGTTCCATGAATAGTAAACTCATGAATAGTAACAGAGGACATGACTCATCCACGGCTGCTATAGAGCTTTTAGCCCTTCTTTCAAGGTCAATGGGAAGGCGTTTAACAAATACAACCAGGTGAAACCCAAAAAAGTGTTTCACCAGCTTTCCTCTTTGTGAACTGCACCAGGTCCTATCACTAGGGGGCGCCCTCCGAGACAAAGAGAATTGATCTGTTATGTTTCCACAGCTTTTCCTGCAAAAGCTGGACACGTGAGTTCCTAGCCCTCCTTTTGTCTCAGTGCGCCAACATTTAAAGAAAAATACGGAAGTCCCATATTTTTCCGTTTTTCAAAGAAAAAAAATTAAGTTAGACTTTCAGTGTTTGTGAGTGGAATAAAAAAGAGCTTAGCTTCTTAGAACTAACTATATCAACGTAGGCCTCGGAAGAAGCTTCCCGCCTCCAACAGGTGAGGTTCCGTCCCACAGCTATACTGTGTATGTCAGTCCATCAGACCTTCCTTGTTTTCTTTGTAGACTGCGAGGCTCGGGTTCGGCTGTTTAATGATTAACAGCTGCTATTTGAACGTGTGGTTTAGTGAAACTTTGGAAATACTGATGTGAGTTTGCCCAACTGCTAAGGCACACAGGCAAATCCAAGTTCTCCAGCAATCTCTCTGTGTCATTTTTTGGAATACACAGTAAAATAAGACAAAAAGATTTTAATGTATTGAGAGAGCAAGCAACTCGACCAAGAGACATTTTTGATATGCCGAGATGTTAAGGGCTTTCCAGACATGCTCCGCAAAGAGGCAATGTTACATAACATTGGGAACCGGTAAAAGTAAATATTAAAGTGAACATTACCTGCACAAGCCCATTTAGAGGAGGATGAAGATTATTTGGGAAGAAGAAAAACACTCTTACTAAGAATGCTGCAAACAAGCAAACAAAATGTTTTCAGGTACGACTTCAAAAATTCTTATTTAAGATTTCTCTCAAGTAATTATTCCTTGAAGTACCTTTTCTACTATGGGAGCTTTAAAAATGTTTTTTTACAATAGAGAATGATTGATTTATTAAAATTTGTCTGACTTGACGTTTTAGAAGCTTTTATCTATAACCAATTTGAGAGAAGATGCAGAATGAAAGAAGACTAGTAACTTGTAATCAATGACAAGTGTTTTACAAATTAAAAAGATTTTCAAGATCAATATTAAAAAATAAGTTGATTTTTCTCACTGATAGTTGGTTTTTTATACAGCAGTTAATTCAGTGCTTTGTGGGGATAAGTACATTTATGGGTGACCAGGACGGTCTATGAATATATTTGCAGCAGAATTTTTAAAATGGGAAACTTCATAAGTAGAAAGTCATTTAGAGCTCTTCGATAGCTATATTGAGACTTCAGAGATGGAAAGAAAGGAAACAATTTGAAAGAGAACACAAAAGTGGAAAAATTGGTGTAGGGGAAGGGTCAGATGATGGCAATGAGAAATATCTGGTTAATGGTGACCTGCAGGCTTGGGGAAGCAGAGATGGGGGGGTGTAATCTCCCCTGTCAGTTCTGGGTTCTTCAGAACTAGGAGAGTGTTGAACACGACACATAACCATGCTGAGGAATGTCCTGGGATGTGGGGAAGGTAAAATTCATCATTATGATAAGAACCCTGTGAACGCTATGGAATTAACCATTCCCCTCCCTCCCTATTTTTTTGTAAACCCTGATGGCAGTAAACTAATTATAAATTGACATTTTATGTGCACATTTTTCTCTTTGTAGGATGATTTTATTATATCAAGTGGTACATTTCATTTTATTTGCCTCAGTTTGTGGTGGTAAGTAGAGCTTAATTTTAGGTATGAATTGGAAATAGCTTGGTTCCCTGATTTGAAGATTAGAAAACAAAAGGGCTTAAGCCCAGAGACGGAAATCACACCATCGTCCCATGCCATCTACTCCAGGGAAGGACATAATCATTTTATTTTTCACTTAAGGCTCTGTGGGTTTTCAAAACAGGGAAGGCAATTGAGGGGTAGGAATTGTTCATAATAGTAGTAGTCTATGTCTATATGTATGTCCATATCCACATCTGTATCTATATATCCAAATCCACATCACTCATTACTAGTTTGGTGGTAATTAGTACTTGCTTTGAGCCAAGAGGTGGGATTTGTGGACAGTGGGAGTATATTCAGTTGTAAATAAGACTTCATTAATGGGGCGGCTGCATTACAGCTCTGTTGGAAGCAACACAGAGCTTGGGGAGGGGAGGGCAGGTTTCTGTCAACCTCCAGGTCATTCTTGGGTAGCTGCCAATTTTGGAGAACATTATGTTATATGCAGAGGGTGTAGTTGGGTAATTTAGAAGGTGTATGTGGTGGGTTTTGAGCAGGGTCTGTGGCAGGGATCCTTGACTCCTTTTCCCCCATAAATCCATTTAGACCGTATTCTCAGAATAATGCCTTTAAAGGCATAAAGTAAAAATACACAGGATTACCAAGAAAATCAAGTATATTGCAATATAGTTAGTTAACATGTAAAAAAAAACCCAACTCTGATATAAAAATGCAGAATAATAATTACCACCAAACTAGTGATGAGTGATAATGATATTTTAAGATATCTGCAGGTAGTATTTTCTTTCTAAATCTGTAATTGTATTATGACAAAGTTGCAGATACAATGAACACTATGTCGGTTTGTTACTTACATTAATAATAGAAGGCTATGCCACATTTCTGTTAGAGGTTAATGAAAATAAAGTTGGAATTTTCCCCATCCAAGGCCATGGACCACCTAATATAAGCCTCTAGTGATAGTTTTCCCTGCTCTGTACCTACATTCTTTCCCATATATTTCGTATGTTGGTTGTTATTACAATAAGTATTTGAGTTATATTTTATCCTTCCCAAAGTATTTCAGTTTTATTATATCTGTATATATACATTTACATATATAGTATGCATATGTTAAATATGTATGAAAGATATTAAGAAGATCATGGGCTATGTAGTAGTACTTAATAGGAATATACCAAGATTAAAAGATTAAAAACTACAACCTTTTATTCAGTGACTTCAGTAATAATGATCCAAAGAGCCATAATCTGGAATATTAGATGTCTCTTCCTAGAAACAGGAAAAAAAAAAAATCTTATGCAATTTAGCTTTAAAAAGAAAAAAAAAAACCCCACAAACCTGTGTATGGTTTCAGTTAGAATGGGATTCAGTTATTTTTCTGAGAGTCTAAAGTTCCTGTTACTAAACTGGCCCATTTTCAATAGTGACGTGATACAGTATCTCCCATCCAGGGCCGTCAAACACTATTGAAAAATGATCACTCTGGATCCTTTGTTTCGTATAAACATGGAGTTTCAACAAGCAAGCAGTAGGGAAAGGAAAAAGCAGGTGGCCCTTTCCAGACTTGAATGTGACCCTAAAGAACATCTTTTGCCAGTAAAGCTCTGTGCAATTATTCAGTTACCCACAAAGCACCCGCGTCCCCAAGACAATCCCCCATCAGCACAATTCCATGGAGGCAAATGTGCCATTTTGTGATCTCCTTTTCTGTCTGAGGCTGCTCACCCAATAAACTAACATGAAAGTGTTGATTGTTCTGATTTCCAAGTTCAGGCATGTTTTCTTTTAAGTAGACCTATTCTGGCTTGCCTTTGTGAAATTATTATCTAATTAGACCATGTGCAACTAAAATCCAAAATAAGGCATGCCATGTATTATATCACAGACTGTGTAACTGAGCTGTTGACAGACACCTGCTTCCAAGGAGGAGACATCACTACCTTTTTCACGCCAAGTGCCAGGTACTGCCAGGTCATCTGCACCCACCACCCACGCTGTTTGCTCTTCACCTTCATGGCTGAATCGTCATCTCAAGATCCTACCAAATGGTAAATGTTTGCATTTCTCTGTAGAGGAAATAGTTTTTACGTGAGGATTTCTTACCAATGAATATTCATCTACCATTTTATAAAATGTAAAGGTCAACAGTTGGAAAACATATTGTCCTTCAGTTGAAATATGAAATATTACAGAAAAAAAAGATGGTGTTTAGACAGGTCAGGGAGGAGCAGACATGCCCATCCGTGTGGACTTTCCAACTTCTCTGTGGTCTAGATTTTAACAGTACACTTTCTCTCTTATTTCTCTCCACTTTTATGCCTCTCAATCATTTTGTTCTTTGCTTTTTGATTGATTATTTATATTGGATATTATTGGGACTGGTGCTTTTCCCTCAATTATTTTATTAGGAAATAAATGTTTATAAAGGTAGTTTCAAAGAATAGTACAGTGATCCCCTGACACCACTAAGACTTTTGCCATTTCTTTCCTATCATGTATCTGATCTGTTTAACCATTTGAATTAATTTGAAGACATTGTAATACTTCACCCCTAAATATTTCAGCATACATTTTCCTACACAAAAAGCATACAATTTAAACAAGAATTCCTTTATAGTATCTCAGTTGTCCCCCAAATATAATTTATAGCCATTAACCAGAATCCTCCAGATTCACAAGTTGCATTTAGTGGTTTTGTGTCTGTAGCTATATTTTTAAAATTTGAGGGCATTCCGTCACCACTTTTGTTTCCATGTTGAACTTGAAAATTCAGTAACAAAGTTTTACTACAGAATTAAGTTATCAACATCTTTGTGTATTATGGCTGCATTCATAGATATATTTACATAGTACCCAGAACTTAGAAAATTACTATTCTAGAATCTACAGCAGGGCTTGGCAGACTCTTTCTTGACAAGGCAGGGAATAAAGAGTTTAGGCTTTACAGGTCCAGAGGCAAAATCAAGAATATTACTTAAGTACTTATATAACCATTTAAAATGTAACCATTTAAAAATATAGAAACCATTCTCAGCTCATGGGCCATACAAAACAGGTAGAGGGTTGTTTGACCGACAGGTCATAGTTCATCCCCTCCCATTTCCAGGTAGTAGGGAATACTGTATGTGATCTTTTAAGTGTAGGGATATTAGAACGAGAAACAACCTCGGTTTGGCTAAGAAAATATTTGTTTTGGCGAGAGGTAGAGCAGTTTGTTTCTTTCTCTTTGACTTCTTGTGTGCTGGCTCTTAAGATCCATTATTTTAAAACAGAAGTTCTCATGCAGTAATGTTATTTATTTATTTAAAAAAATAAAACAGGTTTACTTGTATCCTGAAAGACAGTGTAACAGAAACACTGCCAAGGGTGAATATGACAGGAGCCATTTCTGGATATTCTTTCAAGCAATGCTCACACCAAATAAGTGGTAAGATGTCTTATTAAAATTCATAAATACTAGTTACTATGATACGTATAGTTACATCACACAGGGCTTTATAACTATAAAACAAAACCCTGCTGTATGGTCATAGAATCTCCAAATGAAGTGCCTTCAGTGTAGACTAAAAACTAAGTATGCATGTTGCCTCCCACCACCCCATTCATTAAAATTTACGTCATTGAACGACACGTCTTACTACATTAGTCCTCATCATTCATTTATTGCCTTTCTCTTTCCCAGCTTAAAGTTTTTATATAAAAGTCCTTATTAAACATATTACTTCAAGTCAAAAGAGCACCTGTAAAGTTTGAGATGACACTTGTCTTAATAGTGAAAAGATTCTTGAATAGGTTCGTGAATCAGTCAAGGGGTTAAGGAGACCAGGGAGGCCAGGGCAGAAAACTGAAACAGGAATTTACAAGTCTATATTGTTGCAATATAAGAAGGACATTGGCATCCTTTTGCTGCTTCCACCTGTGAGCAGAAATTAAGCAGATTAAGATGAAAACAAAGGATTTCTGAAGAACAGTGGCTGTAGGTGTCGAAAGAATAAGTCAGGAGGGACAGTTGCTAAGGTAGTGTTATTTCAGTTGCCCCTGGAGTCTGGAAGATCGCCATATTTTCTGCTTTTGTTTCCAGCTTGCAACAAAAATGTGTATGTGGGCCTGGACATGAAGGGCATGAACTATAATGGCTCGGTCGCCAGGAACGTTCAGGAATGCCAAGAGAGATGCACAAATGATGTGCACTGTCACTTTTTCACATACGCAACAAGCCAGTTTCCAAGCGCAGAGCATCGGTGAGTGAGCCATAGGCTGAGCCCAAGGACAGTAAGTAGATCGTTACATTATCTGATAGAAAACAGAATTTCTCTTCAGCCTGATGCCAAAATTCATTTTTAGCCCCTAAACGACATTTCTATAATAAGTACGGTGCTGATAAGTTTTCTTCACAGAAAATGCATTTAAAGCCCAACTTGGATGCATTTCCTTTATGGTAAGGAGTCTGTCCTTTACTGACATTGTTACATAAAAAAAAAATGCCTAACCCATCTCCTAGCTAATTTAAAAAGTGATACATTTCTTAATTGGCAGTTTTGAGACAGTTACAGTTGGTCTGGCTGTGCCATTCCTGGCCTAAAGGATTATAGAATCAAAAGGAAAAACCTTCTCAGACCTCTCTAAATCAAAGTTCCTGCCCCATACTGAATTTTGAAATATTCCAGAGATAAATGGGTAGGATATAAAAATGACCTGATCTCTAATGATTAATCTGTGTTCTCCTTTTTTAAAAAGTTTAGGGGAAAATGGCACTGACTTTTATATTTAGAAATATTTGCGAAGTTTTAGAGTTGTATAGTAAATTATACTTATCTAGAATCACAAAGAGAGAGAGAGAGAGAGAGAGAAATAAGTTCAAATGACTAGTATTTGGATTTACCTTTGGATTTTAACATTCCACTGTCCACATTCACAACAAGGACGTGAGTGCAAAGCAAATAAAGCAATAGAGATTTATTTCAAAAACACCAATGATAAAACAGAATCTTCAAATTAATTAGCAAACTTTTATGGTTTGTGTTTAGCTTAGTTCATACTAAATCTTTTTACATTTTTTACATCTAAGACTTAACACAGCATGGACAGCAAGCCAGGAACTTGGGAGGTGCTGGGCATTATAAAAAAGTTAAACTGCTCACATTGAGAAGGGCTTGAGAATTCATTGCTTCCTAACTGCCACTCTTCAGACCACCATCCCTGCAAAGCTGGCATTTGAGTGATGAAAAATAAAGTTGACACAATTCACAGGCCCACCAAGTCCTGGCAGAGCAAGGACTCAAGTCCAGCTGTCCAGCTCTCACATCCATGCTTTTCAGAGCGATCCTTTAGCTGTAATGCCCAGGCAGTGTCTAAATTGGAATTTCTTATCAACTTATGTTTTTTTCCTACTTGTATTTGGAAGAGTAAAACGTTTTTCCATTTTTGTTTTTATTCAGTAACGTTTGTCTATTGAAGTACACCCAAATGGGGACACCAACCAGAATAACGAAGCTCAGTTCAGTGGTGTCTGGATTTTCACTGAAATCCTGTGCGCTTTCTAATCTGGGTAACTATTATGTACTTAGTGAGGTGGTTTAGCCATTAAATAGTAAGTGCTGATGATATGTCTGATGGGCCTAACTTAGGATCCCCGTATGTGCTCACTGATGAAGTGGACCAAATGATCTTTTACCTTCTTCATGTGAAAAAATTCATTATGTCCTATATAATTAGAGCTATGTTTGAATTTAGAATAATCACATTTCCTAATTTAAAAGAAAATTTTAAAGATCTTGAGATAAACAAACTTTTAAAAAATTGTTATTATTTATTTCTTTAGAGCAATTTTAGGTTTGCTGCAAAATTGAGGGGAAAGTATATATGTCCCATACACCCCTGCCCCCACACACACGCAGACTCCCTCATTATCAACATCCCCCAGCAGAGTGGTACATTCGTTACAGTTGATTAACGTACACGGACACATCCTAATCCCCTCACGTCCACAGTTCACATTCTCATTCACTCTTGGTGTTGTATATTCTATGGGTTTAGACAAATGTATCATGACATTTGTCCGATGTCATTACAGTATCGTACAGAGAATTTCCACAGCCCTAAAATTCCTCTGTGCTCAGCTTATCATCCCTCCTTCACCCCCCCCAACCAACTTTTCATATGGCATTTACAAATACGATGACGGGGATTTTACTGGTTATGTTGGTGAACTGATTTCTTAAGCATGGTTTCTTCTGTTGTGCAGCTTGTATTAGGGACATTTTCCGTAGTACAGTGTTTGCAGACAGTAACATTGACAGTGTCATGGCCCCAGATGCCTTTGTCTGTCGCCGCATTTGTACTCACCATCCCAGTTGTTTGTTTTTTACCTTCTTTTCTCAAGAATGGCCAAAGGAATCTGAAAGGTAAGGAGTTAAGATTAATGTGCTATTTTTTAAAACAACTGCTCAAAATCCATGGTTAACAATTCTGAGCTACTACACATTTGATCTGAATATCTGCATTGGGTAGATCAAAGTTGCAAAGAAGAATTCCTAGCTTCTCCCTCTTTCCAATCCCCACTTAATGGCCACACATCCCAGGTTAGCAAGGACTCTTGTTTTCTTCAGCTGGGGGAGGTCCCTGCCTTCAGCAAAGGGAGAGTTGCCTAGTTCTGAACAGAATGAAGAAAATATGGATGGCCATTAAGAGGCAACTTAGTTCAGTGCCCACTTTGAGATCGTTCAACCTGGAGCAGAACGAGTGGGAATTTCAGCGAAATGTCAAATCCAAAGTGAAGTGGAAATGAAGGCCTGTATTAATGGAATTGGGGGTAATTGTGGAGGGAGGTTTGAGAATCGAGATGCTGTTTCCCTACTGATGGGTATTAACACAGGAGACCATAATAAAGCCTAGGAAATTTCTTTGGTCATTAAAGGGATATCTGTTGGGGTTGCTGCCCTCATTAATAAGACTCACGAAAAACAAAACAAAACAAAAAACCAAAAACCTTAAGATTAAGTCTGCTTCAAAAATCTAGGTTCTCTATATTATCTGAATCAGAATTCTCAGAATCCTTGGTATTTTCTTGACTTAGCTGCCCATGTGGGGAGTGTGTCCCCAAGAGCAGTCCAGCCAGCGTAAGCCCTCAAGTTCCTTGTCCATCAAGCAAGTATGGTTTTCCATTGAGTGACTTTCAGAAGTACTAAGTCTGTCACATGAAAATATATCTGTTGCTTTCATTTACTCAACAACATAATTTATTTGGTGCCTACTGTATGCAAGGCACTGTTCTAAACACAACTGATACCATTAGTGAACTAAATAGATAAAAACCCTGCCCTACTTGGACCAGAGTGGAAGTGACAGAGAAGTAATCAGATTGGGATCTATTGTCCATGTAGGGCCAATAAGATTTGCTGATGAATTTGACGTCAGCTCTGGAGGAAAGAAAGTCAGTGATAGCTCTGAGACTTTGGGCCCAGGGAACTGAATGGATGAAGAAGCCGGTGGTGGGGGTGCAGATTTCATGAGGAGCAGATTTCAAGAGAGAAGAGATGCCTACTAGACATCCAGAGAGAAGTGTTGAATTGGCCAATGGAAAGAGAAATCTGGAACTAAGAAGAGAGGTTTATGTTCTAGATCTGTGTTCGGGTGTCACCAGCATACAGCTGGTAATTAAACCGACTGAAACTGGGTGAGACCATCAGAGGAACAGATGCAGTCAGAGAAGAAAGGTTCAAAGATTGAGCCTTGGGACATGATAAATGTCACAAATTAGAAAGATGGCTTTGTACTGTTGGGTTAATCACTCTTCTTTTTCTTTTTTATTCCTTTTACAAAATTCCTAATCAATGCCTTTAAGAGAAGTAACATATTGGATCCTCGATACAGGGTGAGAGAGGGAGATGGATGCTACAAGCCAAGACTAGGCTTTTTAAATTTAAATTAATTAAAATTAAATAGAACTATATATTCATTTCTTCTGCTGTATTGGCCACGTTCCAAGTGCTCACTAGTGGCTATTGACTCGGATGGCACAGATATGGACTATTTCGATCATTGCAGAAAATTCTGTTGGACAGCACTGCTCTAGACTGTGATTTGGGGCTAATTAGGAGAAGTTCCTTCCTTCCAGGAAGATGCAGTCTGTGTTGGCTTTCATTTATCCCTGTCTAAGCCAGGAATTAATCGGCCATCCAGAGTCATCCAGCTACTCTGGATGGCAGATTTCTCTGTAGCATGAAAATTATGGAATCTTTGAGATGGGCTAGGAGTGTTGAAAGAATGCAGGTAAAGAAGGAAAATGCTAGGAACACTGACAATAGAACCAGCTCAGAAAATTTTTATGGAGGCAAGTGGCTTGGTTTTGAAGATTTGTCTACCACAAATCACGGGGTCTGACTCAGTGATTTATGAAGAGTACTTGGAAAATGAGAAAATTTTCACTGTTCAATACCAACATGAATTGCCTTTTATATGTGCTATAAAAATAGTTCTTTGATATGTCTTACATGATATATTTACGTTACCTCCTTTTTTTTTACGCTTAGAAATCTTTGTCTCCTGAAAACATCTGAAAGTGGATTACCAAGTACACGCATTAAGAAGAACAAAGCTCTTTCTGGTTTTAGTCTGCAAAACTGCAGGCACAGTGTCCCAGGTAAACAGCAAAAGCGCTTTCTTCTGATCGAGCTTAGCAAACCTGAGGTTGACGAGCGCTAAGGTTTTGTGTCTCATATCTGATCTGTGGTTTGCTGCCTAGTGTTCTGTCACTCCTCATTTTACCATGACACCGATTTCTTGGGAGAAGAATTGGACATTGTTGATGCGAAAGGGCATGAAGCCTGTCAGAAAATGTGTACCGATACCATCCGCTGCCAATTTTTTACCTATTCCCCATCTCCAGAATCTTGCAACGGAGGGAAGTAAGACCTATGACGTGTTACATAGATGCTCCTGTCCCATCTTTTTGAGGGGTGCCTTGTGCTTATAATATTTTGTTTCCAACCTGCAGGGGTAAATGTTACTTAAAACTTTCTTCAAATGGATCGCCAACTAAAATACTTCATGGGAGAGGAGGTATCTCTGGATATACATTAAGGTTATGTAAAATGGATAACGGTGAGTTTAACGTTACCTGAGGAAAAAAAAATACATCTGAAGGAGTTGTTCTTTTTTATTTTTTTTAAAAGATTTTATTTATTTATTTGAGAGAGAGAGAATGAGAGATAGAGAGCACGAGGGGGAAGGGGGTCAGAGGGAGAAGCAGACTCCCCGCCGAGCAGGGAGCTCGATGTGGGACTCAATCCCGGGACTCCAGGATCATGACCTGAGCCGAAGGCAGTCGCTTAACCAACTGAACCACCCAGGCGCCCTGAAGGAGTTGTTCTATACCAAATACATCATGACAGAGAGAGTCGATAATAGCCACAAAGGGGAAAAAATTAGTACAATAATGAACTTAGATGCAATTTTCTGTTATTTTTGCTCCTGTCACCCAGGCTGACCATGTTTTAGAGGTGAATATTGAGCCTTAACTAAACTCTGCATTGCCTAGTATTAAATGAATGTGTTTTAATTTAACACATTTATACAGCTGGTATTTCATGGTGAGACTCAGGTTTAGCCAACACTTTGATGTTTGATTCTTGTTATGAAGGCCAATGATCTTATTATCCTTTAAAACTGAATATCAACCAGGATTTTGGTTAGTCAGATCATTCATTTTCTGTCCATTGGCCACTACTTGACCTTTAATTGAAACATAAATAGTTATCATATGTTTGAAAAATTATGCATTTATTCAAGAAATAAAGTAGCTCCTTTTCAAGGGCCTTCATTCTTTCAGATTGCCTCCAAGTGTTCTGCATATCTATGATTACTGGCAAAAATTTACAGTAAAACCATGTTTAGTAATAACAATGAGTGTGGTAGGGTAGAAAGGAAATTGTCCACATTAAAGAAGACCTATAATAACATAAAAATCATAACGGAAATCAGATCAGCAGGGGCCAATTCCAGTGGCTAATTTCTGAGCATAGTAGCAAGGGCTGGTTTGTAGGCAAACAGAATGATCTAAGGAACAGAATCCCCAACAGGGAAGAATATACCACACTGCTCCCTCAGTTACCCGTTATGACTTCAGTACTTACTGATTTACATAAAACTACATTTTAGACCTTTATTGCTTAATGCCCAGTACTATAAAACACTACAAATTTAAGATTCAACTGAGATTTAGTGAATAAAAAGAAATGATGATTATACTTTGTAATAACTTTCAAAGTATAAAAATCTTTTGCATCAGAACCATTTCTCTATGAGAAGGTGAGTAAATCCTTAACTTCCGAGAACTTGTTTCATGGCATATACAATATCGTGTCCAATGCTAACATCCTAACTAGGAAACCATGCCTTTCTGGAGTGTAGAGGGATCTAGTGGGAATCTTCGGATGGCCCAAGCTCCTTTAAAAAGCCAGCCAATGAAGTTGTATCTCAAATATTCTCTGTTTTCCTCACAATACATTGACCTGAGACAGAAGGAACATTTACGATAATTCTGTCATCTTAGTTCTGCTAAGCACTAGAAGGGACACTTGGCACTTGGCAGATTTTGTTGGTGGTGATGTTGATATAGTTTCTAAAGTGGGAATCAGCACTTATACCTTAAATTGCAGAATCCATTCCCCACCCTCCTTCTTTCATTATCTTCTTCTCTGATGAATGTATGGATTCTGGTCTGTGAAGGCTACAGAATATATCACGTGGAAACTGATAGCTGAAGCAGAAAATACAAGGTAAAAGGACATCCTATGACTTTTTAGGGCACCTTCTGAAACTAGATAATTAGATTTTCCTGCACTATACTAGATAAAATAATACCCTAGTGGGAGGGGATATCTACCTGAGATATTTATCATGTCTTATACTGTCATTGGTCTTCATAACTTTTTGAAGATACAGAGCAATTGCCATCAAAAGAAATGTTTCCTGACACAAAATCTAACGCTAAACACATATATCCAGCATTTTGTTTAAACTGAGAGACCAAAGAGAATGAACAAGACCTATTATTTATCCCTAAGAAAGTCTTTCTTGTTTGTAACATATTTTAGTTACTGCTTACCTATTAATTGTCCTAAACTTTGCCTTTCCTTTCTTGTAAATCATAACGGCTTCCCTGTTATTCCAGAATCTAGTCAAAATCTTCAAAATGTTTCTCTGAAGCCTATCTCACCCCATCTACTCTCAGGTGAGAACTCTTCTCTCAGCATCCCAGCCTGTTTAAGCTTTCACAAGCACATCAAGCGTGTTCCTGCCTCCGCGTGTTACCAACTAGAATTTTCTCTAAGACTTGTTTTCCTGACCTCTCCTTCTGTTTGAAGTCTGCCCCAGGATTATACATCCATTTTCTGGTTGAGGAAAGAACGGCCTAGAGAGGTTGTTTTACACCTACAAAGCCAGGGAACGGACCATCTAGGACTTGGCTTTTGACTAGTGATTCTTTTGCTAATTTCACACTCCTCCTTTAGCTAAGGCCACGAAGCTTCCCTGATCCTCTGGGCCTTATTGTTCTGAGTGTGTTCTGGGTGTAGCATGTTGACATCACCGGGGAGCTTACTAGAAAGAGTTTCAGGTCTCACCCCATACTGAATCAGAATCAGCATGGGTGATTAAATAAAGTAAAAATAAATAGGTGATAAAAATAAAGTAGGTAGAAATAAAATAGGTGATAAAATAAAGTAAAAATAAAAGATAACCCGGTGATCCATACCCACATTTAAATACGAGAATTGCTCTAGAAAACTGTTGTCTATGCACACCTCATCCCCACTCTCCCTAGGTTACTGGGCCAGATTTAGCCAAGGCTCCCATCAGGAGGGTGGATGCTCATGTTTGGCATCCCAGGAAGTAGAAGTAGACTAGACTGTTCTGCCCAGGGCAGCTAAGACAGGAAGAAACAGAGGGGTAAATCAGAATCAAAGTCCTTGGAAAGTATCAAGGGTTGAACCTAGAGAACCTCAAACTGTCAACAAGGCCAAAAGGCAGAAGCAGTTCACAAACAGAAGAGCAGCCCAGGTCTGGATGGAACCCAGCTGGAGCAGGAGAGACTGGGACCAAAGGTCAGCCTGAGGGGAAGATGATGGGGGGAATTGGATAGATGCTGTCAACTCAGTGGAAGGTGCTCACTTTTCTTTATAATAGCATTCTCAAACTTCAGCAGGGCTGATTGAAATTCAGATTACTAGGCTCCGCTGTCCAAGTTTCTGATCTGTTAGGTCTGAGGGAAGCTCAAGAGGTTGCATTTCTAACAAATTCCCAGGTGATGTGATAGGTCCAAGGGCCACACTTGATAACTACTGCTTTGAAAGAACCATCAGGGTTATCATGTGAGGGAAGATAAGACTGCATGCAATACCGGATGAGACTTTCTTTGGGGGCATGTAATTACAAGGTGCCTTAGTCATTCCATTTTCCTGTGCATGCTTTTCTTGCCAGCTTGATTATAAAATTTCTTCAAGTCAGGGTCATTATAAAATATGGAATCCAGGGAAGGTTTTCTCCTCTTTGTGCCTGAAGGAACATAACTACTGATGGAAAAGGAAGATTTAGGAAGCTACTCATTGCAGCCCTTCTGTTGCAGAGTGTACAACCAAAATCAAGCCCAGAATTGTTGGAGGAACAGCATCTGTTCCTGGTGAGTGGCCATGGCAGATAACTTTGCATATCACGTCACCCACCCAGAGACACCTATGTGGAGGCTCCATCATTGGAAACCAGTGGATACTAACAGCTGCTCACTGTTTCGACGAGTCAGTACAATTCCTGTTTTTATTAGTCCCCAGACTCACACATATATTAAATCTATCATTAGCATTTTAATAAATACTTTAAAAATGTAAATTATCCTATTTGCTAAATTAAATTTCTAGAGTGAAGGAAAAAAAAAGGCAAAAGGGAAGAACCACTTATGGTCTACCAGCATCAGATTAGGTGCAGGAACATGATGGCATAGTATTTCACTTTCCCATTTAAATGCATACACACGCCCAGGAGTGTCCTTGCTATTTCCCACCAGTGCATATCTTCTATGCATTGTCTCGGGCCTTGGGTCCAGAACTAAACACAAGGAGAATTTCCCCTTCTCTAAATCTAATATTCTCTCTCTCCTCCGCTTCTTCTTCCCTCTCTTCTCTCTCCCCCTTCCTCTCTCTCTTTCTCTCTCCCTGTGTTTCCAAATACAGAAGGAAGAGTTCATTAAAATCCTCAAATTGGATTCCCTGCTTAGGTCAATTTCAATATTGGCCAGACCTAAAAGCTCCATTGGGAGAGTATATGTATCCCAGGGAATTTTAGTTGGCCAAACTTGCTCTTTGCACTTCAGTATTCTCTGAATTTCCAGACACGGTATTGTGTGTTTGTTTTTGTTTTTCATCAGTATGTAGCTAACTCACATTATAACTCACAGATATGTTTGAAGTCAATAGTCTCCTTTCCCCTTTTTTTTTTTTTAACCTTTTCCATATGGGAAAATGTAGTACCAGAAAATCCAAGTGAATTTCTCAGGATCACAGGTAATAATGCTAGGGTTGAGACTAGAACCTGGAACTCTTCATGAGAGGGAGATCAAGAAAGAGAATGAGAGAGAGAGAGAGAGAGAATGTGTGTGTGCATGTGTGTGTGTGTGTGTGTGTGTACGTCTTGGGCGGAAAGAGCCTTCATTCATTTTTGTGTTTAATATATACTAACCCAGAGCTTTTTACAGGAGGAATATGTGAGTGAAAAATCTTAGCATGAAATCACTCCTTTCCCTCAAAAAGCCCACCACCTGTAGAAAACATTAGTAATATGTATGTAGGTAATTAGCAATATAGCTCAAATATTTGGGAATTATTTGGTAATGGGAATTTCTTTTGCTCTTATTGTTTATTCCTTAGGGTAGAGTCACCTAAAATCTTGCGTGTCTATAGTGGCATTTTAAACCAGTCAGAAATTAAAAAGAACACATCTTTCTTTGGGGTTCAAGAAATAATAATTCATGATCAATATGAAGTGGCAGAAAGCGGGTATGATATTGCCTTGTTGAAACTGGAAACTGCAATAAATTACACAGGTATGTTGAAATTAGTCATTCAACATGAGTACCTTCAATGAGTACCTAGATGTAATGTTTAACACCTCCAGATTCATGGCCTGAACCCAGCAATCGCAAGGTGGTTTGATCATGAAAGAGAGAGGGTCTGCAAAGCTAGTCTTTTAGTCTGTTAAGACTGGCACTCTTTCCTGATTATTAAAAAAATAAAAAATAAAAAAAATCTTACTGTGGGGTGTGGGTGAAGAGCTAAGTTTTCTGCAGGCTTTCTCAGATGCACCAAATGACATAACTCTATAATATACTGGAATATTAAAGATGATTTATATCTCTTAGGGACTAAAGAATTGCAGATCAGAACAAGTAAGCACTTTCTACAGGGTCACAGACCTACTTAGAGAGATAGAGCTCATGGGGAGGCCTGTGCCTTGATTCCCCCTCATTCCCTCACCCACCTAGTGTGTGATGGATAATGCCGAACATGAGGAATGAAAATGAATGGCAATGAGGCAAAACCCAAATATAATAAATAGAGAACACACTATATGATAAAAAGCGAAAGAAGAGAGTCTCTCCTGGGAGACAAGATATATTTTGATTCTGATGACTAAACTATGATTTTTTAAAATTTAGATGCTCAGAGACCCATATGTCTACCTTCCAAAGGAGATAGAAATGTAATATATACTGATTGCTGGGTGACTGGATGGGGGTACCAAAAGTTAAGAGGTAAGAAATGATGTTTCTCAGTGTGCTCCATCCTAAAGGTAAAGAACATAGCTCAGTTTTACCCTTTTCTGCTGTATCAAGGCATACAGCTAAAATACGAGTAAAATAATCACATCCTTCAACTACAGAAAGCATGTTAATAAAAATGAAAAGGCAGGGCGCCTGGGTGGCTCAGTCAGTTAAGCGTCTGCCTTCAGCTCAGGTCATGGTCCCAGGGTCCTGGGATCGAGCCCCGCATCGGGCTCCCTGCTCCGCGGGGAATCTGCTTCTCCCTCTCCCTCTGCTTGCTGCTCCCCCTGCTTGTGCTCTCTCTCTCTCTCAAATAAATAAATAAATACATAAATAAAACCTTAAAAAAAATGAAAAGGCAAAATTACCCAAGTGAGGAGGATCCCATAACTGTTTGATTGGAAATTTTAAATATGACAACCTCTTTAAAGACTAATTATTTTTGATGAAGTTCAGTGTGAAACTTTGCACTTTCCATGAAATATCCTGGACTGTTATCCAGTTGTTTTCTCTGGCCAGTAATTCCAGTTAGAGGCATACTTAGTTTTGAACTTAATGTTAACAAACAATCTCTTCTCCATACTTTGTAATTATAAAAGTTTAATGAGGTAAACCTCATATTTTTTCTAGATTTTTATGTAAGTATGACTTTGATTTTAAATTCAGATCTTTATATTATATATATGATTATTCCATTAACAAGCCAAAAATTTTTTTTCAGGCAAAATACAAAATACTCTCCAGAAAGCTAACATACCCTTGGTGACAACTGAAGAATGCCAGATAAGATACAGAAGGCATAAAATAAGCAGTAAGATGATCTGTGCAGGCTATAAAGAAGGAGGGAAGGATGCTTGTAAGGTAAGAGTGTTTTCAACTAGTTGAGTATATTCACATTAGAATGTTTAGTGCATTTTTTTTTTTTTGAGAGAGAGCGAGAGAGAACATGCGCACAAGTGGGGGAGGGGCAGCAGGAGGAGAGAATCCCAAGCAGGCTCCACACATGGAGCCTGTTGCGGGGATTGATCTCATGACCCTGTGATCATGACCTGAGCTGAAATCAAGAGTTGAACTCTTAACTGACTGAGCCACCGAGGCTCCCCAGAAAGTTTAATGCATTTAAAAAGCAGTCTTCTGGGAGCCATGGTATATTTGTTTTACTTACACTGAAGTTTATTAAAGAGCCAAGAACAAAATTTTAGGCAAAATCACTCTGAGGAACATGTATTTAAGATGAGAAGCATCTGAACTCATCTGTGCACCTTTTCTTTCCCCTCCCCATCACAGGGAGACTCAGGGGGCCCCCTGTCCTGTAAGCACAACGAGGTCTGGCATTTGGTGGGCATCACCAGCTGGGGAGAAGGCTGCGGTCAGAGGGAACGGCCAGGGGTTTACACCAACGTGGTTAAGTATGTGGACTGGATTTTGGAGAAAACTCAAGCAGTGTGAGAGTCCCCAGATGCTATTTGACACCCTGAAAGGCAAATCAGATTATTTCTGGGAGGAGGGTTTGGATTGCCCTGAAGACAGACGCTGGGCTGCCATTTTCCTCCACAGGTTATGGTACTGAGACAGTAACGCATTGAAGGGGGTTGGTATTTGTGAGAATGTGCCAAAAGAAACAAATGGTCATTTTCAAAATTTCCATTCTATGATAATCTTAGTTTGTTTTCAGCATACAGTCTCTTGCTTTTTGATCACACGTTACTGAGCCAAAGAAATACTATACGGTGATAGTTTTTAAGATTCAAGAATCAAGTTGTGGTACCAGAGGCTCCGGTAGAACTACCAAAAGCAACCACCGTAAAAAGATTCGTGAAGCGAGAAATGGGAGCTAGACAAAACGGGACAAGGACAGTCACCCTCAGTTTGCAAGAATCTGTATTTTGCCTACATGGACATCTTTCTTTTGTGAAAGAAGAACTTGACTGGCTTCAATGGTCGGTTTTTAGAATAATCAGGAATTTTTGTGATTTCAATTTTTTTTTTTTGAGAGGGAGAGAGAGAGAGGTAGGCGGGGGGAGGGGCGGAGGGGGGAGAGAGAGAGAATCTTAAGCAGGCTCCATGCTCAGCACAGAGCCTGACACAGGGTTTGATCCCACGACCCTGAGATCATGACCTGAGCCGACATCAAGAGTTGGACGCTCAAGCAACAAAGCCCCCCAGGCGCCCCTGTCATTTCAATTTTTAATGTGTTTTCAAATTAGTTTGGGTAGACACAAGCCATGAGTGAGTGTGAATGTAGACTCTAGAATATCTATATGGGAAAGGATTGAAGGCTGTAATTCACCTGAAAGGGATATCTTATGGGAAGAATCTTAAAGTTGTACTTGCCTAGAAAACTATTGGTGCAGAGATTGTATATTTATTCGGTGTAGTTCTGGGTAAGGGAAGCTGATCGAGGTGAGGGGAGCAAGGTAGAGCCTTCCCAAGACAATCTGCCACTGTGAGTGTGAGTTTACAAATCTACATTCATGGTAATAAAGGGACTGGACAGAAATCGATACAAAGTACATCCAGACTACAGGGAAATAATTTGAGAACAAGTGGATGGCTATCATAGAGGCTTCATTATCTTCAAAGCAGCTCCCTGTATGCTCAGTGTTGGGGTTTTCCCTTCAGTGCGAGTATTTGCCTGGTTATTGTTTCTGATGTGGTGTAATAACTAGAATGTGCATTCTCTCCACTGCAGTTTTCAACATGTGTCCACAACTTTACATCTCATCCGGTATGAAAAATACTTAGCACACTGAACTATGAGGACACAGTGGTAAGCAAGTAGCTATGTCCCTACCTTCACGGAGCCCCAGTCTAGTTAGCATGAACAACAAAAATAAAACAAGTACACAAGTATGAAACTTCAACGAGGGGGATGCACAGGGCGCACTGACAGGAGAGAGGAAGAAGAGCATTTGGGGCAGGTTCAGAAATTGGGATAAAAATGAGTTTGGCTGAGGAAGGCAAACAAAAAACAAAAGCAAGCAGAACCCCAAATCAAAAAGACCGAGATGGTCTAAAGGGACCAGATCCAAAACGCTTATGGAGTCAAACAAGACTGAGACCGAGACTTGAGCACCGTTAAAATTACCAAACAGCAGTAATAACTTTTTTTATTATCTGCTTATTACCTTAGTAGTCTTGATGGAACACTTCACATTAAAAAAAAAAACTGTTGGGATATAATTCCTCATAGATAGAGATCTTTCCTCTCTATTCCCCATTTTTGCCTTTTTCGTTGTTCAAAAGGAGACGGAGGGGCATGAAAGGTGGAGGAGACCATGTGTTACTGATCCATTTCTGAATAAATGTTCTTTAAAAGAGGGAAGAGAGGAAGATCTTTCTGGAAAGTCTTTCCTGACAAATATTTGAGAAAAACATACACGTTAGTTTTGTCATACTTAACATTGTATATTATCTTAATTTTTGAACAGTATGTATATCCCCATGATTCAGAAATGAAAACACTGGGAGAAGGTATAAAATATATCTTATACCCATAATGAGAAGGTTCCCTGATTCACACCAAAAAGATTGCACACCCTAACACTGTTTAGCACTGTTCTCTTTTTCATGCTCTGCCTTGGAAATATTCCTGATTGGTACACAATGGGCTTCCTCAGTCTGTTTTTTATAAAAGTATGGTATTCCGTGTGGGGATGCCAAACACCAGCCGCCTACTGATGGACACCTAAGTGGTTTTCAATTTTTTTCATTCATTCATATCTAGTAAATGTGTAGCATATATTCCAGAAGTAGAATTGCTGAGAACAAAACAAAAAGAGCAAATGCATTTGTAATTTTGATAAATATAATCCAATTTCTCTTCAAAAGCCTGTGGCAATTTTCTCTCCCATTAGCAATAGAAGAGAGGGTCACACTTTGGCTCCCTTTATGACATCAAACTTGGGAATTTTTGACATCTGATAGTTGGAAAAAGGCATCTCAACGTAGTTTTTTGTAGTTTTCTTAATATAAATGACACTAAACATCACATGTATAAGGTCACCAACTTATTAACAGCTTTTTATTTAAATATTAGTAGTTACCATGTAGACAAAAATAGAGTATGATCCTTGCAGCCTTATAAACATGGTAAGAATTCTTGCAAGAAAGAAAGAAAAACACTTCCAGAGCTTATCTTGTTCACACTGGACAGTAGCTCAGTATTGTAAAAATATTGGTTGGCTATCCTTCTTCTTGCATGTTCCAGACATAAATTTGGGGTGGAAGATTTGTGTGCATCCAGTGATGTAGCCTATCCTCCTTGCCCTGGGAATGAGTCTGTGGCTAAGCAGGTCTAGGTAGCTGGCACATGGCCTCCCCCAGCTACTGTGATTGGCTCAGAGATGTCAGTCTGAGCAACTTTTAAGACTTTGTCAAGGGAATGGCTTTCTCCTCCTCCTCCATGTGAATGAAGAAGCACTCATCTTGGTTGTGGCACCAGCAGTTTTGAGAAGCCAGCCCAGGGCCCACCGAGACATACAGAATGCCCGAAGCCTGAACGAACTCTGGGCTTCCTTGTTTCATAGCAATAAATCCCTTTTCGTGTTTAAGGCAGTTCAAATTGGGTTTTCTATTACTTGCAGCTGAAACACTGGGATGCACTGGGACTTAGTGACCTAAAGTATTATTACCCTGATTCAATTAAATTTAACCTACATATATTAGGCACTTATAACTGTACTATTCGGCAGGACATAGTTTATGTTTTCTTCTGATTTTAAAAGTTCTATTTTCTTGAATAATTTTGGTTGGGACTCTTTACAGAGCCATCTCTCTCTGTCTATGAGATGAGTGGCGCTCCAGGGCAGTGAGTAATGAGGCCACACACGGCCACACCTAGTGCGAGCCTCATAGGCCGGCACCCTGGGCACTGGTAGGTTGCCATTATCACAGATTCTAAGAAGCGAACCCGAACTTTGGAATGAGAATCATATACAGTATTAAGGCATTTAAGAAAGACTTTGTAAACAACACATTTTGTATTATGTATGTTACACTTAGGGCCCTACCTGTTGTCCAACCTCATTAAAGAATCAGGGTACCTGATCCATTTTGATGAAGAGACCTCTTTCCCTCTGGTCCTGTTCAGTCCCTCTTCTCTCTTCATCCTCTGGGTTCTACATTGTGCTAACGTTCCTTTGTCCTGTGCTTTTCCACACCTTACACCGATCTGGGTTAGAACGGGCTTTTCACTTTCCTTGCGGGAGAGGATTTCCACATTCTGGTTGACAGTGACTTGAAGGTCCCCTTCAGAGAATTCACCAACCACACCGATGTTCCAGTAGCAGTTACTGGTGGTTGTGTGTTGTCACAGTAGGTTTCTCTGTCCGTGTGCCTTTCTACATGACTTTTGCCATTTCCAAGGCCATTCCAGAGGAATGTACGCGTGTGTGTGTGTGTGTGTGTGTGTGTGTGTGTGTGTGTGTGTGTGTGAGAGAGAGAGAGAGAGAGAGAGAGAAAGTGAGAATGAAATGAATATTTAACACCTCAGCTTCACCTCCTCTCTGGGTCTCAATGCTTCCTCATCTTCATATGTGGTTTTTGTTTTAGGGCTTCTGTAACAAGTTTATTCTCTCACAGTTATGAAGACTAGAAGTCTGAAATCGAGGTGTCAGCAGGGCCTCACTTCCTCTGAGGCCACCAGGGGAGGGTCCTTCCTTGCCTCTTCCAGCCACTAGTGGCCCCAGCTGTTCCCTCGCTTCGGGCTGCCTCCCTCTGACCTCTGTCTTTTGTCCCCACATGGCCTCCTTCCCTGTGTCTCTTCCCCTCTTCTTGTAAGGATGCCAGTCATATTGGATTAAGAGCCCCAACTTCCTGTGTAGAGTATATACTGCAAATATTATATCATTTACTGTCATTATCCATTTAACCCAAATGTTCAGAGAAGAGACTATATTCAAATGACTCGTACAGTAACTGGCACAAAACATATCCAATAAATGACTTCCCTCCCTTTTGCCCTTGGGATATCAGGTAATTTTGTGACAAATGTAATACTATATGGTGGGATTTCCAGATGAAGATTGTAATTGTGCATGTGTGTGTTTGTTTTACCTAAAAAGATGTCAACTTTTATCTACTGAGGCAGTTCTCCCACTTCACCCAACACCCCCCAGAAAGTTGTGCAAACTTTGTAACCAAAGGAACTTTCCAAGGACACTGTGCTGTGCATGGGCAGGAATTTCTAAATTTGGTGAGGATCTGTAGGTAATATCAATGCTTGGATAGTGTCAAAAGAACAGCCAGGGCGGCACTCGTGACCTTGGTCGGAAAGACACCTTAACAAAGTATACAAAATATGAAACCTTTTTTCATTCCATGGAAAACAGTATCAACCACAAAGTAGGGGGTATTTTCTGACAAGTCTCTGCTGCTACTACTTAAAATAATTATCCCCATTATAAGAATACTGGTAAAGCAGTGAAGAGAAATCAAGGCCAGAAGTTCCTTTCTCAGGAGTATCTATATAATCAAACTACTACTTTGTATTTGGCTTGGTGGATCTATTTTTCAAGTCATTACTTCACTTAGTTGAGGGAAGGATTAATAAAGCTATTTTAGAGTGACATTTCTGCATCATATATATTTCAATGTGTTTGTAGAGTGGCAGCAATCAAGGTAGGACTGTTTTTCCAGACTCAAAAGTTAATTTTTCTTTATGCAGATTCTACTTTGTAAATGAGAAACAAAATGAAAAATCTCAGGTATGCCTGGCAGCTTTAACATTCTGACATCAGGACATGAGTTTAGCAGCATATTGATGGCTGCGCTGGAGGTTATAAAAACTGTGTGGCTCCACTATGACTGAGGTGCTCAATTTGTTCATCCTTCCAATTTATCTGAATTCTGGGCATTTTACACTGATATCTAGGTTTCCAGTCCCCCACTCCCCACCCCGCACTACTCAGGGTATTAAATCCCATGTGAAGGGAATTGTCTCTGCTGTCCTGAGGGACACATTAGAAACAGGTTTCTAAGATGCTGCACGTTACCCACAGGCATTTTTTTTTAAAGATTTTATTTATATATTTGAGAGAGAGAATGAGAGAGAGAGAGAGCACACACATGAGAGGAGGGAGGGTCAGAGGGAGAAGCAGACTCCCCGCCAAGCAGGGAGCCCGATGCGGGACTCGATCCCGGGACTCCAGGATCATGACCTGAGCCGAAGGCAGTCGCTTAACCAACTGAGCCACCCAGGCGCCCAACCACGGGCATTTTACATTAAGCTGCTCTTCTGTCTGTACCCAAGGCATCGACACTGCAGGTATTTCAGGAGATGTATGTTCTCCTCCCTCCTTCCTCCAAATTCCAGCGGCTTCTAGTTCAGTGTTGGGGAATAGTGTATGTGGAAATAAACCAGGAGCTTCTTAAGCAGCCTTTTAAACAATCCCAAGGAAGGGGTGACCATAAGGCTATCCCATCATTAGCACTTCGTTCTGTCCCAAAAGAAATGGACATTCTAGAGTTAAGCGGAGAGCTTGTTAAATGGATAGCCTAAACCTGAGATTCAGTAGGTCCAACGATCAGTGATTCGTATTGTTAATAATATCATTTTGATTAACAGAAATGAGAAAAAGAATACAAATAAGGAATTACAAATGAGGAAATGAATACGGATAGGGAATTACAATCTCTACCTCTTACGCAGTGCCTGCTACGTGCTGCATACTGTTCCGTGTGCTTTACCCCTCCTACCACCTCCTACTCCTTATTACCACCATGTATGAGAAGGTGTTTTTCCAGTACATCATAATGTTGTTTTTACAGGGAAAAAACGAAACATCAGTGGGTACATATCTTCAGCTTAATTCTCCATTGTCCCACTAGATGGCACTTTGATACCTCTTTTTGTTACATTTTAAACCACAGCGTCCAGACAGAATGCACTTAATTTATCTAAACAATTTTATGTAGCTACAATATCTGGAAACATTAAATCAACTGCTTCAATTCAGGTACGCTTGACTTTTCAAATATAATTGTTGCAAATAGTCTCTAGATAGTAGTTTCTCCTTTAAATATGCTCCAGAGTCCCCAGCTTTGGGGACTTGCTTCCCTTTAGTGACTAACTACTGTGAGCTCCCAACACTGGGTGCACAGGGGGTCGAGGTGCACAGCTGTGCCCCTCAGACACCGGTAGGGCTGCAGGTGGACAGCTCTCCTGTGTTTCCCCAAACCATCCCTCTTGTCATTTGCCGTGTTGCTGAGTCACGTGGCTCAGGACTACTTCTGGCCGTGGCTTTGTGGATTCCTTTAAGCCACTGCTATCCTCCCCACACTTTTCTACCACCCCCCCAACCCTCTGGTCACTCCCTGCCTCTCCCCCACACCTGCTTTGCTGAACATGGGAGCAGAAAGCCTTCCCTTGATTACTCAGAATATTAACATCAAGTTGCAAAATGAACACAATCTCTGAATACTAGAGGCTTGATGGTAGAAAAGAAAAAGAAAAAAATACCACCTCCACAAACACATACACGCACGCACGCACACAGAAGGGACGTGGACACAGTCACTCCAAAACTCCACGGGTCAAGGTCGTTCAAGGACGTTTCCCTGGCTGTGTGCGGCAAGGCCCAGCTCAAGCACACTCCAGCCACGGAGCTCGCGGGGACAGAAGCAGGTTTGGTGGGGCAGACGCTCACACGGTTCTGTGACTACAGTAGCCCCTACCATCCGGTTTCAGTTCCCCGGGGTCCGGAAGCAGCTGCCCCTCGTTCTGACTCAGAGTCACAACGTCAACGGCAGCCTCACGCTACGTACGTCACAAAGCGCCGGCGGGTATTTACCTCACTTCCTCCCCTGCGTCTGCATTTCATCACCTCGCAGCATCCCGGGAAGAAGGGTGAGTACCTTGGGGGAATATGTTGAGAGAGAGAGCGCGAGACCACATTCACGTAACTTTTATTTCAGCATATTGTTACAGTTGTTCTTATTAGTTACTGTTAATCTCTGAGTGTGCCTCATTTATAAATTAAACTCCATTACAGGTATGTCCGTGTAGGGAAAAAAACCATGGTAGAGAGAGGGTTTGGTAGTGTGTGTGGTTTCAGGCATCCACTGAAGGTCTGGGAACGTACCCCCATGCATGGCAGTGGGGGAACTTCTCTGTGCCCTAGAAAGCCTCTTAGGGCCAGAATGTTCATCTGTATTTGGTTTGTTCACATCATGTGAACAGAGCAAAGGCCTGACGTATGGATCTTCCCTGACTCGTGAACAGTGTGCAGTACGTTGGCCGGCTGGCTTAGGAGCTTCTAAAAAAAAGAAAAGAAAAAGAAAGGAAAGAAAGAAAAACTGGTGGAAAGACAATGTGGGGAACAAGGATTAAGGATGCCGTTCTTGATAGGGCTCAGTGTGAAATCCTCATAGCTTCCAAAGGCGCCCACCAGAGGGTGCAGTTATCCTAAGAACTGCATACCAACGCCAGGCAACAGTTTGGAGAAGTTGAGAAATTGCTTGCAGCCTTAAAAGAGCATTCCCCCTGAGTCCCACCTTACCCTGTATCCAATCTGTAGCTCTCATGTTTTCAAAAGCGCCCCACTTGAGCAGCCTATAACAAAATTATCACTCAGCGCTACCAACCAGAGATACTCAGGTATTCTGGGAGGTCATGTGGTGCAGAGCCACTGGAAATTTGCAGATACTGTCCATTTTTATCTGGTTCCCAAGAAGCTGGTTGGAGAACTCTGCCGTGCCTGGGCATTGCAGGAATGCACTTGAAATGCTTCCCCAGCTCAGCCATTACAACATTAAGTTAAAATCACCTGTGGAATTTTTTCTTAAAAGCTCCCTTCAGAAAGTGAGTTCAGGTGACGTCCCTCTGGTAAGAGCTGCCTGACGGGCAGATATTTATTTGAGCGCCACATAATTTGGGGGGGGAAATGAAGTCTTAGAAGTCATACTTTATTCAAATGTAGCCCATTAAATTGTCTACCTGAAGAAGAGAGCATAGTCTCTATTAGAATACAGAGCAAACCTCTACACAGAAGTATTACTTTGGAATAAATTTCACTTTAAACGTTTCCTTTTGAACTTAAATAACGATTGCTACAAAGCAGAGGACCCAAAGATGAAAATACCAAAATATTCAAAACTCCCAGAGAAAAACTTAACAAAATTAACTGTCTGACCCATAACCTACTTCGTCCAAGAATAATCATTAAAATTGATTTTGAGACCTGTAACTGTCATATTTGATTATGGAGGGTGGGAGATAGGAAAGAAACTTTTAAAACACAATTGGTAATAATATAAATGAGAAATGTTAAATGTTCTATCAGGAGAACTTATTGAAAATATTTTCATTATATGCTCATACTCTGAATTCTTTCCAGGCATTTTTATATTTCTAGAACCTAAGAAAGATAGAAGGGGAAACTTCAGAGCAATGTTTATTTGAATATAGATAGAAACATCCAACATGAAACACAAGCACATAGAATCCAGATTTGGATTAAAATAAAGAGCTAAATCATTTTATTAGACGTGAATGGATCTAAACTGATTTGATCTCTCCAAAAATGTCAGGTTCTTTTGGTAAATAGCTTCTCATTGGCTAGAGGAAGGTTGGCGGTCTTTCACTCACTCCCTTCCCCCACTCACTGCCTGTAAGATGGTATGTGACAGAGAAAGCAAGTCTTGGACCAAATTCTACCAAACATACAAATATTTATTAGCAGTCATGTACAAAAAGTTATACAACCCCCTATCTTTGTAGTTGTGTGGTATCTTCAGGTTTACTTCGAGGGGGACACAAAATTCTGGTAGGACCAGTCAGCCTTGGGGTGGGGTTCAGTAGACAAATTGAGAATCAGTGGGGCACTAGCTTGACCTTGAAGGTGGGCTGAAGCCACAGGTGTGGGACTTGCAGGCTTCTCATACTCAGGCAAGGGTAGTGGGGCCTGTGCACATGTTTCCAACTAGCCTTCATTCGTTCTAAACAACACAATTGTGCTTCTCTGTTAATTTTGCTAACTACCAAACCCTCTGGTGTGGATTCTGATGGCATCCTTTGAAATACTAAGTAACTGTCTCTGGGTTACTGATTCTTGATGAGTACATCAGATGCTAAGTAAGCACTCCTGGTACTGTTGAGAGTAACCTGTCACACACATACATCACACTGTTAAGGAGGAGACACTTGTCTCCTCCATTTAATCTTTCCTTCCCTTTATCCAGTTTCAGTCTAGGGGTCAAAGTGAGCCCATTAAAACCTACATCTAATCGTCTTACTTTTTTGCTCAGAAACCTCCAGTGGCGGCTCATCAAACTCACAGCAAAGGGCTACCTCATGTAATGGCCTTTCAGATCCTCAACAACACACACCTGGCATACATAGGGGAAAGGCTCAGATATTTTTGTATGAATAGCCAAACAAAAGAACCAATGGATATGGAAGTACTTAAAAAATAAACTACCATACAGGCAACATAATAGAGTTTTTGTTCTATTTCCAGTGGGTTTTTTTAAACCCCTTCCTCTAATACTCTTAATTCTCCAGCTGTGATGTATTTGCAGAATGAAAAGCTGCTCAACTGCCCTAAAGGGACTCCTGAATTAATCTGGAGATAATTTAAATACAGGAAGAACCTTGTTTATTATGAATTTCATTTTTAGCACCAGTGCACCCACAGTGAGACATCATGCCATCAAACAGTTGTTTATTTTTCATTGGCATTCATATCTGGTACTCTGTTTATTATGGCATCACAGATAATCACTATCTGCTGCCTTATAGTCTTTCATTTTTTCCCCCTGAGTTTTGAAGTCCTACTGGCCTGCAAATACTTTAAAGAAGCAAAAAGACCATGCTAAATTTTATGGCACTCAAGGCTGCCAAAATTAAGTTGATGCCCTGAATGAGATTTTACTCATTTGATGGCATCTTTTAAAATTTCTTATTCACTTATTTTTACTTCTCCTGAGAAGTTACTTTTTTAAAGTCAGGCGTTTCCAGTTGTAGTCGCCCGCCCTCTCAGGGTTCTGGTACATTGCAGAGACCAGGATGTGAAGTTTGACTACACAGGGTACGGCACCTGGGTAATGCTCCCACCCTCCCAGAGATGTCCATGTCCTAATCCTCAGAACCTGTGACTTTGTTAACTTACATAGCAAAAGGGACACTGCTGAAGTGATGAAGCATCTTGTGATGGGGGAGGTTATCCTGTATTATCCCAGTGAGCCCAATATAATCACTGGGTCCTTATGAGAAGGAGACAGGAGGACCAGAGCCAGTAATAGAGGTAACCATGGAAGCAAGAGGTTGGTGAGATGTAAGGAAGGGCCACCGGCCAAGGAGTACGGGTCCTCTTAGAAGCTGGAAAGGCCGGAAAGGGGATATTCCCCTCAGAGCCTCCAGAAACACTGCAGCCCTGCCAACACCTTGACTTTAGTCCAGTGAGACTGAATTGAGACTTCTGACCTCCAGAACTGTTAGATGATAAATTTGTGTTGTTTTAAGCTGCCTGAGTTTGTGGTAATTTGTCAGAGCAGCAAGAGGAAATTAATGTTCATGGCTTTAAGAACCTCCCTGCAGGTTGAGATGGTTGCTTTATTGTAGAAGACCACTGAAAGTGCAAATGCATGCATTAAAAAAATGTTTGCTTTATGGGGGCATGTTTCTGTTGCTGCTGAAAGTCTGCCCTGAATGCAAACTCCTATTATTCAAGGACACCATCTGTATTAGTAGATTTTTTTCCTTAAGTGTCCCAAGAATAATGATCTTGTCAGAATTGTGTGAGGCTCCACTGTGTGCAGGATAAGCAAAGGGAGATGGTGAGGAGGCTGAAGCCCCAGTCTGAACTGTTCTATGGTCAACTGACAGAGGAAAGGTCAGCCATGTTGGCGGTCCATTGCTCTGTTCCACACACTTAATAGCATTATTAATGCACCCAGGGGAGTGCAGAACTGATTTTGTTCGACTGTGGGAAGACAAAGTTGGGAACACAGTGCTGGCCCAGACAGATTTGGCTTTGATCTCTGTTTCCCACATTCATGAATGTACAGCTTCTGATGAAAACTAACTTCTTTCAAATAAAGCCTCTTACTTCCCTTCAAGTAAGAAAAATATGGTGGACGTTTAGTAATACAAAACTGTAAATTTCTCTGAGGTAGCTAGGAAATCTGGGCTAAGATAGCCTACCTTACCTACACTTTGTGTGGCCACCCCACTCCTGATATTTTCTGTACTCTCAGTTGAATAAATTGTAGTCTTACAAGGTGCAAGTCCATTCCCTGGAATCAGAGACCTGAGCTTCTTTACACATCTCATTGATCAGCAAGGTCTTGGCTTTTAATTTCAGGACCTCTTCTCTGCTGCCAGGCAATGCCCACCCACCACCACCTCTTTCCTGCCTGAACTAATAGGAGTCTCCGAATGGGGATCCTTACCATCTCTTTTTGCTTTCTTAAATTCATTCTCTGCAAGTAAGCAAATTTTTCAATATAGGAAGCAGGTTATTGGGCGTCTGGGTGGCTCAGTTGGTTGGGCGGCTGCCTTTGGCTCAGGTCATGATCCTGGAGTCCCGGGATCGAGTCCCGCTTCGGGCTCCCTGCTTGGCGGGGAGTCTGCTTCTCCCTCGGACCCTGCCCCCTCTCATGTGCTCTCTCTCCATCTCATTCTCTCTCTCAAATAAATAAATAAAATCTTTTAAAAAGAAAAGGTTGTTGGACTTCTAGATCATCTCTTTCTAAAGTCTTTGATTTTTATTTAATTCCGACTCCTTACCTGACTTCTAATCCCTGACATATCTGGCTCCTGCACCTCTGACTAACCTCCTTACCCGTCATTCCCCATCCTTGTCCCCATCCTCCATCAGCGCACTTTGCTGAGGCCCTGGGTGCTGGCTTCTCTCTCTGGAAGGTACCATTCTCCGCTTTCACTTGAGTGGATCTTATTATTTTAAGTCTCAGCTCAAATGCCACATCTGGTAGGGAAGTCTTGCTCATCCCCACAAACTAAACCCTGACACGAATCCTCCCTGACACAATAACTTTATGACTTTATCACACTAAAATATATCTTACATGTTTTTTTTCTATTTTCTATCCTAGACATTCTACTTCTAAAATATAGTTGATTTTCAATAGCTATTTGTTGAGTGAATGAATACATGAATGAGTTAATGAATATCAGAAAGCCAATTGCTTCTTGGGGGTTTATCATAAACATGCATTTAAAACCAGAGCAACATAACATTTTAATTCACAATGCTTTTCTGTTGTCCATGCTTGTTACTGGAAATTCAAGTTTCTGTGTAATTTTCCCTAATAGAACGTAATTGCCCTGAAAGATCCGTCCCCTGGAACAGACATTGTCATAAATGAAAGCATTACTGTTAACATGGCAAACAAACAACTGAATAGATTCTTCTGTTCTCTAAAAGGGACCCTATCAAAGGTCAACCAAATGTGGAGATTTACTTAGATTCTTTAATAAGTTGCTGTTTAAAGCTTGGAGTGGGTCTGAAATATATTTTGAAACAGAATAGAGCAATACCTTCTCTGCAGCCCAGGCCATGCTCATCACCCAAGACAATCTCTGTAGCTCTAGAAAGAGGTTGCATTCATTTCAGGAGCCTCATTAGCTTATCTGCATTGTTTTAGGGCTGAGTCCTCTCCTGTCAAGTAGAGGGGGAAAGGCTGGTGTGGTTTGAAAGCATAAGATTCTTTGCCTGGGTGGTAACAAAATGTCTGGAAAAAATGGACAATTGCATTTGGAGGCATCGGTATTTTTTCCCTGCATGGTAGGTTTTGTTTTTGAGTTAACATTTGAGCTGAAGCTCCTAAATTGACTTTCAGATTCATTGCCAGCACTCCCCACAACTCCTGTAGAACACCCTGGCTGATTCCACCATCCATGAAATGCTCATGGCTTAAAGGCTACTTTGTAGTGCACACGTGAGCTTCTGTTCAGTTGAATGCCCGCTTCTGAACTGGCTGTTTGCATGTCCAGATCACTTTTAATTGTTATTGTAAAGAAGTAATTTACTTGTAATTACATAAGCCCCAACCTGAAAGAGTTCCCGTGACCAAAGCTGGAACAATTTCAGTAACGAAATGAATAATGTAGTATTGGATTATATACCAAAGGAAAAAAATATACTCATGAGTTTAGACTGATTAAAAAAAAATTATTGAATAAATACAAAAATGAGAGAGAAGAGAGAAATTTCCTACACAGAAGAATTCCAAAAAAGTTATGGAGTTATTCCTCCTGTCACAGAAATGGGGGTTAATTTTCTCCCTGTTTCTTCTGATGGGTAGAGGATGGAAAGGGATGAAAAGGTAATTTTACAGTGTGAAACCAGCTAGTTCAGTGAATGAGGTTAACATCATCAGTGATCGTATGTATTCTTTTCTAAAAAAAGATTTAGTGAGCTATAATTCACAAAATCCAAAATACACGTATTTTGAAGTATACAGTTCCCTGATGATTAGTATATCCACAGAATAGTGCAACTGTCAGTCTAATTTCAGATCATCTTCATCACTCTCAGAAAGAAACCTCATACCTATTAGCAGCCATTTACCATCCCATCTCTGCTCTCCCTCCCCCTTACCCCAGCCCTAAGCAACCACTAAACTTCTTTCAGTCCCTATAGGTTTGCCTGTTCTGGACATTTCATGTAAATGGAGCCATACAATATGTCATTTTCTTGTGTCTGGCCTCATTCACTTAACACAGCGTTTTCAAGGTTCATTGACATTGTAGCATGTATCAGTACTTCATTATTTTTTATGGCTAAATAGCCCATTGTATAGATGTTCATGGTGCTTATCCACTCATCAGTAGATGAACATTTGGATTGCTTCCACATTTTAACTATCATGAATAAAGCTGCTCGTAATATTCAGGTACGAGATTTTGTGTTGACCTATGTTTCCCTTTCTCTTGGTTATATACCTAGAAGCAGAATTTCTGGGTTATATGGTAACACTATGTTTAACTTTTTGAAGGACTCACAGACTTTTAAATTACAATATAATTGACATGTAACATATTAGTTTCCGGTATACAATGTAACAATTTGATATTTGTATACATTGTGAAATGATCACAATAGATCTAGTTAACATCCATCGCCACAGGTAGCTACAATTGTTTTTTCTTGTGATAAGAACTCTTAAGATCTCTCAGCAACTTACAAATAAACAATATGGTGTTAATTAACTATAGTCACACGCTGTACATTGCATCTCCATGACTTATGTATTTTATAATGGGGAAGTTTATACCTTTTGACCTCCTTCACCCATTTTGCCTACCTCCCATCCCCTAACCTCCAGTTTGTTCTCTGGCAACCACCAGTCTGTTCTCTATATCTATGAGTTCAGTTTTTTGTTTTGGGGGCTTTTCTTTTTGGATTCCATAAGGAAGGGAGATCATACAGTATTTGTCTTTCTCTATCTTACTTCATTTAGTATAATGCCTTCAGGGTCCACCCATGTTGTTGTAACTGGCGGGAGTTCATTTTTATGGCTGAACAATATTCCATTGTGTATATACACCACATTTTCTTTGCCCATTCATCTGTCAGTGGACACCTAGCTTGCTTCCATACTTGGCTATTGTAAATAAATAATGCAATAAACATGCAATTAACATGGGAGTACAGGTATCTTTTTGAATTAGTGTCTTTGTTTCCTTTGAATATCCAGAAGTGGAATTGTTGGATCATATGATAATTCTTTTAATTTTTTTTTTTTTTAGAAACCTCAATACTGTTTTCCACCAATTTACATTCCTACCAACAGTGCACAAGAGTTCCCTTTTCTCCATATTTCCACCAACACTTGTTATTTCTTGTCTTTTTTTTTTCTCTAGAGACAGGGAGAGAGAGAAACAGACTCCCCACTTAGCAGAGAGCCCGATGGAGGGCTTGATCCTGGGACCCCGGGATCATGACCTGAGCTGAAGGCAGATGCTCAACTGACTGAGCCACCCAGGCACCCCTGTTGTCTTTTTGATAATACCCATTCTAATAGGTGTGAAGTAATATCTCATTGTGATTTTGATTTGCATTTCCCTGATGATTAGTGATATTGAGCATCTTTTCATGTACCTTTTGGCCATCTGTATGTCTTCTCTAGAAAAATACCAATTCAGATCCTCTGCCCATTTTAAAATCAAATTTTCTTCTATTGAATTGTAGGAGTTCTTTATATATTTTGGATATTAACCCCCTCATCAGTTACATGATTTGCAAATATTTTCTCCCATTGGAAAGGTTACCTTTTCATTTTATTTCATTTTACTGATGACTTTTTTGCTGTGCAAAAGCTTTAGTTTGGTGTAATCCCACTTATTTTGGCTTTTGTTGCCTTTGCTTTTGGAGTCAAATCCAAAAAATCATCACCAAGAATGATATCAAGGAGCTTACTGCCTATGTTTTCTTTTAATTGCTTTATGCATTTAGGTTTTGCATTTAAGTCTTTAATCTATTTTGAGTTGATTTTTGTGTATGGCATAAGTTAGGGGTCCAGTTTTATTCCTTTGCATGTGGCTGTCCAATTTTCTCAACACCATTTATTGAGGAGGCTATATTGCCCTATCGTGTGTTCTTGGCTCCTTTGTTATAAATTAATTGACTTTATATGTGGGTTTATTTTGGGGCTTTCTGTTCTGTTCCCTTCATCTATGTGTCTGTTTTTGTGCCAATACCATACTGTTTTTGATTACTATAGGTTTGTAATATAGTTTGAAATTAAGAAGCACGACGCTCCTAGCTTTGTTCTCAGGATTGCTTTGCCTATTTTAGGATTGTTTTATTTCTGTTAAAAATGCCATTGGAATTTTGATAGAGATTGTGCTGAATCTGTAGCTTACTTTGGGTTTTGTCAAAGTTTTAAAATTACTAATTTAATGTCTTGATTTATGATAGGTCTATTCAAATTATCCATTTCTTCTTGAGTCAATTTCAATACTTTATATATTTCTAGGAATTTGTCCATATCTTCTCTGTTAGTTGCATAGAGTTCATAGTATTCCATTATAACCTTTTTTTTTTTTTTGGTCTGTAAGATTAGTAGTGATGTTTCCTCTCTCAGTCCTGATTTTAATCATTTGAGTTTCTCTTTTTCTTGTCTCACTAATGGTTTGTTTTACTGATATTTTCAAATAAATGACATGTTTTCAATAACTTATACTTTTGTTTTTCTCTTCTCTTTCATTTATTTCTGCTCTAGTTTTATTATTTCCTTCCTGTTGCTTGGCTTTTGCTTAGCTTGTTCTCTAAAATGCAGTGGGCATACAAGCAATGTTTTATTTGGTTTCCCTTTTAACAGACCTTTTGACTATCCAACTACCAGTTCCAATGGCATATGAAGGAGGACTCCTGAAACACTGCCATCTACTGTTTTAAAAATTATCGTATGGTTTCACTTATTTGTGGAACATAAGGAATATCATGGAGGACATTAGGAGAAGGAAGGGGAAAACGAAGGGGAGATGTCAGAGGGGGAGATGAACCGTGAAAGACTATGGACTCCGGGAATCAAACTGAAGATTCTAGAGGGGGCAGGGGATGGGTTAGCCTGGTGATGGGTATTAAGGAGGGCACGTATTGCATGGAGCACTGGCTGTTATATGCAAACAATGAATCATGGAACACTACATCAAAAACTAATGATTGGTGACTAACATAAAAAATAATTAAAAATTGTTTGCTTACTTTTCCTCTTAATGTACTTGAATATCTTTTGGGGGGATTTTGTTCTATGTGATAACTAAGATTCTGGAGCAAAATTTTAAAGAGATTTCACTAGATCTGTATTGACATCTCTGAATCCCCATCCCATCTCTGTATGCCAATTTTTAATTGAAAAATAGAATTTAACTGAAAATAGAAAAAATTGAATTTAATTGGAAATCAAATATCAAGTACTTATATAGTACTAACAGTGTACTAGGCACTTACTATATGAGGTAGGTACTACTATTCTAATTTTGCAGGTCAGAAAACTGAGGCAAAGAGAGATTAAGTATCCGAAGAGCTAGTAAGAGGTAGACTAGAAAATCAAATCCATAGTGTCTGGCTCATGAACCTATGCTTTTCTCCACTACACGAGGCATTCCTGTTTTTATAAATAAAGTTGTACTGGAACACCAAACCACTCATTTACAAATTGTCTATTTTTGCACTATAATGTCAGAGTTGAGTAGTTGCAACAGAGACCCTATAGCTCCTAAAACCTAAAATATTTAGTATCTGGCCCTTTACGCTTTTGCTGATCTCTGCACTATGCTATTACTGACTCTGAGCATAATAATACCTACATTGTGATTATTATGAGAAATAAGTAATATAAGTAAGTCACTAGAGAGTATCCAGTATACACATAGATACTCAGTGAGTGGTTACATTTATTGTTTTGCAGGGTTACATTGTAAACTAAAAGTAAGTTCCTTAGCAGTCTGCCTATCAGTAATTGTATCCTAAATTATTTATTTTGATCTTAGAGATCAGGTTACACCCATTAGTCTGTTTTCCTTTCTCCTTTGGGCTTCACGGAGCACTATTCACTTCTTTCCATTACTCTAATATGCAAGGAATGTCCATAGAAGCAATAGGTGTTTATCATGGAAAAGAGGCTGTGTTCCTTTGCTTGCAGGGGATGATGCAGTGATCCACACAGAAGGAAGGAAAGGCTGATTTCCAGAGAGCAAGACTCTGGTTTTTGGCATTGTCAGTGACCTGATCAGGGGAGATGACACTGCATTCCTGTCCCAACAGAGGAGAGAAAAAATCCAATTTAAAACCAGTTCTAACTAGATTTTGCTGCAAAAGAGAAAATGATATTGAACTAAATAATTCAAACTTTTATTCAGGCCTAGAGGGAATGTGTGGGACACTCACTGTCTGCTGGCAAGAGCCTGGTGGTAAGATTTCAGCTGCTTGCTTCCAGCCTCCCACCTGGCCTCCCTAGAAAACTGCCCCAAACTGCAGATTCTTCCCCCACCCCCACCCACCCAGAGCTCACCTGCTGGAACAGAGGGGCTAATTTGTGAAGACAAAGATCCTCTTCCCATTCCCTCACTTTTGGCCCATCAGAAACAGAACATTCTCAATACTGCTTGTGATGGAATAAAACTGCTTTCTCTCCTACTGGAAAAAATGATTGTCCAACTCAGGTGAAGTGGGTCAGAGGAGCACAGGAGGAACTTTCTTTGCAGGGGTAATAAGCTTTCCATTTGTTTTCCAGCATAGAGTTTTCTCTAGTTTCTCCCATTCAGCTTGCCCTGCTCTTCCCTGCCCTGTGCTGTACACAGCAGTGCCTTTCCCCCTCCAGTGTTGCCAGTAGGTCCTGCCCAGACTGCAGTCACACAGTCTCTCTCCAAATGGCCTGGGAGTCCATGTAGGTTGTCAGCCACATCCTGCTCCCAATAATTGGTCTAATGCCAAGGTGAAAATTACTTTATTAGTCTGCTCTTTAATTTTCAGTGTATTTTTACTCCTATTTGATACCTGTTATGTGCAGAGTACATAGCTAAGTGCCAAAAGGAAAATAATGAATGGAAGAACAACTCCCCTTAAGCTATAGCCAATCAAATAATTTCCTTGCTTTGCTTCCATGTCTGCTTTGTAAAAACCTTTTTCTGTTGGTAGAGTGCTCCTAACCACTCTCAGGTGCTGTCCAATTGGAATTAATGTTTGTGCAAATAAATTCATAAATTTTAGCATGCCTCAGTTTATCTGCTAACAGTTTGTTAAGGTTTGTTCTTTGTGATATTAAGTTCTGTAGTATTTGGCAAACTTAGTGTCCTGCATTTGCTATTGCAAGATCGTACAGAATAATTTCACTGGCAAAATATCCTTATGCTTCTCTTATTTAATACCACCCCCCTCTTCCCCGAACCCCTGGCAACCACTGATCTGTTCACTGTCTCCATAATTTTGACTTTTCCAGAAAGTCACATAGTTGGAATCATGTAGTATGTAGCCTTCACAGACTGACTTCTTTCACTTAGCAATATTTAAGATTTATCTATGTCTTTCTGTGGTTTAATTGTTCATTCTTTTTGATTACTAAGTGATATTCCATGATAGATTTATCAGTTTGTTTATCCATTCATCTATTGAAGGACATCTTGGTTACTTCTAATTTTTTGGTGATTTTGAGTTAAGCTGCTGTAAACATCTGCATGCAAGTTTTTCTGTAGACTGTTTTCAAATCATTTGGGTAAATACCTAGGAGCAAGATTGCTGGATCACATGGTATGACTGTGTTCTGCTTTGTGAAAAATACTAGCTTGTATTCCTAAGGGGCCATACAACTTGTTTTTTTGTCAGTAATGACTGGGAGTTCCTGTTGCTTCACATCCTCACCAGCAATTGGTATTATCAGTTTTTTAAATTTTTAGCTATTCTAATAGGTACAGTGGTATTTTTAATTTAAATACTTTTTAATTTACACCTCCCACACACAACTTACGATGTTGAGGATCTTTTCATATGCTTATTTGCTGATGAGGTGTCTATTCAGTTCTTGCCGCTTGATAAAAATTGGGTCCTTTGTTGAGTTTTTAGAGATCCTTGTATATTTTAAATTCAAGTCCTTTATCAGATATGTGTGCTGCAAAGATTTTCTCCCTGTCTGTGGCTTGTCTTTTCGTTCTTTTAACAGTGTCTTTTGCAAAACAGAAGTTTTTACTTTTAATAAAGTCCAATTTACTAATTTTCTGTTTCATGGATTGTGCTATGGTGTTCTATCTAAAATCTCATCACACCACCCAAGGTTATTTTCTATTTTCTTCTGGAAGTTTTATAATTTTACGATCAGGTGTATGACGCACTTTGAGTTAATTTTTGTGAAAGATAGAGAAGGTCTATGTCTAGGTTCATTGTTTTTACCACATGAATGTCCAATTGTTCTAATGCCATTTGTTGAAAAGACTTCTTTCTCCAGCAGATTGCCTTTGTGCCTTTTTCAAAAATCAGTTGGCTATATTTGTATGGATCCATTTCTGGGTTCTCCATTCTTTTTCATTGATCTCTGGGTCTATTCTGTTGCCATTGCCATGTGCCTTGATGAGTGTACCTTTATTGAAATCAGTTAATGTGTCTTCCAACTTTGTTGGTCTTCAGCAGGATTGTGTTGTCTATTATTGTGATTATGGCCTTGTGATGAACCTGCTGCTATACTAAAGGCGTTTTGCCTTTCCATATAAGGCAAAAGATTTGTCGATATATATAAAATAGCTTGGAGAATGAATTTTTATAAACTAATACCAGCGAAGAAATTATAAAGGATATGGGGAAAAGTAGGAGTGAAAATTCTGGGAATCATGTATACTAATAGAAAGTAAAAATTTTTAAAAATCCTCAAGCCTCTAATTTCCTTGATTGTAGATGATTGAAGCACAGCAGTTGTCCTTTACAATTAGAGCAAAGGGTTCAGTTCAAGTTCCTACATAGTTTTTTCTTCCCTTCACCCTTCCCATGGTAAATACACTTAATAGGAGATCTACCCTCTCAAGCAATTTTTAAGCACATAATACAGTATTGTTAACTATAGATACAATGTTGTACAGCAGGTCTCTGGAATTTACTCATCTTTTATAAAAGAAAACAACAGATACAGAGATTGAAACTGAAGCTGAACCACTACAACATTACTAATGCAGATGAAAAAGAGATTTTGTGTGTCTGGGAGCACAAGACTATCCATACACCTGGGCATATTTGAGGAATGCCAGAAATGTCCTGTCTCCTCAAATGTCCTTCTCAAAGTTATCACCCTGGCTCCTTCTCTGTTGGGACAAGTTTGGGTGGCATGGTACTGCACAACCAGAGGACACCACGAAGACTTGGGTACCTGTGGGAAGAAGTAAGAAGGAAAAGGACACTGAAAAATGCATTTGAAAAGGAAGCAAAAGCTAATAGTAATTTGTCTCAGGCTAGTTTTGTAGGAGTGAAAGCCCAAGCAGTTGTTTATAGTAATATAAATCTTAAACAATTGAAGGTTAGAATAATAGTTTTAGGTAGCCAAAAAATGAGGATTCTGACCTTTTTGTTAGTATTACATTATATTTTTTTACATGAAAGCACATAGGTAAAGGGCTGTGGCAACTACAGCTTCCACTGATTGCAACCCTCTTGTCATCCAGTCCCTCCTGCTCTGTGCCATGATCTGATCCAGAGGTGTCCTGTGCTTGGCCCCATGTTGCAAAGTGCTCATATCTGGAGAGCCCAGTACCTCTCTAGGCCTGCCTTTTGTATGCTTCTAACCTTATAAGTAGAAGAATAAATAAAGTAAAACTTTAACCCTCAGACTGCTAAAAACAAACAAACAAACAAAAAACCCCACCTACTTAGGTAATTTGCCTAGGAGAACTCAGTCAATAAAAAACAGAGCTGGGTAGCCAACTTGCTCTGATTCCATCAACCATATTCTCAACTGCTGGGTCCATGGTGACTGCTTTTGCTGACTTTGGAGGGATCTATAGCCAATCTGCTAAATTTTAATTGTATTTTATGGATGAAGAGTCAAGTTTGAGAGTGTGCTGAACAGAATTTTTTTCACATAACATTTGGTACTATGAGTTGCAAATATGTAGAGACTGAACTGATAACAAGGGAGTTTCACTTGGCAAAAATCAGGAGTGTGAACATGAAATGAAGCCTGTGTCAGGGCTCACCTCATGATCAGGAAGGCTTGCCTTGTTCATCCTGTATCTGCCTCCTCTCCATCTGGGTGACTCCCATCCCCCACTCTCTTGCAGTGGGGAAGAATGGGTAGCACCAGAAATAACGTGTATCACTTATACGCAGGAGCATTTATTGTTGGTATAAGACTGTCTAGAATTTTGTCTCCTGTTATGGAATTGTGGAAGCTTGAATTGGTATGGAGGAGTCACACTGGATGTTACATGGGAGCCAGTGGGCTAGAGTGTTGGCCACACTCACAAGGGATTTTGCAGAAATGAGAAACTCTTTTGTTTTAAGCCATGGAGATTTAGGGGTTGCTTGTTAATGTGGCATAACCTAGCCTGGCTAATGGATTCTCCATTTGCCTATCCTCTTGTTTCAATGCCAAGTCACACTACTACTATGTGTACTCTCTTAAAACCCATACTGACAATTTATCCTAGATTATTTTTTTAAATGATTCAGATTTCATTGGAAAGGCTGGTATTCTTTCTTTTATTCTAGAAGTTGAAAGTTCTCAGTAGAAGAAAGCACCAGCCATAATTTTCAAGGTGTTCTTATTATTTAATGTGAAAGAGTTAGGTTTTCACACTATGCCTACTGCAGTGAAGAGTTTGGAAATGGATTCTGTCACCTCTGGTTATTGAGTACTTGGACTTAAAGTCAAGTATTTCCTGGCACTTCAGAAGTAATTCGTACTTTATCTTCAAGTATCAAAAATGGGAAAGAGGAAAGTGTTACTTGAGCTTATCTACTGTAACAAAATTAGTGATACTTAGCTTTCCTTTTTTACCTCATTTTGGGGCAGCAGGGATTCAAGCTATAATACCAGTGATGCCTTATTATGGGGCTTATTGGCAAGGAGAGAAGCTTAATGCTATTCATTGAATTCTTGCGCTGAATTTGGGTGGGGGTGTCACTCAACTACTGTAATAGTGATGAAGGTCAAATTTTAGTAAGTCATAAATATTCTAGTAAAATAGATATATATATACATATATATCTCAGAGCCATTGAAATTTTTTTTGGAGATTTTATTTTTGAGCAATCTTTATACCCACTGTGGGGCTCAAATTTATAACTCCAAGATCAAGAGTTGCATGTTCTATTTCCTCAGCCAGCCAGGCATCCCCACAGAGCCATTTTAGTGAAAATGAAATTATAGATTTGACTTTCAATGAAAGCAACATTATTAACTGAGAATAAACTTGGTTTGATGAATTTTCTAAAATATGTCATGATTTTTATATTTACTGCCTTTTATTTTTAATAATTATGTGTTAAAAACCCTTATCCTACTTTTTTACACAAATAATTTGCAAATTGATCAAAAAGGGGACTATTAGAAAACATTTTTCAGGAGATAAGAGAATCTCAAAATAATAAAGGCAATAATAGAAAAGTTGAAAGGGGTAGTTACTTTTCTGGAGAAAGGACAGGCCACAGATTCACAGTGTTTGAAAGAGTAACCATTGCATGAATGTGTTATCTTCTCTTTCTCCCTTTCTGAATTGAAGGGAGGAAAAGCTAGGAGGAGAGACACCAGAGAAAATTAATATGTGTCTGAGTCTCTCAGAGGAGTGGTCTTTGGTAGTTAAGGTGAATACAGTTTGAATAGTTGGAAACTTTATAGCAGACTCCCAAGGAAGTGTGGATGCCATCCAATCTGGGATTAAGTTGAAATTATAGATATTGATATAGATAGAATTAGATGATGTTATATATATACACAGTGATATGTATAATAATTACATATTAAACTTGTTACTGTATGTATTAGATTAAAATTAAATTACACATATCTATATTTACATATATAATACACACATATATATATGCACATATATATATGTGAGGCAATGAGCATTTTAAATATATAGGTGGAAGGAAAGGAAAAATGAATCATGGAAGGAAGGAGAGGGAAGGAGGGAAGAGAAAAGAGAATAATATTAGATAAATACTGAAACAAAATGCAACAAAATACTAACATATTTTTGATAAATGGTGAAATTATAGACATGATTTCTTTTAAAAATACTTCAAAGAGAATGTTTGATAATTCTGTATTGTTTCATTAATAAAAAAAATAGCAATGAAGGCAAATGAAAAGAGAGAATGTGAAAGGTGTCAAGTTTACCTAAGCATACTTTAAACATCTATTTCATTTAAAAACGGGCCTATTTCATTGAGAAACTACTTGTATTTTAAAAACTGTACACTGGACTTCTGGCTTCCAGTCCAGCATGTAAGAAGCTTGAAGTGTTGGGGAAACTGGATATTCATGTGCAAAAGAGTGAAATCCCTGTCTTAACACCACTCACAAAAATTAGCTTGAAATGGATTAAAGACTTAGATGTAAGGCTTTTGAAACCATAAAACTCTTAGAAGAACACAGGAAAAAAGGCTTCTTAACATTGCTCTTGGCAGTGATTTTTTGGATAGGACAGGAAACAAAAGCAAAAGTAAACAAATGGGACTGTGTCAAGTTGAAAACTTCTGCTCAGCAAAAGAAACAATGAACAAAATGAAAAGGCAATTTATGGATTAGAGGAAAGCTTTTCAAATATATATATCTGATAAGGGGGTTAGTACTGAAAATATACAAGGAAGTCACACAGTTCAGAAGCAAAAACCCATAAAATCCTAGTTAGCAATGGGCAAAAGACCCAAACAGATACTTTTTTCCAAAGAAGACAAACAAATAGCAACAAATACATGAAAAGGTGTTCAACATCACTTAACAGGGAAATGCAAATCAAAACCACAGATATCCCTCCCACTTGTCAGAATGTCTATTATAAAAAAAGACAAGAAATAACAAGTGTGGGTGAGAATATGAAGAAAAGGGAACCCTTGTGCACAGTTGGGGAGAATGCAAATTGGTGCAGCCATTGTGGAAAACAGTATGGAGGTTGCTCAAAAAGTTAAAAACAGAATTGCTATATGATCCAGCAATCCCACTTCTGGCTGTGTATCTGAAGGAAATAAAATCACTATCTTGAAGAGCTCTCTGTACCCCCATGTTTATTGCAGCATTATTCATAATAGCCAGGATATGAAACAATCCAAGTGTCCATTGAGAGATCAATGGCTAAGGAGAAAATATGGCTAAATAATATTCTATTGTGTATATATAAAAAAGGAAAAATCTATCATTTACAGCAACATGGATGAACCTTGAGGGTGTTATGCTAAGTGAAATAAATCAAGACAGAGAAAGACAATTGCTGAATAATCTCACTTATATGTGGAATCTAGAAGGGCCAAACTGATAGGAACAGCATAGAATGAGACTGAAGGGAGGGTGAAATGAGATGCTGGTCAAAGGATACAAACTTTAGTTATAAAATACTAAGTAAATTCTGGGGACCCAATGTACAGCATGGCAACTATAGTGAACAATGCTGTATAGTATAATTGAAAGTTGCTGATGTAGGTCTTTTTTTAAAATTTTTTTATTGTTATGTTAATCACCATACATTACATCATTAGTTTTTGATGTAATGTTCCATGATTCATTGTTTGTGCATAACACCCAGGGCTCCACGCAGAACATGCCCTCTTTAATACCCATCACCAGGCTAACCCGTCCTCCCACCCCCCTCCCCTCCAGAACCCTCAGTTTGTTTTTCAGAGTCCGTCGTCTCTCATGGTTCGTCTCCCCCTCCGATTTACTCCCCTTCATTCTTCCCCTCCTGCTATCTTCTTTGTTTTTTCTTTTTTCTTAACATATATTGCATTCTTTGTTTCAGAGGTACAGATCTGTGATTCAACAGTCTTGCACAATTCACAGCACTCACCATAGCACATACCCTCCCCAATGTCTATCACCCAGCCACCCCATCCCTCCCACCCCGCACCACTCCAGCAACCCTCAGTTTGTTTCCTGAGATTAAGAATTCCTCGTATCAGTGAGGTCATATGATACATGTCTTTCTCTGATTGACTTATTTCACTCAGCATAACACCCTTCAGTTCCATCCATGTCATTGCAAATGGCAAGATCTCATTCCTTTTGATGGCTGCATAATATTCCATTGTGTATATATACCCATCTTCTTTATCCATTCATCTGTTGATGGACATCTTGGCTCTTTCCACAGTTTGGCTATTGTGGACATTGCTGCTATAAACATTGGGGTGCACGTACCCCTTCGGATCCCTACGTTTGTATCTTTGTGGTAAATACCCAGTACTGCAATTGCTGGATCATGTGGTAGCTCTATTTTCAACTGTTTGAGGAACCTCCATCCTGTTTTCCAGAGTGGCTGCAACAGCTAGCATTCCCACCAACAGTGTAGGAGGGTTCCCCTTTCTCCGCATCCCCACCAACATCTGTCGTTCCCTGACTTGTTAATTTTAGCCATTCTGACTGGTGTGAGGTGGTATCTCATTGAGGTTTTGATTTGGATTTCCCTGATGCCCAGCGATGTTGAGCACTTTTTCATGTGTCTGTTGGCCATTTGGATGTCTTCTTTGGAAAAATGTCTGTTCATGTCTTCTGCCCATTTCTTGATTGGATTATTTGTTCTTTGGGTGTTGAGTTTGATAAGTTCTTTATAGATTTTGGATAGTAGCCCTTTATCTCATATGTCATTTGCAAATATTTTCTCCCATTCTGTCGGTTGTCTTTTGGTTTTGTGGACTGTTTCTTTTGCTGTGCAAAAGCTTTTTATCTTGATGAAACCCCAATAGTTCATTTTTCCCCTTGCTTCCCTTGCCTTTGGCGATGTTTCTAGAAAGAAGTTGCTGCGGCTAAGGTCGAAAAGGTTGCTACCTGTGTTCTCTAGGATTTTGATGGATTCCTGTCTCACGTTTAGGTCTTTCAACCATTTGGAGTCTATTTTTGTGTGTGGTGTAAGGAAATGGTCCAGTTTCATTCTTCTGCATGTGGCTGTCCAATTTTCCCAACACCATTTGTTGAAGAGACTGTCTTTTTTCCATTGGACATTCTTTCCTGCTTTGTCAAAGATGAGTTGACCATAGAGTTGAGGGTCCATTTCTGGGCTCTCTATTCTGTTCCATTGATCTATGTGTCTGTTTTTGTGCCAGTACCATACTGTCTTGATGATGACAGCTTTGTAATAGAGCTGGAAGTCCGGAATTGTGGTGCCGCCAGCTTTGCTTTTCTTTTTCAACATTCCTCTGGCTATTCGGGGTCTCTTCTGGTTCCATACAAATTTTAGGATTATTTGTTCCATTTATTTGAAAAAAGTGGTTGGTATTTTGATGGGGATTGCACTGAATGTGTAGATTGCTCTGGGTAGCTTTGACATCTTCACAATGTTCTTCCAATCCATGAGCATGGAACGTTTTCCCATTTCTTTGTGTCTTCCTCCCTTTCTTTCATGAGTATTTTATAGTTTTCTGAGTACAGATCCTTTGCCTCTTTTGTTAAATTTATTCCTAGGTATCTTATGGTTTTGGGTGCAGTTGTAAATGGGATCGACTCCTTCATTTGTCTCTCTTCTGTCCTGTTGTTGGTGTATAGGAATGCCACTGATTTCTGTGCATTGATATTGTATCCTGCCACTTTACTGAATTCCTGTATGAGTTCTAGCAGTTTTGGGGTGGAGTCTTTTGGGTTTTCCACATAAAGTATCATATCATCTGCAAAGAGTGAGAGTTTGACTTCCTCTTTGCCGATTTGGATGCCTTTGATTTCTTTTTGTTGTCTGATTGCTGTGGCTAGGACTTCTAATACTATGTTGAATAGCAGTGGTGAGAGTGGACATCCCTGCCGTGTTCCTGACCTTAGGGGAAAAGCTCTCAGCTTTTCCCCATTGAGAATGATATTCGCTGTAGGTTTTTCATAGATGGCTTTTATGATATTGAGGTGTGTACTCTCTATCCCTATACTCTGAAGAGTTTTGATCAAGAAAGGATGCTGTACTTTGTCAAATGCTTTTTCTGCATGTACTGAGAGGATCATAGAATTCTTGTTCTTTCTTTTGTTAATGTATTGTATCATGTTGATTGATTTGCGGATGTTGAACCAACCTTGCAGCCCAGGGCTAAATCCCACTTGGTCGTGGTGAATAATCCTTTTAATGTACTGTTGGATCCTATTGGCTAGTATTTTGGTGAGAATTTTTGCATCCGTGTTCATCAAGTATATTGGTCTGTAATTCTCCTTTTTGATGGGGTCTTTGGTTTTGGGGTCAAGGTAATGCTGGCCTCATAAAATGAGTTTGGAAGTTTTCCTTCCATTTCTATTTTTTGGAACAGTTTCAGGAGAATAGGTATTCTTCTTTAAATGTTTGGTAGAATTCCCCTGGGAAGCCATCTGGCCCTGGGCTTTTGTTTGTTGGGAGATTTTTGATGACTGTTTCAATTTCCTTAGTGTTTATAGGTCTGTTGAGGTTTTCTATTTCTTCCTGGTTCAATTTTGGTAGTTGATACATCTCTAGGAATGCACCCATTTCTTCCAGGCTATCTAATTTGGTGGCGTAGAGCTGCTCATAATATGTTCTTATAATTGTTTGTATTTCTTTGGTGTTGGTTGTGATCTCTCCTCTTTCGTTCATGATTTTGTTGATTTGGGTCATTTCTCTTTTCTTTTTGATAAGTCTAGCCAGGGGTTTATCAATCTTGTTAATTCTTTCAAAGAACCAGCTCCTAGTTTCGTGGATCTCTTCTACTGTTCTTTTGGTTTCTAGTTCATTGATTTCTGCTCTGATCTTTTTTATTTCTCTTCTCCTGCTGGGTTTAGGCTTTATTTGCTTTTTTTTCTCCAGCTCCTTTAGGTGTAGGGTTAGGTTGTGTATTTGAGACCTTTCTTGTTTCTTGAGAAAGGCTTGTATTGCTATATACTTTCCTCTCAGGACTGCCTTTGCTGTATCCCAAAGATTTTGAACAGTTGTATTTTCATTTTCATTGGTTTCCATGAATTTTTTTAATTCTTCTTTAATTTCCTGGTTGACCCATTCATTCTTTAGTAGGATGCTCTTTAGCCTCCATGTATTTGAGTTCTTTCCGACTTTCCTCTTGTGACTGAGTTCTACTTTCAAAGCATTGTGGTCTGAAAACATGCAGGGAAGAATCCCAATCTTTTGGTAGCGGTTGAGACCTGATTTGTGACCTAGGTTGTGATCTATTCTGGAGAATGTTCCATGAGCACTAGAGAAGAATGTGTATTCCGTTTCTTTGGGATGAAATGTTCTGAATATGTCTGTGAAGTCCATTTGGTCCAGTGTGTCATTTAAAGTCTTTATGTCCTTGTTGATCTTTTGCTTAGGTGATCTGTCCATTTCAGTGAGGGGGGTGTTAAAGTCCCCCACTATTGTATTGTTGTCACTATGTTTCTTTGCTTTTGTTATTAATTGCCTTGTATAATTGGCTGCTCCCATGTTAGGGGCATAGATATTTACAATTGTTAGATCTTCTTGGTGGATAGACCCTTTAAGTAGGATATAGTGTCCTTCCTTATCTCTTATTATAGTCTTTATTTTAAAATCTAATTTGTCTGATATAAGGATTGCCACCCCAGCTTTCTTTTGGTGTCCATTAGCATGGTAAATGGTTTTCCACCCCGTCACTTTTAATCTGGGGCTGTCTTTGGGTCTAAAATGAGTCTCTTGCAGACAGCATATTGATGGGTCTTGTTTTTTAATCCAGTCTGATAGCCTGTGTCTTTTGATTGGGGCATTGAGCCCATTTACATTCAGGGTAACTATTGAAAGGTATGAATTTAGTGCCATTTTATTGCCTGTAAGGTGACTGTTACTGCATATTGTCTGTGTTCCTTCCTCATCTATGCTGCTTTTAGGCTCTCTCTTTGCTTAGAGGACCCCTTTCAATATTTCTTGGAGGGCTGGTTTCGTGTTTGCAAATTCCTTTAGTTTTTGTTTGTCCTGGAAGATTTTGATCTCTCCTTCAATTTTCAATGGGAGCCTAGCTGGATATAGTATTCTTGGCTGCATATTTTTCTCATTTAGTGCTCTGAAGTTAGCATGTCAATCCTTTCTGGCCTGCCAGGTCTCTGTAGATAGGTCTGTTGCCAATCTAATGTTTCTACCTTTATAGGTTACATATATCTTCTCCCGAGCTGCTTTCAAGATTTTCTCTTTGTCTCTGAGACTCGTAAGTTTTACTATTAGATGTCGGGGTGTTGACCTATTTTTATTGATTTTGAGAGGGGTTCTCTGTGCCTTCTGGATTTTGATGTCTGTTTCCTTCCCCACATTAGGGAAGTTCTCTGCTATATTTTGCTCCAATATACCTTCTGCCCCTCTCTCTCTTTCTTCTTCTTCTGGGATCCCAATTATTCTAATGTTGTTTCATCTTATGGTATCGCTTATCTTTCGAATTCTGCCCTTGTGATCCAGTAGTTGTTTATCTCTCTTTTTCTCAGCTTCTTTATTTTCCATCATTTGGTCTTCTATATCGCTAATTCTCTGTTCTGCCTCATTTATCCTAGCCGTTAGTGCCCCCATTTTTTATTGCACCTCATTAATAGCCTTTTTGATTTTGATTTGGTTAGATTTTAGTTCTTTTATCTCTCCAGGAAGGGTGTCTCTATTAACTTCCATGCTTTTTTCAAACCCAGCTAGTATCTTTAAAATCATGATTCTGAACTCTGGTCCAACATCGTACTAATGTCCGTATTGAGTAAGTCCCTGGCAGACAGTACTACCTCTTGTTCTTTTTGGTGAGGTGATTTTTTTTTTGTCTTGTCATTTTGTCCATAGGAGAATAGATGAATGAGAGAACAAAATGCTAACCAGTTAACAGCGTCCCCAGAAAATATACTCTAAAGAAATCAGAAAAGACCTGAAACCAGGGGCAAAGAAAGGGAAAAAAAGAAAAAAAGAAAGAAAAAAAAGAAAAAGATACAAACAAACAAAAACAGAACAATACAAAAAAACAGAATATGATCAAATATGATCAGGCTAGTGCATAGATCAGTGCCACACACTAGATTTTGGGTGTATTTTCGTCTGTTAGAAGATAGTGCCTCCTAAAATTGTAATGAAAGAATTATATATGTACAAAATAAGGGTTGATACAATGAAGGGATGGAAGATGACTGTAAAGATGAAAATTATAAAAGATTTTATGAAAGGAATTGATAAGTTTTTGAAAAAAGATTTAAAAAAAAAGGGAGAGAATGTGATCAGGCAGGAGACTAGAACAAAGCCATACACTAGAGATTTAGAATATATTTTGATCTGTTAGAAGAAACTGTATTTCAAAATTTTAAAGAGAGAACAACTTATATATATATATATATATGCCAAAAATAAGGGTAACCACTCTGAAGGGATAGAATATGACTAAAAATGCAAAATAAAAAAAATTTTTTTTTAAAAAGGATTGATGTTGGTTGGGAAAAGAAAAATTGAAAAAAAGTTAAAAAAATTAACTTTGAAAAATTAATGAATCATGGTAAAAAAGCCCTGAATTCTATGTGCAGTATTCCCCTAGCGCTGGAGTTCTGCCGTTCTCCTTGATCGGTAAACTTGGTCTTGGCTTGCTGGCTGTTCGTGCTGATCTTCTGGGGCAGGGGCCTGTTGCCATGGTTCCCAAATGTCTTTGCCGGAGGCGGAATTGCCCCGCCCTTGTGAGTCCGGGCTAAGCAAGCTGCTCGGGTTTGCTCTCAGGAGCTTTTGTTCCCTGCAAGCTCCGGCACAGCGTTGGAGGACCAGGGTGAAAATGGTGGCCTCCCAATCTCCACCCGGAGGAGCCGAGAACTTGGGGCCCCGCTCCTCAGTGCGCCCCCAGGGCAAAGCAGTCAATGACTCCCATCTCCCCGGTCTCCGGCCGCACTCCGTGCTCACCCGGCCTGTGACCGAGCGTTTCTATCTCTGGCACCCGACCCCGTGTGGAGTCTCCAAACCCAGCAGATCCCTGCGGTGCGCTCCCGCGCCACTCCCCCCGGGGGAGGAAGGGGAGTCTCCCCGGCTCTGCCGCTTGTTGGGTCCCTGCTGGAGGAGCAGTGGCCCGACTGGGCCGCAGATCACAGTCTATGGCAACCCCGAGCTGAGAGCCCGCGCCTCGGCTCCATCTCTGCATCCGGCTTCCCCGCTCCGATCCCTGGGAGCTCTGCTGCACTCAGGCACCCCCGGTCTCTCTGTGACCCCGAGGGTCCTGAGACCACACTGTCCCGCGAGGGTTCCACCCCCCGCTTAGCCACTGGAGCGATGTCCCTCAGCGGAGCCGACTTCTCAAAGTTCCGATTTTGTGCTCCGCGGCTCTAGCACTTGCCAGAAGCGGCCGGCGGAGGCCCCCTCCCCCGCCGTCTATCCTCCCGAATATCGCCTCGGATTCACTTCTCCGCACGTCCTACCTTCCAGAAAGTGGTCGCTTCTCTGTGCAGAGAGTTGTTGCTACTCTCCTTTTCGATCTCCTGTTGAGTTCGTAGGTGTTCAGAATGATTTGATCCCCATTCAGCTGAAATCCAGGTCTCGTACTCCTCCGCCATCTTGCTCCGCCTCCTCTGATGTAGGTCTTAAATGTTGTTACCACAGTGACACACAAAGAGTAATTGTGAAGTAATGGATGTGTTAACTACTCTTACTGTGGTAATCATTTTGCAATATGAATGTATATGAAATCAGATTGTACACCTTCAACTTACACAATGTTATATGTCAAGTATATTGCCATAAAGCTGGAAAAAAATCTAAAAATACCCTTTTGTCTACACCAAAACCTGTGCATGCAGGCTTATGGCAGCTTTATTCATAAGTGCCAAAACTTGGAAGCAACCAAATTGTCCTTGAGTGGGTGAATAGATAAAAAAACAAAACAAAACTGTGGTACATCCAGACAATGGAATATTATTAATAAAAGCAAGCAAGCTTGATTATCAAGCCATGAAAAGACGTGAAGGAAACTTAAAGGCATATAATTAAGTGAAAGAAACCAATCTCAAAAGGCCACCATATGTTTCTAACTATACATTTGGAAAAGGCAAAACTATGGAGACAGTAAAAAGACCAGGGATTGCCAAGGGTTCAGGGAGAGGGAGGGAGGGGACAAGTAATTGGAGCCCAGGAAATTTTCAGGGCGATGAAGCTATTCTCTACAGTGCTGCAATGGGGGAGCACATATCCTCATATCTTTGTCAAAACCCTTAGATTGTACAACACCAACAGTGAGCCCTAATGTAAATTATAAACTTTAATAATAATGTATCGATATGGTTCCTCAATTATAACGAATGTTCTACACTAATGCAAGATGTTAATAGTAGGGGAAACTGTGGAGGGGACAGGGGGAAGGTATATGGGAACTCTTGTAGTTTCTGCTCAGTTTTTCCATAAATTAAAATCTGGTATACAAAAGTTTATTAATTTTTAAAAAGTGTACACTGGTTTGGAAATAAGTTATACTAGGTAGAGCATGATGGCCGTGAGCCTGAGCTCAGCATCCAGACTGCCAGAGTGAGCTTGTCCAAGTGTAGTGTGTAAAATGGCAGTAATGATGCCTGGGTCATAGGGCTGATCTGAGGATCACATGAGATAGTCTACAGGAAACATTTGGTTCAGTGCCTCTGGATGGTTGTTAACATCATTATTAGATAGAATTCTTTTGAGGAAATTTCTACTAATCAGAAATCCTCAAAATGAGACTGGGCTTTCTTATGAACTAGTTTCATGTCACCGGAATTCAAGTATAGACTGATTGTACATTTAGTATTGATTTTGAAGAGAAACACGTCAGCGAAGGGATAATCAGCATGCCATTTAACATCCCTTTCGATATTGAAATTTTAAGGACTTATGAAAGGAGGTGATGCGTGTAAAGCCACTTAGGAAATCGTAAAAGCCGAACATTCAAGATATAGTTTGAAATGTTTCCAGTTTTTACTGCATATTTCAGCTCATTGTCAAAGAAATTTCTCCATAACTTTGCAATGAAATTGAGTTGGAGAAAACATCAGTGTTCTATATTCAGCTACATTTTACAGATGGAGAATATGAGGCTCAAGAGATTAAGTGACTTCTCCTCCATGATCACAAAGCTGATTAGTGAGAAAGCTGAATTTAAACTATGAGTCTACCATTGATTCAGGGCTCATTTTTTTTTAAAAGATTTTATTTATTTATTAGAGAGCATGAGAGGGGGGAGGGTCAGAGGGAGAAGCAGACTCCCTGCTGAGCAGGGAGCCCAACACGGGACTCGATCCCGGGGCTCCAGGATCATGACCCGAGCCGAAGGCAGTCACTCAACCAACTGAGCCACCCAGGGGCCCCAGGGCTCATTTTTTTTTTTTAATATATGCTGCCATCATTCTTTCCAGTTATCGTAACATTTTCAAAATTTTTAACATTCCACACTTATATTAGAACAAAGGAAACTTTGTTCTTTCTTTTTCGAGTGTTTCCTCAAAGTGCACAGTCATCATCTTTTAGTGGGAGTGCATTTCCGCTGCCACTTTCCTGTGGTGGTCTGGAACCAAAACCACAGTATCTGTGAGATATGCTGTACTATAACACTTTGTTGCAGAGGTTCCTCCCATTTGCTGTTCCTTTTCTTTCTGCAATACTGCAAATGCAAATCAGAGTTTTACCCCAGCACATGGGGGGTGACCTTTACTTACTAACATCGTAGTAACACCTTCACACTCAACAGTTTTCTAATCATTATTATATTACCTCTTTTAATAGTCTTGTGAAATTGGCAGGTTAGGATTTTATTTTAATCTTTATTTTCTAGATAGGAAACAGGGACTCAGAGAAATTTCTCACCCAAATTCACAGAGCTAGTTCATTGATGAAGTGGATTTGGATGCACGTTTCCTGACTCCTGGTCTGCTGTTTTACTACCTGCTGCTGCTATTTGGAAACAAAGTGTTATAGTACAGCATATCTCAGAGATATTGTGGCTTTGGTTCCAGACCACCACAATAAAACAAATATTGCAATAAAGTGAGTCGAATAAAATTTTTAGTTTCCCAGTGCATATAAAAGTCATGTTTATACTGTGCTGTGGTCTATTAAGTACGAAATACCATTATGTCTAAAAACTAATGTATATACCTTAATTTTAAAATACTTTCTTGCTAAAAAATGTTAACCGTCATCTGAGCTTTCAGCAAATCATAATCTTTTTGCTGGTGGAGGGTCTTATCTCGTTGATGGCTGCTGAGTGATCAGGGTGGTGGTTGCTGGAGGTTGGAGCAGTCGTGACCATTTCTTAAAATAAGACAGTAGTGAAGTTTGTCACATTGATTGACTCTTCCTTTTAGAAGGATTTCTCTTCAGCATGTGATGCTGTTGATAGCATTTTACCCACAGTAGGATTTCTTTAAAATTTGGAGTCAATCGTCTCAAATCCTGCCACTGAATTTATGTAGTATCAAATAAGTTTATGGAATATTCTAAATTATTGTGGTCATTTCAACAATCTTCACAGCATCAGTAGATTCTAGCTCGGGAAACCACTTCCTTTGCTCAGCCATAAGATGCAACTCCTCATCCATTAATTTTATCATGAGATTGTAGCAGTTCAGTCCCATCTTTAGGCTACACTTTCAACTCTAATTCTCTTGCTATTTCTACCACATCTGCAGTACTTGATCCACTGAAGTCTTAAACCCCTCAAAATCATCCATGAGGGTTGGAACCAACTTCTTTCACACTCCTGTTAATGTTGATATTTTGACCTCTTGACATGGGTCATGAAAGTTCTAGAATGGTGAATACTTTCTGGAAGATTTTCAATTGACTTTGCCCAAATCCATCAGAGGAATCACTATCTATGGCAGCTATAGCCTTTTGAAATGTATTTCTTTAAAAATAAGACTTGAAAGTCAAAATTCCTCCTTGATGCATAAGCTGTAGAATGGATGTTGTGTTAGCAAGCATGAAAACAACATGAATCTCCTTGTACAGCTCAGTTGGAGCACTTGGATGACCAGATGCAGTGTCAGTGAACGCGAATACTTTGAAAGGAATCATTTTTTTCTGAATAGGCCTCAACAATGGGCTTAAATATATAGTAAATTATGTTATAAGCAGATGTGCTGTCACCCAGGCTTTGCTGTTTCATTTACAGAGCATGGGCAGAATAGAGGTCATATAATTCTTAAGGGTCCTAAGATGTTTGGAATGGTCAGTGAACATTGGCTTCAACTTAAGGTCACCAGCTACATTAGCCCTTAATCAGAGTCAGCCTGACTTTTGAAGTTTTGAAGCCAGGCATTGACTTCTTTTCTCTAGCTATGAAAGTTCTAGATGGCTTTTTCTTCCAATAAAAAGACTGTTTTTTGCTACATTAAAAATCTATTGTTTAGAGTAGCCAACTTCATTAATTATCCTAGCTAGATCCCTTGATAACTTGCTGCAGCTTCTACTTCAGCACTTGCTGCTTCACCTTGCACTTTTATGTTATGGAGATGGTTTCTTTCCTTAAACCTCCAAGTTTTCTTCTGCACCTTCCTCCCCTCTCTCAGCCTTCATAGAACTGAAGAGAGTTAGGGCATTGCTCTGATTTAGGCTTTGGCTTACAGGGATGTTATGGCTGACTTGATCTTCTATCCAGACTGCTCAAATTGTCTTCATATCAGCAATAAAGCTATATTACTTTCTTATCATTTGTGTGTTCACTGGAGTAGCTCTTTTAATTTTCTTCAAGTTGTCCCCTGCATTCACAATTTGGCTGTTTGATGCAAGAGGCCTCGCTTTTGGCCTATTTCAGCTTTTGACATGCCTTCCTCACTGAGTTGAATCACTTCTAGTTTCTTATTTAAAGTGCCTGACAGGACTTTTTCTCTCAGTTGAACATTTAGAGGCCACTGTAGGTTAATAATTGGCCTAATTTAAATCTTGTGTGTCAGGGAATAGGGAGACCCAAGGAGACAGAGAGAGATGGGGGAGCAGGTGGTCAGTGGAGCAGTCAGAACACATTAACTTTATCGGTTAAGGTTTTGTAACATCAAAGATCACTGATAACAGATCACCATAACAAATACATTAATGATAAATTTGAAATATTGTGAGAATTACCGAAATGTGACACAGAGACCCCAAGTGAGCAAATTCTGTTGGAGAAATGGTGCTGATAAGCTTGCTTGATGTAGGGTTGTCACAAATCTTCAATTTGTAAAAACAAATGTGATATCTGTGAAGCACGATAAAGCAAAGCATAAGTAAAGTGAGGTGTGATTGTAAATACTTAATAAAAACACTTGGTTCAAAGTCTTTGCTTAGTTGAACATGTAAGATCTTAATATTATTTGTATTTTGTAACATTTGATATAGCCAGAAGAACAGAGACAACTATATTTTACCTATCATAAAGTACAATTTACCTGAGTGTTTTCTTCATTTTAGCATTACCTCTTTGAAAAACTTAAATTGTCACAAAATCATGGGAGTATCTCTGATGCTACATTTAGTTTTGTTTGTTCTTAAGTAACACAGTTTTTTTCTGGGATGTGTGCTATCTTCAGAAAATTGCTCTTTTTACTCAGTATTTCCAAGATTGTTCTGCTTTGTTTCATATAACAGGAGTTAGTTCATTTTCTGCCAAATCGTAATCTATGCAAAATACCTCAGTACATTTATTCATTTTTCTACCAGTGAATGTTCAGGATGCTGGACGTTGTTGTGAACAATAATACTACGATATTTTTATGCTTGTCTCCTAGGCAAGTATTCAAATCTATGAGATCCTGCCTTATTGGTTTCCAAGGTTGTTACAATAATTTGTTGTAAAAATTTGATCAGATCTTAATCTTTTCCAAGCTAATGCTTATAAAATGGTATCACATTGAGATCTTAAGATATATTTCCTGAAAAGCTAATGAGGGTAAATTTTTTGTGCTTATTTATAACTTGGCTTCTTTCTTTTTGAAATAACTCTTCATGTCTTTTGTCCATCATTCTACATGTTTTTCTTTTTTTGATGGATAGCAGTTTGGAATACCAGTCTTTTGTCAGTTACATGTTTCATATGTGTCTTCTCCCAGATTATGGGTTATCTTTTCATGCCCTTTATAAAGTCTTTTGATGTACTCAAGTAAATAAGATAATTATAGTTACCAGTCTTGTCTTTTATGATTAGTACTTTTATGTCATATTAAAAACCCTTCTTCAGTGTGAAGTTCCTATAATAATTTTTCTAATTTTCTTCTAAAGGAAGGATCTGAAGTTTTTCACATTTAAGTCTTGAATCCATCAGGAATTTATTTTGGTGTAAGTTATGTAGAAGAGCTCAATCCCTTCCACCCACCATGGATAACCTATTGTCCCAGCATTATCTTTTTTTCTTTTTCTTTTTTTAAATTGTTATGTTAATCACCATACATTACATCATTACTTTTTAAAAATAATTTTTATTGTTATGTTAATCACATACATTACATCATTAGTTTTTGATGTGTTCCATGATTCATTGTTTGTGCATAACACCCAGTGCTCCACGCAGAATGTGCCCTCTTTAATACCCATCACCAGGCTAACCCATCCCCCTACCCCCTCCCCTCTAGAACCCTCAGTTTGTTTTACAGAGCCCATCGTCTCTAATGGTTTGTCTCCCCCTCCGACTTACTCCACTTCATTCTTCCCCTCCTGCTATCTTCTTCTTCTTTTTTTTTCTTAACATATATTGCATTATTTGTTTCAGAAGTACAGATCCGTGATTCATCAGTCTTGTACAATTCACAGTGCTCACCATAGCACATACCCTCCCCAATGTCTATCACCCAGCCACCCAATCCCTCCCATCCCCACCACTCCAGCAACCCTCAGTTTGTTTCCTGAGATTAAGAATTCCTCATATCAGTGAGGTCATATGATACATGTCTTTCTCTGATTGACTTATTTCACTCAGCATAACACCCTCCAGTTCCATACACGTTGTTGCAAATGGCAAGATCTCATTCCTTTTGATGGCTGCATAATATTCCATTGTGTATACATCATTACTTTTTGATGTAGTGTTCCATGATTCATTGTTTGCGTATAACACCCAGTGCTCCATTCAATACGTGCCCTCTTTAATACCCGTTACCAGGCTAACCCATCCCCCTACCCCCCTCCCCTCTAGAACCCTCAGTTTGTTTGAGTCCATAGTTTCTCATGGTTCGTCTCCCCCTCCGATTTCCCCCCTTCATTTCTCCCTTCCTACTTTTTTTTTTTTAACATATAATGTATTATTTGTTTCAGCGGTACAGTATCTTTTGAAAACTTGATCCTTTCCTTAGTATCTGCAATGCCACCACCACTTCCCTATTTCAGTTTTTCATATATGTGTTACTCTATTTTGTAACTCTTTATTAAGTTCTTCTTAACAGTTTGTTAATTTTAGTATCTGTACCACACTATCTTAATTGACCGTTCGTTGCTTTACAATGCATCTTCATCTTTGGTAGGGAATGATTTCACAAATTCGCCTTCATTAGCATGTTGTTAATTCTTATGTGTTTGCTCTTGCATGTTAATTTTAGAATCCTATTTCTCAAAAAGGAAAAAGAGGAACCTGTAGGATTTTGACTGAAATTGCATTGAATCTAGGTTAATTTGGAGAGGGAATACTGTTGAGTATACTGCTTGGAACTTGATGATATTGAGATTTCCTATCCATGAACATAGAATATCTTCATTTCTTTTATTTTTATTGTGTTTTAGGTTTCTCTATACTATTTTTAAACATCTCTTGCTAGATGTATTGCTGAGCATTTTGTTTTCCAGTAGATTTTACTTGTAAAACCATCTGACCCTCTTGACTTCGCTGTGCAAAGAATTTTGGTTATAGAGCCAATCATTTTAATGGCAAAATGTTTTAATTCAATGTTTGAAGAGGATGAGTGGTTAAAAATATTTTCTTCTAGGGAGAAAATACATTTTTTTTTTTTCTGCTGGGAGCCAGGGAACAACTCTGACCTAGAAAACCACTTCAGCCCCTTGAGGGGAGAGTGTAGTCCTTGGGCTCCCACTCACCTTTCTACAGGTTCTGCTGGCCCTAGATTGCTGGATTGGCAGCTGGACCCCAGAGAAACTTAGCTTTTAGTGAATAATACTTAGTACTTATGATTCTGGAAGATTTTTTATGCAGGACATAGGTATTTTCTAGTGAAAAAGTCCCTCAGAACATCTAGTCTGACATTCTGTCAAAAATCAGTGTCTCAAGTTTGACTGTTAGGAAACTAATTAGCATCATTCATGGCTCCTCATTTCTACAAAAATAGTAATTTATGGATGTTGAGCCTGATGGAAGGTGGCTGAGAAGCATTCTTTTTTTAGAGACTATGCTTATTTGATGTAGACAGTGATTAGCTATCCTTTGAGACGGCCACTGCCTTCCCTGGTTTTCTATACCTCTACCAATCGGAGAGTGGCAAAATGAGAATATTTCAATCAAACAGCAATGTTTGGGGGAATGCTTAACATATGTAGGCACCAAATAAAGTCTTATGATTTATAACTTCTCTTATTTATATATTTTTGCTAAAAGAATATCTTGCCAGTGGTTATCAAATTCCAGTGAGGTCCGCATGTGACAGACATGGCCTAGGAATAACCAGCAAAACTATTAGTTGTGCTCATGCTCCAATCATTCCAAGTTGTCTGCTCTCCTTTGTTTATGTGGCCCTGGGCACTTGAGATTGTTCTCCAATTTTTTTTTTTCTAAGAGTTTCTGTCAGCCACCACCCTTGAATTAAGAACTGCCTAATTCACCACTGTGTCAACCACCTAGCCTGGTAAATATTTACTGTACTGCCCTCATCAAAGGGACGGTGGGGTAGAGTACAACTTGTTCCTTTTCTGCATGATATTGGATATATATTGTTTAAATACAGATATGACACTACTAATTTGTAATTTGGTTTATGTTTGTTTATATGTATATATATAAACATATATTTATGCTCAGAAAGCTCTTATGGGATACACCAAATAAGTTGAAGCATCCAATAAATATTTTTGGGAGCATAACCTACAGGAATACATAGACTTAGACAGTAAATGCTTAATTCCATCTCATTCTAAATTCCAGAAACAGAGCTGGAAATTACTCATCACACTCATCAGGGAGTGAGCTCTGCTTCAAGCCTAATTAACACTCGTTCTCATGTTCTCTGTGACTTCGTAGTTCATGCACATATAGTCTAGATTCTACCCTATCTGTGAAATAGTTTTCACCATTCTTTCAAGTAAAAAATATTTGTTGTGATTTATGTGTGTACACTACTCTGGATATCAGGAATACAATACAATGAAAGAGACCAGGTACTTGCTCTATAGGATCTCAGAGTCTTCAGGAAAAGGCTGTCCTAAGAATGTGCAAAGTGCTTCGAAAGAAGTATATACAAAATATCCAGGACAGGAACAGAGTGATGAATTCTGCCTGACAGTCAAGAAAGACTCAACAGAAGAAATTATATTTGAGTCAGATGACAAAAGGAAAAAATGTGTAGGAGTTTTCCGAGAGGAGCACAACAGGAAAATTTCAGTCAGAAGGAACACCATGATATAGTGGTTATGAGACAGTGTGTACAGTGAGGAAAAAAAAGCATGAGCTCACATTCTGGCTCATCACTTCCTGGGTTTTGTTTGACAATCATTTTGTTCTGAGAATCATTTTTTTGCAAATTAGGCATACCAACCTATCTCAAAGGGCTGTTGTAGGTTTTATTGAGATAAATTAAAAAGTGCTTACTTAGCACAGCAAATTAGCTCATAAAAGTACATCAAAAGAAATGGTAGCTCTAACTTGCAAAGGCAAATAAGTCATGATAAGTCATGATCAAGAAATGAAGAGTAGATCAATAATTGTTTTTAATATTTTCCAACGAAGTCCAAAATCTTCAGAGACCCATCTTGTTTTTAATATTTTCCAACAAAGTCCAAAATCATCAGAGACCCATCTTTCATGGTTTATTTACCGTTGCTCTTTGATGGATTCTAAAAAGATATTTGAATAAATTGAAGAGTTTGAAGGTGAAGAGAAAAAAATGTTCAGCCCAAGTTTTCATTTTCTTTTTTTTAAAGATTTTTTTTTTATTTATTTGAGAGAGAATGAGAGATAGAGAGCACAAGAGGGTCAGAGGGAGAAGCAGACTCCCTGCTGAGCAGGGAGCCCAATGTGGGACTCGATCCTGGGACTCCAGGATCATGACCTGAGCCGAAGGCAGTCGCTCAACCAACTGAGCCACCCAGGCACCCCCAAGTTTTCATTTTCTTTTTTTAAATGCAACTTCTTATTTTAAGATAATGGTAAATTCACATGCAGTTTTAAAAAATAATACAAAGAGAGGGGTGTCTGGGTAGTTCAGTCGATTAAGTGTCTGCCTTCTGCTTCAGGTCATGGTCCCAGGGTCCTGGGATCGAGCCCCACGTCGGGCTTTCTGTTCAGCGGGGAGCCTGCTTCTCCCTCTCCCTCTGCCTGTCACTTCCCCTACTTGTGCTCTTTCTCTCTTTCTCTGTCAAATAAATAAATAAAATCTTTAAATAAAATAAATAAAAAATAATACAAAGAGAGCAATGTACTCTTTAACCAGTTTCTTCCAATGGTAATATCTTGCAAAGCTATAGTACTATATTGCACCCAGGACATTGACATTGATACAGTTAAGATACAGAACATTCCACCAACACAGTGATCCTTCATTTTGCTCTTTTATAGCCCAACCCATGGCCCACCTGCCTAACCCCTGACAACCACTAATCTATTCCCCATTTCCATTAATTTCTCATTCAACAGTGCTGTGGTAATGGAATCATACCGTGTGTAACATTTTGTGGTTGACTTTTTTACTCATCATAATTCTCTAGATATTGATCCAGGTTTCCATGTATCAATAGTTCATCCCTTCTTATTGCTCAGTAGTATTTTATTATGTGGATATACCACTGTTCACCTATTGAGGGATATCTGAGTTGTTTAATGTTTGGGGTAAAATGAATAAAACTTCTGTGAACATTCACATGCAGGTTATTTTGTAGATCTAAGTCTTCATTTCTCTGGTATAAATACCCAAGGGTGCAATTTTTGGGTTGTGTGGGGGGTGTGTGTGTGTGTGTGTGTGATGAAATTGCCAAACTGTTTTCTAGAGTGACTATATCATTTTACATTCTCACCAGCAATGTATTGGTTGTCCAAATTCTCTACCTTTTTTGCCAGCAGTTCTTCAAAGAAAAAATTTCTTCCACTCTAACATGTGCATAGTTATATCTTATTGTGATTTTAATTTGCGTTTCCCTAAACATTAACTTGTTGAGCATCTTTTCATATGCCTATTTGCCCTCTGAATATCTTCTTCAGTAAAATGTCTTGTTGTGTCTTTTGCTCATTTTCAGATTGGATTTTTATTTTTTTTATTGCCGAGTTTTAAGAATTCTTTATATGTTTTAGACACCATTCCTTTGTTGCATATGTAGTTTGTAAATATTTTTTCCCCACTCTGTAACTTATTTTTCATCCTCTTAGGGTCTTCTGCAAAGCAAAGTCATTAATTTTGATAAAGTCTACTTTATCAATTTTTCCTTTTAGGGATGTGTTTTGATACCCAACTCTCAACTCTTAGCTTGGTCCTAAATTCTGAAGATTTTTTGTTTTTTCATAAAAGTTTATAGTTTTACATTTTACATTTAAATGCATGATCCATTTTGAGTTGGTTTTCTTTAAAATTTTTCTTAGGTCAAAGTTTTTTTTTTTTTTTTTTTTTTTTCACCCTAATGCATGCCCAATTGCTCCATCATCATTTCCTGAAAAGGCTATCTTTTATCCAGGCTATTTTTTGCACTTTTGTCAAAAATCAGTTGGGCATATTTTAATGGATCTCCTTCTAGGTTGGTTATTCCATTTGACCCATCTATATGTCTATCTCTTTACCAGCAGCACCTAGTCTTTATTACTGTAGCTACAGTTTGGGAATTGGGTGGATTGATTCCTCCCACTTTTTTTTTTTCCAAAATTGTTTTACTCTTTGCTTTTCCATAGAAATTTTAGAATAATTTTGCCTTTGTGTACAAAATGTTGTGCTGGAGTTTTGATAGGGATCTCAGTAAACCTGTATATAAATCTAGGAAAAATTAACATCTTTATGATGTTTAATCTTTCAATCCATGAACACAAATGTTTCTTCACTTATTTAGATATTTTCAAATCTCTTTGTCACCATTCTGTAGTTTTGAGCATACAAGTTTTGTACCTGTTTGGTCAGATTGACATCTAAGTATTTAATCTTTTCGAGTAATTATAAATGGTGCTATGTCTATTTTTAAATTTTTGGTGTCCATATGTTTGTTGCCAGTGTATGGAAATGCAACTGATTTCTTGTAGGTTTATCTTTTATCCTGTGACCTGGTTGAGCTCACCTATTAATTCTGAGAGTTTTGTTTTTATAGATTGCTTGTGACTTTCTATACAGAAAAGAGCAAATAAGAGCAGGTTTGTCTCTTTTTCAGTCTATATGTCTTTTATGTCTTCTTTTTGTCTGTTGTGCAGGCTAGAACTTCTAGTACTATATCGAATACAGTGAGAGTAAGCATGCTTACCTTGTTCCTGATCTTCCAGGAAAGGAATCACTCTTTTAACATTAAACATAATGTTAGCTGTGTGTCATTATCAAGTTAAGTTCTCTTCTGTTCCTTTTTTCTGAGAATTTTTATTATGAATGGGTGTTGAATATTACCAAATCTTTTTTTTTTTTTGCATTAGTTGAAATGTGATTTTTCTTCTTTAGCTTGTAATATGATAGATTACATTGATTAAATATAATCAAATATATTGATTAAATTTGGAATATTGAGCCGGCCTTGTATCCCTGGAATAATCCCCCCATCACAGTTTATAATTCATTTTATATATTGTTTAATTCTGTTTACTAATATTTTGTTAAGGATTTTTAGTTCTGTATTCATGAGGAATATTCATCTGTAGTTTGGGTTTTTTTTGTTGTTGTTGTTGGTCTGGTTTTGGTGTAATACTAATTTTACAAAATGAATTGAGTAGTATTTTCTCTTATTCTATTTTCTGGAAGAAATTGGGTAGAATTTGTGGAAATTCTTTTTTTGATGTTTGATAGAATTCTCCAGTAAAACCATCTGGGCCTAAGGATTTGTTTTTCAGGGTGGGTGGTAAAATTACACATTCAATTTCCTTAATAGTTATAGGGTATTCAGATTATGTCATATTAAGTGTTAGGGTAGTTTGTGTTTTGTTTAAGGAATTGGTCCATTTTGTCTACATTGTCAAATTTATGTTTATAGGAAAATTTGTAATAGTCTTATTCTTTTGATGTCTATAAAGGGTCTAAGCAATATTCCATGCTCCTTTCTTGACAGTAATTTGTCTCTTTCTCTTTTTGTCTTTGCCAGTCTTGCTAGAGGCTTTTCAGTTTAAGGATCTTTTCAAAGTACCAGCTCTTTATTTCATTAATTTTTTCTGTTTTTGTCTGTTTTCAATTTAAATGATTTCTGCCCTTTATTTTCTTTCTTTAGCTTGCTTTAGGTTTATTTTGCTCTTTTTCTGGATTCTTCACTGGGAGTTTGGATTATTAATTTGAGACTTTTTCTCTTTACTAACATAAGCACTAAGCTATAAATTTCCTTCTCAGCACTTATTTGACTGTGTCTCATATATTTGGGTAACATACCCAAATTTCAGTATTTTCAGTTTCATTAAATTTTTAAAAAAATTTTTCTTTGAGACTTTCTTTTTAACTTGCGGGTTATTTAGAAGTGTTTAGTTTCCAAAATTTGGAGATTTCCTGTTATCTTTCTGTTATTAATTTCTTATTTGATTGCATTGTGGTCAGAAAACACTCTATAATTAAATTATTTTAAATGTGTTAAAGTTTGTCTTGCAGCCAAAGATATGGTCTATCTTGGTAAATGTTATATGGTCACTTAAAAAGAATGTGTAGGGGTAGCTGGATGGTGCAGTCTATTAAGCATCTGACTTTTGATTTTGGCTCAGACCATGATCTCAGGGTCCTGGGATCAAGGCCCCATTGGGCTCCATGCTTGAGGATTCTCTTCCTTTGCCTCTCCTCTCTCTCTCTCTTTCAAATAAAAATATAAATAAAAAGAATGCATATCCTGCTGTTGTTAAGAGGAGTGTTGTATAAATATTAATTAGATCCTGTTAATTGATGGTATAACTGAGTTCTATTTTTTTTTTTGCTGCTTTTCTGTCTAGTTCTATTTTTTTTTTTCCTGTTCTGAGAGGTGAGTTGAAGTTTCCAACTATCATCATAGATTTCTCCTTTTTTCCATTCAGTTTTATCAGTTTTGCATCATGTATTTTGCAGCTCTATTGTTTGGTGTGTACACGTTTAGTATTGCTGTGTCTTCTTGCTGGAAGACATTACTTATAATTTATCATTATAAAATGTCCCTCTCTGTGTATGGTAAATTTCTTTGCTCTGAAGTCTACTTTATTTAATATTAATCTAGCCAGTTCTTTTTTCCTTTAACTAGAGTTCACATGATATATCTTTCTCTACCCTTTTACTTAAACCTGTTTACGTCATTATATTTGAAGTGGATTTCTTGTAAAAAAACGTATGTGGGACCATATTTTTTTTATCTACTCTGCCAGTCCCTTTCAACTGGTGAATTTAGGCCATTTATATTTAATGCAATTATTTTTCCATTTTAGATATTATTTTAAGATATGTTAATATGTTACATAGAAAATGAGAATTTATTAGTATTTTTTGCACCTCCCTTATCTACCTGTATATGTTCCATGCCCTTATCTTGCTAATACTTACTTTGTAATTTTGGATTGATTAATATTCAGTGTTTGCCTACTTACAACTTTGTAACTGGTATTTATAAATGAGGCATGGAGTAAATTATTCCTTTTTGTACATTTTTTTTTGTTTTCTTGTAATTTTTTGTTTTTCTTAGGCTTACTTACTTGCTCTAGTTTATTTCCAAACTCTCCACCATTATTTTTAGTCTCCTTGAAATACTCTTAGTCATATCTTGCATGTCTGAAAATGTCTTTTTCTTCTCCCTTCACTCTGTATATACTTGACTAATACGGACTAAATATAAAATTTAATTTTCCTCCAGCGTTTTCAAGGTATTCTTTCATTATATCTTACCTCATAGTATTGCATTTGAGATACTAGAAGCCACTGATTATTGATGTGACCTATACTTCTCTCTTTCTAAGCTTGTCAGATCCTCTAATTGTCCTTAGTATTCAGAAATTTCTTGGAGATATTCTTGGTGTGAGTCGTTTCATTTTTTGTCCTGGGCATATATTGGGTTCTTTGAATCTGGAAACTCATGTTATTCTGCTTTGGATTTTTTTTTTTTAATTCCAGTATAATTAACATACAGTGTTATATTAGTTTCAGGTGTGTTACATAGTGATTCAACAATTCTATACATTACTCAGTGCTTATCATGATAAGTGTACTCTTAATCCCCTTCACCTGTATCACCCATTTCCCCTATCCACTTCCCCTCTGGTAACCATCAGTTTGTTCTCTATAGTTAAGAATCTGTTTCTTGGTTTGTCTTTTTTCCCTCTTTGCTCCTTTGTTTTGTTTCTTAAATTCCACATATGAGTGAAATCATAGAGTATTTGTTTTCTCTGACTTATTTCACTTAACATTATGCTATCTAGCTACATCCATGTTGTTGCAAATGGCAAGATTTCATTCTTTTTTATGGCCAAGTAATATTTAGTTCTACATGTAAACTACATCTTCTTTACCATCATTGGACACTTAGGTTGCTTCTGTAATTTGGTTTTTGTAAATAATGTTATATTAAGCAGAGTGGTGCATATATCTTTTTGAATTAGTATTTTCATATCCTTTGGGTAAATATCCAGGAGTGGAATTACTGGATAATATGTAATTCTATTTTTAACTTTTTGAGGAAACTCCACACTGTTTTCTACAGTGGCTGTGTCTGCATTCCCACCAACAGTACACGAGGGTTCTTTTTTGCCCTACATCCTTGCCAACACCTATTGATTCTTGTGTCTTTGATTTTAGCCATTCTTGACAGATCTGATGTTATAAATCATGATGGTTTTGATTTGTATTTCCCTGATGATTAGTGATCAGCATCTTTTCATGTGTCTTTTGGCCATCTGGATGTCTTATTTGGAGAAATGTCTGTTCATGTCTTTTAATTGGATTATTTGGGGTTTTTTGGCATTGAGTTGTAGTTCTTTGGATATTTTGAATACTAACCTTTATTGAATGTGTCATTTGCAAATATCTGCTCAGTAGGTTTCCTTTTAGTTGATTGTTTCACTTGCTGTGCAGAAGCTTTTTATTTTGATGTGGTCCCAATAGTTTATTTTTGCTTTTGTTTCCCTAGCCCCAGGAGACATATCTAGAAAAATGTTGCTACGGCTGATGTCAGAGAAATTACTGCCTGTGCTCTCTTCTGGTGGTTTATATGGTTTCAGGTCTCACATTTAGGTCTTTAATTCATTTTGAGTTTATTTTTGTGTATGGTATAAGAAAGTGGTCCAGTTTCTTTCTTTTGCTGGTAGCTGTTCAGTTTTCCCAACACCATTTATTGAAGAGACTTTTTCTGATTGCATATTCTTGCCTCCTTTGTTGAAGTTTAATTGACCATACAATCCTGGGTTTATTTCTGAGCTTTCTATTCTGTTCTCTTGATCTATGTGTCTATTTCTGTGCCAGTACCATACTATTTTGATTACTACATCTTTGTAGTGTATCTTCAAATCTGGGATTGTGATGCCTCCAGTTTTGTTTTTCTTTTTCAACATTGCTTTGGCTATTCAGAGTTTTCTGTAGTTCCATATAAATTTTAGTATTTGTTCTAGTTGGGGGGAAAATGCTGTTGGTATTTTGATAGGGATTGCATTAAATTTGTGTATTGTTTTGGGCTGTATGGACATTTTAACAGTATTTGTTCTCCCAATCCATGAGCATGGAATATATTTCCATTTGTGTCATTTTCAGTTTGTTTCATAAGTGTTTTCAGAGTACAGGTCTTTCACTTCCTTGATTAAGTTTATTCCTAGGTATTTTATTGTTTTTGGTATAATTATAAATACAGTGTGCTTAATTTCTCTTTCTGCTACTTCATTATTAATGTATAGAAATGCAACAAATTTCTGTATATTGATTTTGTATCCTGTGACTTTACTGAATTAATTTATCAGTTTTCATTTTTTGGTGGAGTCTTTGGGGTTTTCTATCTATAGTATCATGTCATCTTTAAAAAGTAAAAGTTTTACTTCTTCCTTACCAGTTTGGATGCCTTTTATCCCCGTCCCCCTTTTTTTTCTTTCCCTTTTCTGTCTGATTGCTTTGGCTAGGACTTTTAGTACAATGTTGAATAAAAGTGGTGAGAGTGGGCATGCTTGTCTTGTTCCTAATCTTTGGAGAAAATGCTCTCACATTTTCACCATTGAGTATGATGTTAGTGGTGGCTTTTTCATATATAGCTTTTATTATTTTGAGGTATGTTCTCTGAATCTAGTTGGTTGAAGGTTTTTTATCATGAATGGTTATTGTACTTTGTGAAATGTTTTTTCTGTATCTATTGAAATGATCATATGGTTCATATCCTTATTATTAATGTGATGTATTGGTTTGAGGTTACCATTAGATTTATATATACTGTCTTATGCATATACCGCTCTATATTAAGTTTGAACCCATTGTAAAATCACTAAATTTTAACTCCTTTTCTCCCTGCCCTCATTTTAGGTATATGGTGTCATACTTCATATCCCTTTATTTTGTGAATCCCTTTACTTATTTCTAGATTTATAATAAACTTTACTGCTTTTGTGCTTCCTGCTTTTCTTGCTCCTACTTATGGTAGGAGTAAGTCACAGGAGCAAGTCACAGAGTCCCCTTTGACATTTCTTATACGGTTGGTATAGTGATGATGCATTCCTTTAACTTTTGTTTGGGAAATGCTTCATCTCTCTTTCTATTCTGAATGAGAGCCTTGTTGGATAGAGTATTCTTGGTTGCAGATTTTTTTTTTCAGCGTTTTGAATATCATGCCACTCTCTTTTGGCCTGTAAAGTTTCTGCTGAAAAATCAGCTGATAATCTTATGAAGTTTCTCTTTTATGTAACTGTTTTCTTTTCTCGTGCTGCATTTAAAATTATCTCTTTATCACTTTTTTTGGCCATTTTAATTACTGTATCTTGGTGTGGTCCTCTTTTGGTTGATTTTATTGGGGGCTCTCTGTTGCTCCTAGATCTGGATTTGTTTCCTTCTGCAGATTTGGGAAGTTTTCAGCTATTATTTCTTCACATAAATCTTCAGCCCCCTTTTTTCTCTCTTCTCCTTCTGGAATCCCTATAATTTGACTGTTACTACCCTTGATGGTGTCACTGAGTTCCCTTAATGTACTTTCATTTATTATTATTTTTTCCTCTCTCCTGCCAGCTTCTTTCCATTACTCTGTCCTCCAGGTCACTCATCCATTCTTCTGTTTCTTCAAATCTATTTAGTCCATGTAGGGTATATTTAATTTCAGTTAATATTGAGTTATTCATCTCTAATTGTTTTTTTTTATGTGTTCTCTTTGTTGAGAGTCTCACTGAGATTCTCCACTCTTTTCTCAATTGCAGTGGATATCTTTATGACCATTACTTTAAATTGTCCATCAGACACATTACTTATCTTCATTTACATGTTTTGCTGTGATTTTTGTCCTGTTCTTTCATTTGGGGCATATTCTTCTCTCTCCTCACTTTAACTGAGACTAGATGTTTGCCCTCAACCCATGGCTGGGGCCCCACCAGGACTGGTGTGTGTGGTTATCTTCCTCTCTCACCAGTGTAGGAGTAACTTTGGAGTGGTGCTGGCCCCTGTTGGGGCTGCTTGCACATTGGGACTTGTGGCACTGCTCTGGTTGAACTGCCAAGAGTATGTTGGAGGATGGGGTTCAGTAGGAGAACATAGAGGCAAGGTGCATGGTGCCAGCAAGGTCTGTGTTTGTCTGCTGCAGGTGGGGACCTGCAGACCCTTGGGAAAACTCCTGCTGTGGCCAGCTGGGCTGAAGGGGGTAGGTCTGCAGCAAAGTGCAGAGACAGAGCATGCTACTACCAGGCTAGTTTTCACACTGTGCTGGTTCCCACAGGTGTCCCTGTGTCTAGGCTGGGGTAGGGGAGGGGAATGATGCTTGTCACCTACTTTGTTCCTGGAGATCCATGCCCCTCTAACACATGCTCTGAGATTAGTAAACAAATCTCCCTCAGGTATACCCCAGAAGTTTTTCAAACAGCTGATTCTGTGTCTCTGCAGGGCTGTTTGTTATGCTGTCTCTTTAGGGGCAGGGACTCAGTTTCCTTTCTCCTTCAGGCTCTCCCAGAGCCAAGCCCACTGATTTTTAAAGTTCTAGGTGTTAAGCCCTACTGATTGTAAGAACTTGGAAGACGGGATCCTCTGGTTTTCAAAGCCAAATGTTATAGGGATTTGTCTTCCCAGTATGGGTCCCCAGTGCCTAGGGTGCCTGGTGTGGGGTCTGCTGCTCTCTCCTCTCCTTTCCCACAGTGTCCCTTCCTCCCATGGACAGTCTTGTGGGTCCATTTGGCTCCTGATCACATCTCTGCCTTTTCTATCCTCCTTGATGTGGCCTCCTCTCTGCAGTTAACTGTGGAGAGTCTGTTCTGCCAGAATTCAGGTCATTTTCTGTGTTATTTACACTGATTTGGGTGTTACCCAGGTGTACCCATGGGTCAAAGTGAATTTAGGTGATCCTCCTACTCTGCCAACTTTCCCAGAAGTGCTTTGGAATTAAAAAAAAAAAAGTAGCCAAGATTTCCCTTTTAATGTCTCTGTTCTCTTTTTGCAATTCTTGTTATTCAGATGATCTAGCTCCTGAACTGATCCTTTAATTTTTATATTCCTTCTTTTTCTCATTTATTAATCTTTCTATTCTATTTTATGTGACATTTCATCAGTTTTACTTTTAATATTTATTGTTTTCATTTACACCATACCTTTTTAAGTTCTAAGGTATTTTTTTGTTGTTATGAAGTTCCTATCTTTTTGCTGCAATGTCTTCTCGGCTGTTGCATATAACACCTTTCCTTATCCTTTTGGAGATATAACTAAGTTAAGTTTTTTGGATTTTTTCTGCATAATTTCTATTTTCTCTAAGTTGCTTTTTATCTGCTTATTTCCTTTGTTTTTGTCTTTTTCTTTCCTGCTGGCAGCCTTCTTCAGATGTCATGAGTTTTCTGATCATACATGAATGAAGGACCAAACATACGATTGGCAGTTCTTAATTTATCAGTGAGACTGTAGGGTGACCAGGCTAGAAACATTTTCTGGGAAACTCTAGTGTTGGAAATAATCAGAGTGTCATTTTCCTCTTGGACTAGTCCTATTCTGAGAGAAGATTTCTTCTCATCTTCTACCTGTAAGTAAAGTGTAGAAGCTGAGGAGAGAAAGAAGCATGAAGTGGATTAGCATTCAGTGTGTATGTACTCAATCCTTTGTTTCTCAATTAAGTATTTATGCCTCAACTGTACCTTCTGTATTCCAAGGCAGAGGCTCCCCATTTTACTCTATTTTGCCTTTTACAGTAGTGAAGAGGGGAAGTTGTCCAGTGGTGCCAAGTAGGGAAAGGGATCTAGGCTTCTAGGTAAGAAGCTTTAAGAAATTTCTTCTGTATATTAGCTTGCTACTCTTCACTCCTACTGCAGAGGTGCCACCTATTTCTGAGTCTCTTATAAATTCTGTGGTCTATTAGTATTTTTTAAATTCTGTGGTTTAAATCCTATTAATTTTTAGCTTTAGCTTACTGCTGGTTCAGAATTTGAATTTTATGCTTCCTAAGTAGATTACCACTTATCTGTGTCCACTTCTCACCTACCAAAATATGTTATTGTCTCCTTTCTTGTTCTATCCTTATATCTCAAAAAATCACCTTTACTGACATTTTGATAGTGTTTCTGTGGTGTGGGGTAGCAAAATTAGATGCCTGGGTTCAGTCTTCCATAACTATGGCATTCTGTATTCTAAAACTTTTCTTTGGTGATGCAAAGGATTGGGAGATGGAGATAAGATCCTAAAATGTGACAGGAGAGAAAGAAGGGGAGATGTACACTGAGTTTGGGGGGAATTGTGAGAGAATGAGGGAAGATGCCGAGCTAGGCAAGATACATGGAGAAAGTTGGGGGTTACTTTTATGACCTCTGCTTAGATGCTTATACTTTGTCAGGTATTTTTTTAAAAATCATGTTTAATGACCTCCAGAATTGCCTCATTATTTTTACTTGGGGATTGAGTTGGGGACAGAGGAGCTATCAGGAATATTCACTTACCCCATCTAAGGCTCACTTCTTGGTGTCACAGTGCCCTAGAAGACCATCTCCATGTCTCATCACAGGAATAGCCACCAAAACAGAAACAGACCAACCCAAGTTTTAACCTAACATTGAAGTCACCAAGGTCCTTTATTCTTGATTGTATGTCCCTTTGAAAAAAAAAATTACTCCAATATCCTTGTTCTCTTTCTAAATCTGGTGTGTGTTTGGAGAAGGGTAGTATTTTAGTCAAACTGTTTAAAAAGGTCCTATTTACTTGAGATATGCAATAGACAACTTCTCTTTCTAACTTCATTTTCTCAGCTTGCATTTTTTTTTCTTTGTAAGTCACCTCATATCCATTATGAAACAGGAGGCATATTAATCACTCAAATGAATTAAATATAATCAATATCCTCAATTTGGTTCATTGGTTTTCTGGGAGTAGGAAATAAAATAATTACTAAGTAAATTGCCTTTCATCTTACATTTTGCATCAGTAAATGATTAGGTTGACATTATATGTCACTACACTGAGATACATCATTGAAACAATCTGTCATTTACAGAATTTGAAAGCAAGTTAATTTCCAGTGACCTGTACTGAAAATCCTACTCATGTCAACATTTGGTGAACTAAATGCAAATTAATTGAGAGCATGTGGACAAAATTTCCCTTGAAACAGGCACAGATTTAAAAATGAGAATATATGTACTTGATAAAATATCAAATGCAGGCACTATACAAAATATTTTTATTTATTTAGCAAAAGCTACAATGCCACTGAACACAACACCATGATTTCCTATGATTTAACATTGAGAGGATAGAAGTGTGTAAACTTTATTAAATATGTGTCAGGGAAACCGTACACTGAAATCAAAACTTCCATAAGAATATGAGAAGACAACATCTAGTTTAACATAAACAGGCTACTTGGGTTAGGTGCCATCCCTTATGACATCTCATGATAAGCATTTAGATTTAACACAAAGTGTAGAACTGTGGGAGGTTGAAAGAGGAGGCAGTGGAGACTGATTCGACTTTTGGAAATGTTCAAGAGAGAGAAAATAGAGATTGAGGGAGAATCTGAGCTATGTTAGATTATATGGGAAAACCAAGGGCACAAAGTTTCATGAACATGGCCAGGAGTCTGAACTTTCTTATTTGAATGAGAATTTGGGGTCTTTGATCCTTTCCAGGACACAGATAAAAAGTCCTATGAACATGCAGACCTGCCCATTTCATTTAAATAATGTAGATCTGTCACTGGCCCTTTAAGTGAAGCCAGCCTTCCTGTGAAGTAAGCACAGAAAAGCGGGTTGAGAGCCACAGCCTTTTTGCCCAAGCTATTCACCCAGGGCCATAATTCCCTCATGTTTCTCAACCCCTTATGCTTTGTGTCTGTCGTTTTGTTTCTGGCCTTTCACTACCTATCAGTTTTAGAGATCCATTTGAATACAGTGAGCTTACCATATTTAAGTTCAGTGTAATATTTAAGCTTTTGCCCCTGTTCTATGTGAATTTAGTGGATTAAAAAAAACAATAAGCTCCCAAAGTTTGTCAAAAACTCACTTTTACTACATTAATATGCATAGATATTATGCCACATACATCAGCCTAGGGTGGTGTAGGCAAAGAAATTCCCAGGATTTTAAGCCCTATAGAGTCGTGTGTCTGGGCAGCCAGGGCTAGTGGATGAACTGATGGGTCCTGATGGTCTGAAGGGTCATCATTGCAATAGATGCAATACCATTTTTAGTCAGTTATAGCCACTACTTTGGTAACAGGTTATTTATAACTTTTGCTACTAATAACTGGTATAAAGGGAAACAGCTGCAATCATAAGCACAAGAGCAATAATGATAATGTAACTCCTATATGTAGGTATTTAGCCATTTTATTTAGTTCCTCCTTCAGAATTAATCTTCATATGTTAATACCTCATTATACCCCTTTGATTTTAACATCCCCAGTTTGAGAAAGAGATATTTTCTTTTTTTCCACCATCCCATTGCCTTGTGAAAATTTCATTGCCTCCCCAGCAGATTCTCCTGATCCATGAGAACAATTTAAACAAGTAAACTAGCAGGCCACCTGGATAGGATGGAAAATTCCCAAAATTCTTGCCAGAGAAAGCTCAAGGGAACGAGACTGCCTGGCACTTTCCACATCTGTCATGCACTTGTTCTTTCTTCATAATGCTATTCCTTACCCTTCCACTTACATTTGGAAAACCTCTAAGCATAATTCCAACCAGCGCAAATCTTAACACTTCAATGAAAATTTCCTTTGGGCACAAATATGCGTTCACTTCTCTGTATTCCTATGTGTTTGCCCATAATATAGTGTAGGATTTATCCTGTGGATTTATTTATACTTACCTTTTCAGATATCTAATTCCCCACCAGACTCCTGGTGTCTAATGGAGAAGGGACTTTGGTTATCCTTGTTTTATACAGTAACAAACATATCCTAGGCCTTTGAAAATATTGAATGTATAAACATGGCACATATAGTTGATTCTTTATATTTCCCCAGAATCCTATACAAAAAGAGGTTCAAAAGCACAAAGTAGGTAACACAGATTTTCCTGATTCACCAAAAAAATGTATGTACTGAGTATTGTCAATTTAAATATGTGTCCATTGTAAAAGTATGATTGCATATTTCCCATATGTCATAGACCCCCTAGCACTATCTTGGTTGTCAGTTTTCCCCCCTTCTTTAGGAAAGAAAAGTGGAGAAGTTAAAAGATTGATTCTAGTCCTGTCTCTAACATTTAAGATAACTTGGACATAAGCACACAGCAAAGAGTAAGTAGAATACAAATATGAAAAGTCACATCTGTTTCTTCTTACATCCAGCATTTAAGTATTATTACAACAGAATCGAATATTGTTTTGGTTATGAGATTTTCATATATTAAGACCAGGTTGACATCATTTTTAAGATTACAGCAGCATTTAGTAATATTAATGCATTTTACTCAATAGGTAAAATAAAGGGGAGTTACTATAGAAGGAGTTCATTATAAAAGAACTATGGTTAATCACACTATCCTTTCTGATACTTCTGAGGCATGCTTTTTTGTAGATATGCTTTCTGATATGCCAAAACATTCAAAATTGACTGTATTTTATAGAAATTGTTTTGCTCTAAGGGGATTAGGTTGGATTAAAAGATGACTACACTGGAAAATGTGACTTTTTTTTCTTAAGTAACTACCATGAAGACTTACTTAAATTTATTTTTGTTTCATTTTGGCATGGAGCAATGGTGATTTTAATACTCAGCTGCATTCGCATCCAAACAGGCTGGAATTTAAATGGTTGACACTTGATAGCACTTGATATTCTGAAAATAACAGCTGGCTGTTTTTATTTCAAATGCATTTCCCATTCCACTTGACTTCTCTTTGTTTTTAGGAAGGAAAGGGTTATTAGCAGGTCTCTAAACCATTTCTCCCTCCTTGTGAACAGCAGAAGCAAACTTGGCCCTAAGCAGAACCCCTTACAAACATGAACTGTTAAATCGGGGTCTCTCAGGGGTTGCTGTGTACCAGTTACTCATCTGGAAATGCTTTTAACAAGATACTCTTGGTCTGTCTACAAAAGATTGTTTATTGTCAATAAACCTGCAATTCGTGGGCAGGTGCTGCATTGACAAATGAAGATTGGAACCAGAAAGAGCTACATGATATGGAAGATAAATAAGCTAAGAGGGCCCTAAACTCAATGGCAGCTTTTTGCTAACCTACCCCCAACACAGTTGCCTCGCAGAATTCAAAACCCATCCTGGAAGAAACAGGACTCATCTGCTCTGTCTTATGGGCTTGGGAATCCCTGGGTATCGATGTTATACATGCTATTGGTTTTATATATATTTTATTTACTAATCATCAATAACAGTGTGTGCCAGGTAAGATAAATACTTCATGTGAGTCTGACAATTAAGGCCTTTGTGTTCACTCACTTTAAAAATCATAGAAAAATTCAACCTTAAATTGTCTTTACACAAAGGAATGACTCTAATCGTACCTCTGACTAAAAACTTGTAACTTTAGGTTACTCTACCCTTTCTGGTGTTTGGACCCAGAAGTTGGGGAGCTGGTTCTCTGCTCTACTCTTATTTAATTTTCTTTTGATGTTAGTAAGCATGTAGGATGTTCTACTGGAACAAATACTCCACGTTTACTAGTAAAGATATCTGCTCATTCTGGGACTTGTCTGACAACAGTAATTATCTCATTAGTTATTTTAATAGTTTAAATAGTGCCTTGGAGAGTAAGAAGATCTGCCATTAAGGGAAGAAAAAGCACAGCTGAATTGTCTCATTAATGAATTGAGCCACTCATTAGCTAATCTTATCCCAAGTCTCTAATGATGTCCTGGTTAATGGCCACTAGAAATACAGAAGTGTTTTAATAGAGGGTTCTCAATCTAAAACCTTTGTAGCTGTGACATGGATTACTTTGTACATAATAATACAATAAGAGCAGCCAACTTTTATTGAGTGCTTTACTATATGCCAGACACGCATGGGGATAGAGGACACCTGAGAAGACAAACTGAACCCATTTGGCCACCCACTGGATTTCTAACTCCAGGTAAATATTAGTTTATTAAATTGGGTCAATTGACCTAATTGGTCAACTGTTCAGAATTGCACAGATGGTAAATACAGGTGAATCTTGAAGGTTCATGATTTATAAGAAAATGTATTTTGCCTCTTGACACTGTGGAGAAGAAAATTCCTTTCTCCTTAGCAGCATAAATCAATGTCCTGTCATAGTAGAGGAGAAGGTTTTGTTGTATTTTCTCTCCTTAATCTTCCTAACTTGTATTTAAAAGCAGTAAAAAAAATGAACAGTGAATATTTATCTGCTGAATGGAAGACACTGGACTTAGGTGGTATGGAAGAAAGAATGTTCCTGAGTCTTTTGAAATTAAAGTCTCTGATGTCTTGGCTGTTGATTCAGGACACCTAGTTTCTCATCAAATCCTGAGCAGGACAGAGTTTGTCAGAGAGCTGAACTCCTAGTAGTATTGGGTACAGACTAGTATTTGTACCCAAGAGCACAGGTGTGGGGAGTCAAAAAGCCTGCACCCAAGTTCCACCTCTGCTTTTACTAACTGTATGACTTTGCCCAAGTTATTAAATTTTCCAATATGTTCCTTTCCTCATCTCTAAAAATAGAGATAATGTACCAGTAATAATGTAATAATGTACACACTAACCAATAGATAGTAGCAGGTGTTATTTTTATGTTTATTGTTAATAATGGAAGTACCACTTGGGACAGTTCATCCTCATGATATTATGCCTTAGTTTTCACTACCCAAGATTTCAGTACTTCTCCCATCAATCTTGACTTGAACCCTGTTCCAAATCTGTTTATCTGCCTTAAACTTCCCACCCAGTGGCTAGACCCTGCTTCCTTTATGTTCTTCCCATCAATACTATTACCTTCTCCATCCTCCCTGACTCCAGTCCATGGGCTGTATTTCTGTCATAGTCAAAATGATGCTGATGCCCACTTGTTTTGAGTATAAGCTGACACAGTAACTTTCTTTTCTATCCCTGCCCCACTTCACAGCTGGACACCCTTAGATCTCAGAAATAGCTTCAACTGGGGCTAAGCTTACCTTTTGTACTGTGAATCATTTGGCTGTATAGTTACGGGCAGCCATTGTATTAGGCTGTGATTTTCAGGCTCCTTCCCCAGCTTCTATCACTTCCCAGTTGCCTTAGGTGCTGGCATAGCTCACATGTGAACATTTTATATATTAGGACATACACAGAGAAAGGAACTCACAACAACTTCAGCATACAATTTACTTGTCAACATAATCTTACCTTCTACTCCTAAAATACTTGGGCAACTGACATAAAACTTATTATTTTACTACCTATTTCTCTATCAGTAGAATCCTATTAATAATTAAAGCCTGTGTTTTATCTTACTTTATGCTGGCATCCTGGTGTGGATACCAGGAGTGTGATTAAATGGGAAATGGAAGTGTGTCTCAATGTGTATCTCATAGGTTTCTGAGATAAGGCAGAAATCATAATCCTTTCCCTACAACCAACCCATCCTCCAGATTCTTCATGCTTTTCAATAGGTTGTATTTTGATTCTAGTTATGCGAGCTTACATGCTTGCGAGGTATTCATATGTTATTTTAGCAGAAGATACAGATAAACAGCTGGCAGTATCTTTTAGATAGCATTGTATTGAAACTAGCCAAACACGATTGCTCATATAAACATCTTTTTGGTTTTCTATTTTTTTTACAAAAATTTTTTATTATTAAGACTATTTTTAGAGCAGTTTTAGGTTCACAGCAAAATAGAAGGGAAGTTACAGAGACTTCTATATACTCCTTGCCCTTATATGTGAATAACCTTCCCTATTATCAATACCCCCCACCAGAGTGGTACCTGTGTGACAATTGATAAACCTACACTGATGCATCAAAATCATTCACAGTTTACATTAGAGTTCTCTCTCAGTGATGTATATTCTATGAGTTTGGACAAATGAATAATGACGTATATCTCTAATTATGATATTGTACAGAATATACTCACCACCCTGAAAATCTTCTGTGCTCTGCCTATTAATCCCTCCCCATCACCTCCAACCCCTGGCAACCACTGAACTTTTTACTGATTATGTAATTTTGCCTTTTTCAGAACACTGTATCTTTGGAATCCTATAGTCTTTAGTTTTTTTTCAGATTGGCTTCCTTCACTTAGTCATAGGCCTTTAAGTTTCCTTCATGTCTTTTCATGGCTTGATAGCTCATTTCTTGCCAGTGCTGAATAATTTTCCATTGTGTGAATATACCACAGTTTACACATTTGCCGCTTGGTTGCACAAGAGTTTTTATACTGGGTATTTAGTGCTAGGCAAATGATACTCAGTAATCAAAGCAGTACCCCCACACTGCCACACACTGTAACAATTCAGTTTTCTTTTAATAAGGTTTAGATCTAATCTAATAATGTCAATATGTTCTATCAGGATTGGCTGTCCTCGGTGACAACACCCAAATCTCAGCACAAGAAAGATTTCTCTCATGCATATGAAGTCCAATGTGGATGTTCCTGGACATCAGCACTCATTCATGCCTCTCCTCCAAGTAGTGACTCAGGAATACAGACCCTCTCCATTTTGTATGCCTTCTTCTCTATGCATGGCCACAGGTTTGCTGTGTGAAGGAAAAAGGGGAGCATGAAAACTTCCATAGGGATGTTCATGGCCAAGTCAGGAATTATCATATAATTTCCACCTTCATTGCATTGACTAGAAACTGGGTACATGGCTCCCACATACCTGCAGGGAAGACCAGGAAATGTAATCTTTCAGGATCCTCAGGAGGGAAATTAAATGGTTTTGGGAACATAGCCTTGTCCTTGCTATACCCTTAACAGTAAAATTATATCTATAATATAAATAAATTGTACATATTTAGTTTTTGGTATCTGTATGACAATGTCTTTAACTGTTTTAGATAAAGAATAGAACCAAGGTCTGTGTAATTCTCAGTGTAGAGTGCCTATGTAGAGTACATACATAGGTGGATAGTTGAATAAATACTCTTCATATTGATTTTCAGAATGAAAGCAATAAATACATTTAGGTGTATTTCAGTAAATACAGTTGATTGGGGGGGCGGAAAGATAAAGCAAACTGGTCCAATTTCTCAGCCATTACTAACTGTAAATTGGAGAACCAAAGAAAGAAGCAGCACAGGAGAGAATTAGGCAATGCTTTACTGTAGAAATCCTACCAGAATAGAGTCTGGCTCCTGTGCTTCCCAAATGTCCTACATAAGACCATTAATGCTTGTAAAAGGCCTCCATGAAGAATGGAATGTCCCCTGCTGAGTGGGCATAATTTTTTCTGCTGCCAGATGAAGGAACTTTCTGAGGCAATTTTTGACATGGAACTGAGCAAAAAGCCTTTGTGCACAGGCAACCAAGAAATCTAAACCACTTTTCTAAGAGATGCAATGGCTTCCCAGTTATAGGCACATCGAGCATATATTCGATCAACCATTGGCATGTTTTGCTTTTCATAACAAAAAGCTTTATATAACACGGGCAATTAGTCTTATACTCAGTTGGGGGTTCAACTCAGCTTCTGTCTCAATAAACAGAACCAGGGAGGGATTAGCTCCAGTGCAGGATGCCTGCCAAGTGGTAATCCCTACTGGATGGATGAAAATAAACCATTATTAAAAAGTCCTGTTCTGGCCTTAAACATTTCCTCATGTTTTCACTGTACTGCCAGAGCTAACACATGGCTCCTCAAGCTGTGCACAGTCCTAGGGGCTGCCGTTCTCCTAGGACTACCATATTTTCTATGCTGTAGTTGTATGTGGGAAACCTTTAGGTTGATAATGTATTTACTCCAAGATGGTCTTTTTACAAAGGAAAATTGAATATGTAATCACCTTACTTAAGACACTCTAAATTGGGGTACCTGGGTGGCTCAGATGGTTAAGCATCTGCCTTCGGCTCAGGTCATGATCTCCAGGTCCTGGGATCGAGCCCCATGTCGGGCTCCCAGCTCAGCGGGGAGTCTGCTTCTCCCTCTCCATCTGCCTCTCCCCCTGCTTGTGCTTTCTCTGTCTCTGTATCTCTCTCAAATGAATAAATGAAAAAATTAAAAAAAAAAAGACACTCTAAATGCTCCTTAGTGCTTTTAAGATAATGACCCACATCCTCCCCACAGCCTCTGGACCCTGCTGTCCTCTGGTCTCTCACTGTCTGGGCGGCCTCCTCACATGTCACCTGCCGGCTGCCTGTCAGCACCCAGCCTTTCCTCAGTTTCCAGGGTTCCCTCACTCTGCAGGCCATTGCCATTCCTCCCAGGTATCTGTTCTGATGTCTAGTTCTAGCTCAACTGTTCCTTCCTTGGGGAGCCTTTTCTCACCTTCCATATGAGGTGGAAATCCCTAGTGTGTGCTTTCTTATAGCATGTACCAGTTCTCTGTGCCACTTGACAGCATCATGTTTCATAAGTACATGTGTTACATACAGATGTAGGTAGCATACAAATTATAGGAGGTGGTGATGACACAGGCATTTGACTTTTTTCTAGATGTTTCTCTGAAGAGCACGAGGGCTGTTGGTGAAAGCCAACTATTTAGTCTTTGGTCTACAGAGACTTTCTAGCTCCTTGGAAGGCTTCTCAAAATCATTTTCCCTCTTAGTCGCTAGAAATTTAAAATAGTTGAACTCTGTAGGAATGAACTTGTGAGGGCCAAAAATGTGACATATTTGGGAACAGTTCTCAAACTCAGTTAAATTAGCTTTGGCATAGTCTTGTGAACTTACTGCACTGATGCTATAAAACCTGGACCTTGTGATCCCTCTATCTCTGAATAAGGATTGTTTTCTCTTCTTCCATATTGCTGCAAACAATGACACCCATGTAGCACGTCTGATTTTTTTTTTTTTACTGTTTCATATGAAAACCTAAACTACTTCAATTTATGTATGATTCCTCATTGCAAATAAGCCTGACATCTCATCTGGATTTTTTTTTGTGTGTGTACCTGTTTACCAATTAACTACTTTTGTGGGTTAATCCTATATTATTTTTTCTACTTTGTTTTGAGTAAAAGGGGAAAAAATTAAAAAGCTGGAGTTCCCTCCAAAAATGCAGTGTTGCATTTATATATATATGTTGCATATATATGTATAATGATATGGTTAATAGCTATGTCATGTTCAATAACACATTTCATTCAAGGCAGGGAAGCACTGGAAGTTAATCAGCCTTTACTTTGAAGGGAGCCTGGTCATTCCCAGTCAGTGCCTCACCCAGTCAGAATATAGTATTCCTGTTCAACCTTCCACAGCTCTGCCCTACTGTTGGCTGCATGCTCCTGGCACCCTCATTTTGCTTGCTATGTCCCACTTCTGTTCATTATTCTGTCTGATAACCTGCAAGTCCTTGATCCCTCATTCAACCCGCTCCTGGATGCTCATCAAAGGCTCAGCCAGGGGCCTGGATCTAGTCCAGGTCACCTTCTGTTAGTGCTGAGCTGAACACTTCATATTCAATATTGTTACCAGGAAGCACTGAAGAAGCCATTCACAAATCCAGGTGATGGTGAGGCAAGGTCAATCGTGTATAAATGCTTCCGACATCTCTGTGGTACTCACCACAGAGAGCTTTATGTTTTCAGATTTTTTGCCTTAAACAGAAATTCATCTCTTTCAGGGCATTACCCCTGTAGCAACTATTCTGTCACTGTTTCTTTCCACGGCTGCGTTAATGAAAAACGACTTTTGTGTTTGTCAAGAAAAAGAAATCTTTATACTCCACAGGGATTTGGATTGCTTAGAGATTTAAATTGCTTCTTTGAAGCTCTACAGACAAAATCATGATAGTATTTACATATAGACAGATGCTTTGGTAAGGTCAAGAGTATATCATCTCAAACTAAATGTTCTAGGATATTAACTGCCTTTTTACCCATGTGGGTACCATAGGACCCACAAGTGAGGCCCCCACACTGGATCTATTTATAGAAATGTATTAGGGTTTATTTTAAAGTACAACTCCAATACATTCTAAATTTGACCTAAATTCTGCACCATCTGCATAACACCCCATTTGCTGTTGATAGGAGAAGGGGTATTCCTAAGTCACTCATTTGTCACTAGAGTCACTCACAGCCAAGTCAACAGATGAGTCAGTTTGCCATCATTACAGACTTACTTAGAAGAAAGCTAGGAGAAGAGCTCACTGTGTTTGAGATTTATCTCAGACGAGATCAAAACCCCGAGGCCGCCTTCTGTTGATCTGTTTCTGACTGTTCTCTTTCTTGACCCTTTCCTTTTTTGTGACTTCCCAAAGGGTCCAGCAGTTCCTAGTTTCCTATGAATTGTGGTTTCTTTTTTAAGCCAATTAATACTTTTATCCATAACATGTCTTTAATTTGTCTCTTAATTCCTGACCTGTTTCAGGCAGTGTTTTTGACAACAAGCCTTCTTGCCTTGATCCTATAATACATTCTTTGAGTTATGTGATGGGTGAACCTCGACCTCAGAGGGTCAAGTTCAGACATGCCTTGAGATATTTAATTTATTGATTATATTCTATTTTTTTGTATGGTTCCTACTCTGACAATCTTGCACTCATACACGCTCTCAGTTCCTTTTGCAATAAAATTTCTTTAATAGTGAACTCATTTACACCAAGGACTAGTCACTATCATAAAGTGGGAGATATTATTTATATTGAAATTTATATATAAAGTATATATAAATTTTTTATATTTGTATTTTTTAATTTTTATTTATTTATAAATTTTAATTCCAAGTGTTATATTAGTTCCAGGTGTATAATATAGAGATTCACAATTCCATATATCACCCAGTGCTCATGGTGATAAGTGTACTTTTAATCCCCTTCACCTATTTCACCTGTCACCCTACCACCCTGCCCTCTGGTAACCTTCAGTGTTTTCTCTGTAGTTAAGAGTCTGTTCCTCAGTTTGCCTCTCTCTTTCTCTCTCTTTTTTCCCCATTGCTCATTTATTTTGTTTCTTAAATTTCACATGAGTTAAGTCATATAGTCTTTGTCTTTCTCTGACTGACTGACTTCACTTAGCATTATACTCTCTAGCTCCATCCATGGCAAGATTTCATTCTTTTTTATGGCTGAATAATATTCCATTCTTTTTTATCCATTCATCAGTCAGTGGACCCCTGGGCTACTTCACATCTTGGCTATTGTAAATAATGCTACTATAAACACTGGGTGCATGTATCCCTTTGAAATAGTGTTTTGGCATTCTTTGAGTAAATACCCAGTAGTGCAGTTGCTGGATCATAGGGTAGTCCTATTTTTAACATTTTGAGGAACTTCCACGCTGTTTTCTACAGTGGCTGCACCGGTTTGCATTCCCACCAACAGTGCAGGAGGGTTTGTTTTTCCTACATTTTTGCAACACCTGTTGTTTCCTGTTGTTGAATTTAGCCATTCTGACAGTGGTGAGGTGATATCTTATTGTAGTTTTGATTTGCATTTCCCTGATGATAAGTGATGATGAGCATCTCTTCATGTGTCGTCTTTGGAGAAGACATGTTTATATCCATGTTTATGTCTTCTTTGGAGAAATGTCTGTTCATGTCTTCTGCCCATTTTTTAATTGGATTATTTGGTTTTTGGGTGTTGGATTTTATAGGTTCTTTATATATTTTGGATACTAACCCTTTATCAGATATTTCATTTGCAAATATCTTCTGCCATTCTGTAAGTTGCCTTTTAGCTTTGCTGATTGTTTCCTTTGCTGTGCAGGTTTTTTTATTTTATTTTATTTTATTTATTTTGATGTAGTCCCAATAGTTTTTTTTGTTGTTTTTGTTACCTTTGCCTCAGGAGATCTATCTAGAAAAATGTTGCCATGGCTGATGTCAAAGAGGTTATAGTCTGTATTCTCTTTTAGTATTTTTATAGGTTCAGATCTCACATTTAGATCTTTAATCCATTTTGAATTTACTTTTGTCTATGGTGTAAGTGGTCCAGTTTTATGCTTTTTCATGTAGCTGTCCAGTTTTCCCAATACCATTTGAAGAGACTGTTTTTTCTATTGGATATTCTTTCCTACTTTGTCAAAGATTAATTGGCCATATAGTTGTGGGTTTATTTCTGGATTTTCTATTCTGTTCTATTTATCTATGTGTCCGGCTTTGTGCCAGTACCATACCATTTTGATAATTATAACTTAGTAATATATCTTGAAGTCTGGAATTGTGATGCCTCCAGATTTGCTTTTTTAAGATGACTCTGGCTATTTGGAGTCTTTTGTGGTTCCATACAAATTTTAGAATTGTTTTTTTCTAGTTCTGAGAAAAATGGTGTTGGCATTTTGAGGATTACAATAAAGTGTAGATTGCTTTGGGTAGTATAGACATTTTAACAATATTCGTTCTTCTAATCCATGAGCATAGAATGTCTTTGCATTTCTTTGTGTCATCTTCAGTGTCTTTCATCGGTGTTACATAGTTTTCAGAGTATAGGTCTTTCACCACTTTGGTTAGGTTTATTCCTAGGTATCTTATTATTTTGAGTGCAATTGTAAATGGAATTGTTTTCTTAATTTCTCTTTCTCCTGCTTCATTATTGGCATTTAGAAATGCAACCAGTTTCTGTACATTGATTTTGTATCTGTATTTGTTTATTGACAAGTTCATTGACTTTACTGTATTTGTTTATCAGTTCTAGCAGTTTTTGGTATAGTCTTTAGGGTTTTCTCTATAGAGTATCAGGTCATCTTTATTTTTTTTAATATTTATTTATTTGACAGAGAGGGAGAGCAGGAACACAAGCAGGGGGAGTGGGAGAGGGAGAAGCAGGCTTCCTGCTGAGCAGGGAGCCCAATGTGGGGCTCAATCCTGGGACCCTGGGATCATGATCTGAGCCGAAGGCAGACGCCCAATGACTGAGCCACCCAGGTGCCCCCATGTCATCTTTAAATAGTGAAAGTTTTACTTCTTTACCAATTTTGATTCCTTTTATTTTTTTAAATAGTAAAAGTTTAGCTTCTTTACTGATTTTGATTCCTTTTCTTTCTTTTTGTTGTCTGATTGCTGAGGCTAGGACTTCTAGTACTTTGTTGAATAAGAGTAGACATCCTTGTTTTATTCCTGACCTTAGGGGAAAAGCTCTCAGTTTTCCCCCATTGAGGAGGATGTTAGCTGTGAGTTTTTCATAGTTGAACTTTATTATGTTGAGGTATGTTCTCTCTAAGCCTATTTTATTGAGGGTTTTTAATCAAAAATGTTGTACTTTGTCAAATGCTTTTTCTGCATCTGTTGAAATGATCATATGGCTTTTATCATTTCTCCTGTTGATGTGATGTATCATGTTGGATTTACGAATATTGAACTATCCTTGAAACCCAGGAATAAATCCCACTTGATCATGGTGAATGATTTTTTTAAATATATTATTGGATTTGGTTTGCTAGTACTGAGAATTTTTGCATCTGTGTTCATCAGGAATATTGGCCTGTAGTTCTCTTTTTTAGTGGTGTCCTTATCTGGCTTTGGTATAAGAGTAATGCTGGCCTCATATAATGAATTTGGAAGTTTTCCTTCCTTTTCTATTTTTTTGGAATAGTTTGAGAAGAATTGGTATTAACTCTTCTTTAAATATTTGATAGATTCACCTGTGAAGCCATCTGGTCCTGAGCTTTTGTTTATTGGGAGTTTTTTGATTACTGATTTAATTTCTTTGCTGCTTACTGGTCTGTTCAACTTTTCTGTTTCCTCTTCAGTTTTGGTAGCTTATGTGTTCCTAAGAATGTATCCATTTCTTCTAGGTTGTCCAATTTGTTGGCATATAGTTTTTCATAATATTCTCTTATAATTGTTTGCATTTCCATAGTGGTGTTATTTCTCCTCTCATTTGTGATTTTGAATCCTTTTTCTTTTTGATAAGTCTGGCTAGAGATTCACTAATTTATTTTTTTCCAAAAATCTAGCTCCTAGTTTCATTTATCTGTTCTATTTTTTCCTTTTCTGTATCATTGATTTCTGCTATAATCTTTATTATTTCCTTCCTTCTGCTGGTTTTGAGCTTTGTTTATTCTTTATTTAGCTCCTTCAGGTGTAAGATTAGGTTGTTTAGGATTTTCCTTGCTTCTTGACATAGGCCTATATTGCTATAAACTTTCCTTTTACAACTGCTTTTGCTGTATCCCAGATGTTTTGGACTATTGTGTTTTCATTTTCATTTGTGTCCATGTACTTTTTTATTCTTCAATTTCTTGTTGTCCCATTTGTTGTTAAGTAGTGTGTAATTTAATCTCCCTGTATTTGTGGACTACCCAGATTTTTTCTTTTGGTTGACTTCTAGTATTGTGGTTAGAAAGATGCATGGTATGACTTTGATATCCTTTAATTTGGTGAGGCTTGTTTTACAGGTTAATATGTGATCTATTCTGGAGAATATTCCATATGCACTTGAAAAGAATTTTGCTGTTTTAGGATGGAATGTTCTGAATATATCTGTTAAATCCATCTGGTTCACTGTGTCTTTCAAAGCCATTATTTCCTTGTTGATTTTCTGTTTAGATCCGTCCATTGAATTAAGTGGGGTATTAAAGTCCTCTACAATTATTGTATTATTATCAATTAGTTCCATTATGTTTGTCATTAACTTTTTTTTAAAGATTTTATTTATTTGACAGAGACAGAGACAGTGAGAGCAGGAACACAAGCAGGGGGAGTGGGAGAGGGAGAAGCAGGCTTCCCGCCGAGCAGGGAGCCCGATGTGGGGCTCGATCCCAGGACTCTGGGATCATGACCTGAGCTGAAAGCAGACGCTTGATGACTGACCTACCCAGGTGCCCGTGCCATGAACTGTTTTATGTGTTTGGGTGCTTCCATGTTGGATGCATAAATATTTGCAATTATATCTTATTGGATATTCCTCTTTATTATTGTATAGTGTCCTTCTTTGCCTCCTCTTAACAGTTTTTCTTTTAAAGTCTATTTTGTCCAATGTAACTACTGCTACTCCAACTTTCCTTTGACATCCATTTGCATGGCTAGTGTTACTCCAGCCCCTCTCAATCTGCAGGTGTTTGAGGTCTAAAATGAGTTTCTTATAGACAACATATAGTTGGGTCTTGTGTTTTTATACATTTTGTCACCCTGTATCTTTTGATTGGAGCATTTAATTATACATTTACATCCAAAGTTATTGGTTTTTTTTTAAAGATTTTATTTATTTGACAGAGCGAGAGAGCACAAGCAGGGGCAACAGCAGAGGGAGAGGGAGAAGCAGGCTCCCCACTGAGCAGAAAGCCAGACATGGGGCTTGATCCCGGAACCCTGGGATCATAACCTGAGCTGAAGGCAGACGCTTAACCATCTGAGCCACCCAGGTGCCCCACAAAGTTAGTGTTGAGAGATATGCATTTATCGTCATTTTATTATTTGTTTTGTGGTTTCTGTAGATTTTCTTTTTCTTGTCTTTCTTTCATAGTTTGCTGATTTTCTTCAGTCATGTATTTGGATTTCTTTATTTGCATGTTTATTATTGGTTTTTGATATATGGTTACTATTAGGTTAGTATATAACCTCTTCTGTATGTAGGAGTCTACATTAAGCTGATGGTCATTTAAATTCTAACCCATTCTTTATTCCTCTCCTCCCCATATTTTAGTATATGTTTCATATTTTATATCCATTTATTTTGTGAGTTCCTTGACTTTTTTTAAAGGAAATATTCATTTTTACTGCTTTTGTGTTTCCTACCTTTATATTGTCATTTTGGGTCTCTCCTTTGCACTCAGAGAGTCCCCTTTAATATTTTTTGCACGGTTGGTTTAGTGGTCATGAATTTCTTTAGTTTTTGTCTGGGGAAACTCTTTATCTCTCTCTCTATTCTGAATGATAGCCTTGCTGGATAGAGTATTCTTGGGTGCAGATTTTTCCTATTCAAGACTTTGAATATATTGTGCCACTCCCTTCTGGCTTCTTGCAAAATTTCTGCTGAAAAATCTCCTGATAGCGTTATGGGTTTTCCCCTGTATGTTACTGTCTTTTGTCTTGCTGCTTTTAAGAATTTTTTTTTTTCTTTTCACTATATTTTGTCAATTTACAATATATCTTGGTGTGGATGTGTTTTTGTTGATTTTGATGGGGTCCTTTGTATCTCCTGGATCTGGAGATCTCTTTCCTTCCCCAGATGAGAGAAGTTTTCAGCTATTTCTTCTTCCAATAAATTTCCTGCCCCCTTTTCTCTCTCTTCTGGGACTCCTATAATAACAATGTTACTATGTTTGATGGTCACTGAGTTCCCTACATCTGTTGTCATTTTGCATAATTCTTTTTTCTTTTGTTCAGCTTGATTACTTTCCGTTACTGTCTTCTAAGTCTCTAATTCATTCCTTTGCTTCTTCCAGCCTGTTGTTCATTCCATGAAATGTGTTTCTCATTTTGCTTATTGAGCCCTTTATCTCTGCTATGGTATTCCTTATCTCTGTGTTAAGGATTTCACTTAAACTCTTCTCAAGTTCAGTGAGTAATCTTATGATCGTTACTTTAAATTCTCCATCAAGCATGTTACTCATATCTGTTTCACTTAGATCTCTGGCCATCACCATGGCCATATCCTGTTCTTTGAGCTGGGATAAATTTTTCTGTCTTCTCATTTTATCTAAATCTCAGTGCTTGTTTTGTCTGTGTTAGGAAAGTCAGCTGTGCCTGTTCTTGAGGGTAATGGCCTTCTGAAGAAGAGTTCCTATGGTACTCTCCAGTGTAGTGTTCCCTGTTCCAAAGAGCCAGAAAATTCAGGGAATGTCTCCAGTGTGTGCTGTATGTGGTCTGTTCTTTTGTCCTGGCTGCTTTATCCTTCAGGCCAGTCATCTGTAGAGGTTCTCTGCCTATTGTGGGCAGTGTTTGGTCCCTAGCTTGAATGTGGTGTTTTAACTGGGTGTGCTCTGGTCTACTTGTCAAGTGAGACCTGTCATCCATGCCTCTGGAACTGAGGCACCACAAAACTCCTGGGTTGGGAGATGCAGTATGAATAGGGGTTTGGGCTGGTCTTCTGGGGGAGAGGGCCTGCTGTGCTAGGATTGAGAAAAGCATGACTGGGAGGGGCAGTTATACCAGTGTGTGGGAGGTTGGTGGTCTTGGTGTAAGGAAATTAAGGAGCAGTTTGGGCTGCACTGGTTCCTGCAGGTGGCCCTGTGCTTATGCTGAGGTGCAGGGAAAGGAGATGGCTCTGACCAGTTCCTTTGTTCCCAGAGGAGTCTCTCCATGAATGCTTCCTCTCTGGGATGTGCTTCAAGGTGAGCAGATGACCTCCCTTCTGTGTATTCCAGGTGCTCTTCAGATCTCTGTTTCCATGCTGTGTGTCTGCTGGTTGTTTGCCTTCTTTCTCTCCAAGAGCAGCGCAATGCCCTTAGGGCTCTATCCCAGTGCCACCCACTACCTTTAAAACTCTAGGCTTTAAGCCCTGTTGGTTGCTTGAACTCAGGAAATTCAGCCCCTCTTGCTTTCCAAGCCAATTGCTATGGGAATTTATTTTCCCCATGTACTCCCCTGTGTGCTAGTCCATCTCTCACCCTTCTCCAACTACAGCAGCCATGATCTGTTTCTCTCTCAAGTTGCATCTCCACACTTCGTACCTTCTTTGATGTGGCCTTTTCTCTGTCTTTAGTTGTGGAGTTTGTTCTGTTAGTCTTCAGGTCAGTTTCTGGGGTATGTAGGATGATTTGATATTTATCTAGTTGTATTTGTGGCATGGGGTCCTCCTGCTCCGCCACCATCTTCCAACTCCTGGAAGTGTTTATTTTTATCATTTTTATATTCAGATGAGTATAAAGTAACCATTGTTAATTTGTAGATTACTTAACCCAGTGCTTGTCAAAGTTGGTGTTGTGAAATGCTGGTGGGTAGGTCATAGTACAAAATCAGTTTAATGCAAATGAAGATACTTTGAGAATGAATAGAGGTTCAGTTAATAATTGTACTGGAACAAGAGGCCTAAAACATCAACTGCCTTGGACATACTAGAATTATGGTCACCTTAGTCACAACTGTCCTGAAGTTTGCTGCACACTACTTGAATAATAAAATACTAACATATGTAAATAGGAACACATTCAAAGTGCTTGCTCATTTATAGCTTAAAATACTTAAGTGGAAGAAAATTTATTACAAATTTGTTGTGTTATGTTTCTAATTATAAATATCCTTAAGTAGCTTTACATAAATGTTATAAGGTAACAGCAGCAAGGTCAATGCTTTAGAGTTAAATGCACATGAGCTAAACAATGTGAACTAAAATTTTTAGAAAACTGAATTTTTGTTCAAAATAGGGTTTATCATTTGTACTAATTTGCTTGTTTTCTTGTTTGAATTCCCAAAGAGGCCTGACTCCTACTTACCTCCTTTTGAAAATATCCTCTCCCTCATCTAGGACCATTTCCTAAAAATTCTATCTCAAGTTAATCTGAAATATCAATGGGAGATCATTTCAATTTTAAAATCTCAATATCAAACTAAGTTTCAGGTAACATTCTTTAATCTTAGTCACTTCTAATTCATTTGTTCCTGATTTTGATGAGCAGGGATATGGACAGAAACCCCTTCTGTTGGTGCAACCTACCATGACCTTCCTTTTCCTTCTTCTCCCATGACATGGTTTGAACTACCCAGTTTCATGCTTATAACCCAGGAGTATGGGTTTAGTTATGTCACTAATGGGAGTGCCAGTCAAGTTTAGGAACTAGCACTTTTGTGAGCAGCAGGAATTTCCTTACCCTCCTTTTTGTTTTTTTAATTTTTAGTAGGCTCCATGGCCAGCAAGGAGCCCAGTGTAGGGCTTGAAATCACAACCCTGAGATCAAGACCTAAACTGAGATCAAGAGTCGGACGTTTAACTGACTGAGCCACCCAGGCGCCCCTCCATTTTTTTTTTTCCAAACAAAATCTGGAGTGCAAAAAAGCTAGCAGATCTGGGCTTATGACAAAATGGCATGGCCAGTTTGGGGAGTTTTATCTTATTTTTCTCAAAAAGTAAGTACAATCATTTTACTGGGTCTAAGACTTCAATTTTTAACAAATCCACAGAAAATAAGACCCAAGGGTTTTACGGAGAATTATCTGTAACATATGCAGTCTGTAAGAGAAAGTGTCATATATGCATCTTGTGCATCATTTTTTTGGCAGATGATTTCTTTCCATTATTAAATTGTTCTAACTTACATGAAAAGGGGAAAAATAAATGCAGTTATATTTGCTGTATTCCCAGGAAGAGTAGATCTAGAAACTAATTATGTAGGAAGTTTATGGGAGGGTTGACAAATACTGGTGTTGGATTTATAATTACATACTTCCATGTATTATTCTCAAATAGTGTCATGCATTTTGATTTTTTTAATATAATGATATACATTGAGAAAATACTTAGGAGTAAATGCCAGCAAAGATATATAGATATAGTCTTAGTACAGTAAGCTCTCAAAACTACTTTTGATTTTTCTTCTCTAAGATTTTGTTGTTGGTGATAGAAGTGCATTGGTTTCCTAGGGCTGCCATAACAAAGTGATGGGTGGCTTAAACAAGAGATATTTGTTTTCTTATAGTTCTGGGGGCTAGAATCCAAGATCAAGATGCCATCACAGTTGGTTTCTGGTGAAGTCTCTTTTCCTGGCTTATAGAGTGCTGCCTTCTGGCTGTGTGCTCCCACAGCCTTTCCTTAATATGTACACCCTGAGACCTCTACTCTCTTTTCCTCTCCTTATAACAGTTCTGTCAGATTAGGGCCCTCCCCTTATGACCTCATTTCACCTTACTTACCTCCCTACAGGCCCTATCAATACTGTTGCCCTTTTCTCCCTTCACTTCAATTGCCTAACTAAACCTCATCTAAGAATAAATCCGAATCTCTGCCTTCTGTGACCTAGTACCTGGACAGTGAATTCATGGTCATGAACCTCAAGGAGACCATTGGGGACCAGACAGCCTTTCTGTACTTCTTTTGTCCATTTGTTCCTTCACTGTCTTAGATAATTGTTTCACTTTATTCTCCTCAAATCCCCCAATGCCTTCATAATTTTCACATTTGATTATTTCAATGAGAACAGCTCTCAGACGTCAACATCCTCACTCACTCACCATTCCAACTTAACGTGACTATACAAATCTGCAAATAACTTACCTTTAATTGAGTTACTAAAAATGAACTGTTCGTGGTCATAAATAATGCCAAGTCCTCTACTTGTTCAGGGTCCCATTGTTCTCCCCTTCTGAAGGGCTGAATGGCAGATCTCCTTTTTCTCCTCCATCATGTCTTCAGTATCTCCTGCGTCATCCCATCAGCATACAAACAGGCTGTTATTTCTCTCACTTAAAATGCCTTCTCTTGTTCCCACTTCCACCACATTAATCAGCCTATTTTCTCTGTCATCTAATTCAGCAAAACTTCTCAAAATTATTACCGAGAATCATCCCATTCTCCTCACATCTTCTTCCATCTGGCTTTCGCTTCCAAATTCCTTCAACACCATACTCTTCAAGGTCACCAGCAACCTTACACTGAGAACAAATATTTGGTGCATGAATTAATAAAATTCTAAACACAGAGTGGTAAATGGATCCGACAACCTTTGCCTAAATCATGATTTTGCTCGGAGCGAGGCATGGTTAAGTGTTGATGGTTGCTGTTACTAGCATAATAACAGTTATAAGAGTAAAGAAACTAATATTTTTCTCAGCAGAAAGTAGTACTGAAAAACAAATCAAATTCCTAGGAAAACTAAAAAATTTTTCACCATTTTAATGTGTCTATTGATGTGCTAACAAGTGTATTCTTAATTTCTGATAGCTTCCAAACATTTTAATCATCCCCCCAAATTATTCATAAATTGTTTTGCACAGAAATGCATCAATGCGAATCACTGTAATACAGAATTTTTTTTTTTTAATTACTGATGCGAGGGTGCCTGGGTGGCTCAATCAGTTAAGTGGCTGACTTGATTTCAGCTCAGATCATGATCCTCAAAGTCCTGGGTTAGCTGCATCTGGCTCCATGCTCAGTGGGGAGTCTGCTTGAGGATTCTCTTTCTCCCTCTGCCCCTCCCCCTGCTGATGCTGTCTGTCTGTTTCTCTCCCTCTTTCAAATAAATAAATCTTTAAAAAAACATACTGCTGGGGCAGCTGGCAACAAGTGGTCCCATAAAGAAATTTTTGCACTATCCAGGGTTATGATATCTTGGGCTCACCAACAACCTAAGGCTGTTGCTTCCACATTCTAAGGGAATCACAGTAGGACTGGTAGTAATATCAAGATAGACAAAAAAGTTTACATTTCTTTCCAACAACAACAACAAAACTTGAGGTCACTGTGAAATGATGACTTCTTATACTAAGGCCTGGACCAAGTACATGTTTTAAAAATATGTTAAAATTGTGATACTTATCTTATGTATTTTTTGTTACTTTACACACGTTGACATAAAAAGCAGAAAATCAAAGTGATAATGTTTGTGAGTAAACGGTATAGACTTTAGCAGTTAAATTCCATTGATTTGGAAGAAACGGTTCCCTCCTGCACCCCACAGGCCTGCAGGAAGTATAGGGATTGAGGTTGGTAGGTTCATGCCCAGGGTCTGCAAACCCCAGGTCACTGTCAGTTCCATCCTAGAATAGCCTCATGAAATGGGAAGGTCCTCTATTCACAAACTTTTGAATCCTCTTGAGCAACAATTAAAAAGTCCATAAAATAAGTTTTCATCATATCTGACTCCTTTTATTAATTCATTTGATTAGGAGAGTGCATGTGGTTAGATTTGGTAGAATGGGAAATCAAAAATTTAACCTCCTGGGGGAAGGAAAGTAAATTTTGTGTTTTTTGGGGGGGTGTTTTTGTTGTTGTTGTTGTTGTTTTCACTCCTCCAGGTTTTATGCTATCCTTAGACATTTCTAAGCTCATTAGTTTCCCTCTTCATAAAATAAATCTGAAATTACATGTTCTATTTTGTTTATCACAATTTGATAAGGGCTAAAATAACTTTCAAGAAAGAGGAGAAATCCAAGGATGGCCCCAGAGGGTTATAGATGTGGCCAAGAATGTTCCAGCAGAGAGTCTAGGTCAATCCAGGTTGCAGAGATAAATGACAAAGCAGAGTTTCTTCTTGAGGTTGTCCCTGAAGACTCAAATCAGCATCTCAAAAATCGTCTGGTTCCCATCCCATCCCTTTGGGATCAAAATCACAGACCTGACCTGGGAATCTGAATTTTGCATGCTCCCCAGCCACCTCTCATCATATAGTACAGCTTGGAAAACATGGCTCTTCAAATTAAAGGTAATCAAGGCATTTCTTCACCAGTGGTTCTCAAACTTTAGATTAAACCAGCAAGCAGTGGGCCATAGTCCCTTTAAAAATTAAACAATAAAGAGAGCAACTTTCCTGTCTCAGCTGCTTGAATTAAGATAATTAAGGCATAGATGAAAATGTACAGTATGTCCCATAAGCCAGTGAGTCTGCACCTGTTCATTTGAATATTTTGTTCAAACCCTGCTAGTGAAAATGTCTCCCATTTATTTAGCATTCTTTGGCTTCATAATTCTCCCTAAATTATTCCATTTTTATGAGACCATAGGTCTGTCTTTTGACTGGTGTGAATTACACTGTAGTCAATTGGAGCAAGAAGAAATCAAACATTTCCATTTATTAGTAATCATTTGTCCTGGAAAATAGTATATTTCTTCCAAGTGAAGCAAATAATTTAATCTTGTGTTTGAAATTTTTTATACTTTCACACACTTCCTACATTACCTTATTTTAGAATTTAATCCCTAGAAGATTCTTTTAATGTTTAAATTTTATGCAGACTTGGAATGATGAATAAATTTAGATATGGCAAATGAATAAATTCCTTTTTGGTTCTTCAACTTCCCGTGCAATTTTATTAAGTACCCTTTATGAACAGAGAAACCATTAAAAAGAAACCAACAACCCCTAAAGAGAATTTTTAAAAAATGAAATACATGTCATAGCCCCTACTTTTAAGGAGTTACTATTGAGCTACATTGAGGTCTACACAGCCACCAATAAATTGAGATTTTTTGGAGCTGGGTCTACAATCTGTGTGGAAATTTCCAAGAAACATTAGCCCTGTGCAATCCCTTCTTCTATATTCTGTCGATATATACTGATGTGTATCAGTATATATGTATATATACATATATATACACATATATATGTGTGTATCAGATTAATTTATGTATCATTTAGGATGGCCAGTTTATGTCAATTTGGCTAAACTGCAGTCCCCAGATATTGAATCAAACATTGATCTAGGTGTTGCTGTGAAGGTGCTTTATAGATGATGTGATGGACATTTCTAATCCAATGAGTTTAAATAAGGGAGATTATCATAAATCTGGGTGGACCTGACTTAATCAGTTGAAGGCTTTGGTTTTTAAGAGTTAAGATCTCCCTGAGGAATAAATTCCCCTGTAGACAGCAGATTCAGCCTGTGCCTGAGAGTTCCAGCATGCCTTCCTGACATCCTGCCTTAGGAGTTTGGACTTACTTAGCCAGCTACAATCATGTAAGCTAATTCCTTGAAGTGAATCTATTTCCTGCTGGTTCTGTTTCTTTCTTTCTTTTTTTAAATTCATGTATTCATTCATACATGTGTTTAATTTTAAACACTAAATATGGAATTAGATGCTAGAGATTCAAATTATTCCGTGCTTGAGTAATAGCTTCAGTATAAGCAAGGACAGCACGGAGACCTCAAACAACACTGAGTTGCTAGACTGTAAGAGACAAGGCTAAGCATAGTAATTGATAAGACCTGAGAGAATGTTATTTGAGGACTTGCTGTGAGCCAAGCACTATACTGAAAAACTTCACATGGAACAATTAATCAATTACACCCTGTGCAATAAGTACTCATATTCAGCCTATGTTAGCAACAAGGAGACTTATGCATAGAATAACCAGGTAAAACTTGCTCAAGAGCATTCAGCTTCAATGTGTTTCCTTAATGATATATACTACAGAGCATCTCTTATATTCTTATTCACCATCCATATATTTTCTTTGATGAATGTCTGCTAAGGTCTTTGTACCATTTTTATTTTTGGACCAAGTTTGTTTCCTTATTGTTGAGTTTTAAGAGTTCTCTGTATATTTTGGATAAGAGTCCTTTATCAGATGTGTCTTTTGAAAGTCTTTTCTCCCAGTCTGTGGCTTGTCTTTTCAATCTCTTGACAGTGTCTTTCACAGAGAAGTTTTTTATTGTAATGAAAGCCAGCTTATTAATTCTTTGTCATGGATCATGTTTTTGATGTTGTATCTAAAAAAACCATCACCAAACCCAAAGTCATTTAGGTTTTCTCCTGTTATCTTGGAGTTTTATAGTTGTGCGTCTGTGGATCACTTTGAGTTCATTTTTATGAAGGGTATAAGATTTGTGCATAGATTCATTTTTTTGCATGTTGATGTCCAGTTGTTCCAGCACCATTTGTTGACTTTCATGCCATTTTTCAGTTGAGTTGTTTGTCTCTTCTTACTCATTTTAGGAGTTCTTTATATATGCTGTCTTCATATTTACCCAGTTGTGTATTGTATATATCTTCTTACAGTTTGTAACTGGTATTTTCACTTTTCTTTGGAGTATCTTTAGATTAACAAAAATTTTTAATTTTAATATTGTCACATTTATCCATCTTTCATAATTAATACTTTCTATGTCTTGATATGTCTTTCTGTACCTCAGTATCTGGAAGATATTCAACTATATTTTCTACTTAGACTTTCAAAGTTTTGTTTTTGACATTTAAGTCTATAAACCACCTTGACTGATTTTTATGAAGGATCCAGTCTCATCTTTCCCCAAAAGTCTCTTAATATCTATTGCATGGTAAATAAAGTGACAAAGATCACTTTTATCACAAAGCAAATCTCATGACTAGACCTCAATTCAAGGCAAGGGATGGCATGGGAGTGTAGTCTTTCCATATGCCTGATAGAACTGGAAATATTTGGTGGATAGCACTAATAACGCCATGTATCCACTGAGCTGGAGCTTTTGCACCAGACTTTATCATAGATGCTAAAGATCTAGGGTAGATACAGTAGACAAAGTATCTGTCTTCATGAAGATTGCATTCTCATTGGAAAGAGACAATAAATAGCATTTTAGCCAAGAAGGTCACACAGATTCAGAATAAGTCATAACCCTAGAACATTGCCTCCTATCAAAAATCTTCTTGGGCAAAACCACCTTGCACCAGGAATCAATTTAATCCACACTCTGGAATTGACACTGAAATTGAACCATACAGCTAAAATTGAAGTGACTTTGTGCTAACTGTATAGTCCAACTTGGCGGTGGAACTGGCTGAAGTAAAAACCCAGACGACTTTTTTTTTGGACTTAAAGTTCATATACATGCAACATACAGTGGTCAAAATAGTTCCCCTTTGTTAAGTTATGCAAGTTAATTGCATAGATCAGCACTATGGATGAGTCATTTACTCTCTGAAGGCTTCTGATCTGAGTTCTTTGAAAAGGAATAAATGCACTGTCACTTCCTTTAAAGTGCTATAGATATGTGTGGAGTTTCCTTTCCGAGCATCTCATTTGATTCATCAGAGAAAGAGCAAAAAACATAGTATTCTTATTCATTTGCATTACCCCCAACCTCAATCAGTCAACACATGGAGGATTCTTTACTAACATAAGCATTCCAGGTTCAGTTCTCATGTGCTCTCCTAATATTTTCATTTATATTCTGAGTCTGTGAATAGTCATTCTGCATTGCTAGATTTCATTAAGCGGTAAATGGGAGGGAGTTTCAAGAAAAGATAATGTGTGTATTGCAAATGGAAAGATATAATTCTTATCAAGTCTATTCTCATTTACCATTAGCAATCAAATGACCTGAGCTTTATTCTAAACTATACAAGCTAATAACTTAAATTACCATTCAAATAAGCAGACATATAAAAGCATGGTGCCAACCTCAACTGTTCCTGTTAAAGAACAGAGTAAACACCAAAATAAAAAGGCTTCTGTAACCTTATAACTAAGTATGTTATCTTTAGAATTTCCATGGATAATAGATAAAAGTCTATTGATTCATGAATTTGAAAAAAGAAAAACGATGTGGAAGAAAGTTCCATATCTATTAGAATTGACTTTGAGAGTTAGGATAGAATACAAATGCCCTGGCAATTGCTTTTGGGTGATTTTGAAATGAGGTAAACTCTTGATATAATTTAAAAAATAAATTAATCTCAAATATATCAAGCAAATGCTCGTCTTTTTTTTAGGTTACAGGGATAGTTTATTCCTATTCAATTTTTTTTTTTACTCACTAGATTATGGATTTATTACAAAGAATATTAAAAGATAGAAATTAACAGCCAGAGGAAGTGATGCATAGGGCAGGGTTTCAAACAAAGGAGCTTCTGTCCTTGCAGATTTTGAGGCTCAGCATGGTGGCACATACAAATGCTCACCAATCTCGAAGCTCTTCATTTTCAGCGATTTTTGAGAGACATTACTACTTTCTAATTCAAGGCACTCATCCCTTTTTGGACCATTTCAACATCTTAATAAATCTCCTGGCTTTTTTTCTGATTGACATCCCAACCACTTCTCCATAGGGCAGCCAGAGCAACCTTTTTAAAAGATGTAAATCACGTCAGATCGCTCTCTCCATAAAACCTGTCAGTGCCTTTGTCATCAGATGGATCAAAAACCCCAATCTCCTTACTGGAACTGCCAAGTTCCTGAAAAATTTGACCATGAACTACATTTCCAGTCTCACCTCATTGTTCTTTTCCTCTCAGTTTATGCTGTTGTGTTGCAGTGGTATTGCATTTTCAAGCATGGTATTTTATTTTATTTTCAAGCATGGTATTTAATTTTATACAAAGGCAAAATTTGTTCTGTTGATATTTAATTTTCTTTCCATTTTTGGCAATAATGCATACTGCTGCTGCACATATTCTTGTACACAGGTGTGCATACTTTTGTTGAGTGCATTTTTGTTGAGTGTTTAGCTAGAAGTGAAAATGCTAGCTTCATGCGAAAGCTTATATTCAGTATTAGTAGATAATACCACATGGTTTTGCAATATGGTTATACCAACTGACACCCCAACCAAGAGTAAATGAGAGTAGATACACTCACATTCTCTCTGCCATTAACTGTCTTGAGAGTTTAGCCTATTGTATCTCATTGTGGCTCCCCTCCCAACAGGGATTTTTTGTTGTTGTTAATATTATTAGGGAATAATTATGTTTAGCCTATAGCTTGCCTTTTTATTTTATTAATTGTGTCCTTTGATAAGCTTTAATTTTTATTAAATCCATTTTATGATGTTTTTCCTCTGTGGTTTGTGCTGTGTTCTGCCTAGGAAATCTTGGCATAACTAAAGGTTTCAAAGTTACTTTTTTTTTCTAGAAGCTTTATAATTTCAGCTTCTCAATTTAATTCTGGAATACATTTCAAGTTAATTTCTATATATGGTGTGATATGGATCAAATTCCCACTATTTTCATACAGATATTTAATTGATTCAGTGTTCTTAAAGTTTTTCCTTTCTTTATTTTTGAAAATCAGTTGACCATACATGTGGATCTGTGTCTGAAATCTCTATTCTGCTCTGTTGATCAATGTATGAAACCATTGTCCATATCCCATGTCTTGATTACTATAGCTCTATAATATATTCTAAAATTAGGTAATTTTGTTATTTTTCTTTTTTAAAGATTTTATTTATTTGATAGAGAGGGTGCACACACAAGCTGGGAGAGTGGCAGGGAGAGGGAGAAGCAGGCCTTCTCAGAGCAGGGAACCCCATATGGAACTCCATCCCAGAACCCTGGGCTTATGACCTGAGCCAAGGCAGACCCTCAACTGACTGAGCCACCTAGGTGCCCTTGTTGTTCTTTTTCAAAATCGTTTTGGCTAGTCTAAGACCTCTACATTTGTATATATATATATTAGGATCAACTTATCGATATATAACTACCCCCCCACCTCCCACCCCCCTGCCAGAAGCCAATCTTGCTGCAACTTTTACTGTAATTGAATTGAATCAATAGACCAACTGGGAAGAATTAATGACTTTATAAACATGAGAATGGTATAGCTCCCCATGTACATAAATCTTTCCACATTTCTCTCAATATCTTTTTAGCTTTTAACTGTAGAATATTTTATATATGTTTAAAACTTGATCCCTAGGTGTTTTATGTCTTTTGATATTAATTTTAAATAGTCTTGATCTTTAAAAATTTATTTGTATATAGGAACACAGTTATTTTTTGTATATACCTTATATCCCAAAGTCATGTTGACTTCAACTTACCTAGTTTAGTATAAATGTAGTAGACTCTTTAGGTTCCTTTGAGTTTTCTGTATATATAAAATCATGCTATATGCAAATACTGTTGTACCTTTCCATTCCCAATTGTTCTGCCTTTTATTTCTTCCTTTCTGTTTTTTTTTTTTCATTTTTTTCCTTATTGTATTGGTTTAGACCTTTAGTGAATACTGACTGGAAATGATGAGAGTGGATATATTGGTTTTGGACTTAATTTTAAAAGGAAGGGGTTCCATATTTTACCATTAATTATAATGTGAATTACAGGATTTTCATAGATGCCCTTTATCAGACTGAGGAAGATTTTTCTTTTATAGTTTCTGTAAATTTTTTTTTCTTGTCATAAATTAGTGTTGAATTTTGTTAAATGTTTTCTTAATGTATCCAATGGATTACCTGACTTTCTCTTGTTAATGTGGTAAATTAGTAAAGCAAGGTAATATATATATTTTTATATATATGTATAATTATAAATGTTTAAATATAATTTGCTAAAATTTTGTTTCAGATTTTTGCATCTCTGTTAGTGAGATTTGTCTATATTTTCTCTTCTTGTCAAATAAGTTAGATGGTTGTATTAGGTTAAGCTGGATTCAGAGAAAGACTTGTGAATTATTGCTGCATCTTCTATATTCTGAAAGTTTTTTTTTTTTTTTAGGCCTTAAGTTATTTTTTCCTTAAATGTTTGGTAACAATTCACCTATGATACCACCTGGGGGACATTGTTTGCCATTGATGGAAAGGGAAACTGCCTGTTTTTTTTTTTTTAAAGCTTCCATTCAAAGGAAGATTTTTGTCTCCTTACTAACAAATCACTAGTTCATAGTGCTCCTTAGGGGGCATGGTTCCATAGACTTTCCTGGCCTCCTCAACTTTGAGTAACTTTTTCTCCAGTCAAATATGTATTTGTTACTCCTGTTTACCCTTTTGTTTGCCATTTTCTAATGATTCATTTTACTATTTCTTGTATTTTATTCAAGTTCTCCCTCCTTCCCAAGGATATCAGTATCTTTTAGAAGACCACAGGACATGCCTTCTAAGTTTCTGTGACCTAGCACTCAACATAGTACCATGTACATAGAGAGTCTCAAATGATGGATGTTGGTGAGGTTGATGGTGATGGTGATTATAACTAGTGTAACCCAAATTACTAATTTATGGTCCAAATGCAGAAAAAAATCTTATTTTTTCTGCTCACCAACTTCAGTTCACAGATGTCTTAGATAAAATAAGTATACTCTCTTCCATTCCGAGGCCTTACTCCTAACCCCACAAATTACTCAAAACCCTTGGGAGATTTGTTAGGGGTAAGGGGTCAGTTCTGAGTTCTAATGGTAGAGAGAGGCAAAAAGAAAGACACCTGGTTTGTCTAATTGCACACTGGCTTTGGTATTAGTTGTTTAAGAGCAACACCATGTGGTCAGAGAGAGACATCTCCACGTCCCTGGTGATCCTTAATGATTTGACCCTCCACCCATACCCAAAGTATGCCCCATACTGAACTTCAAAGTTAGGGCTCATATGCTCAGCATTTGTTCCTCATGAATTAATGAATATCATTGATACTTAAAATGGCTGTTAATATTAAGAAAAGAGACAATCAGAAATATGTGATTTCTGTGGAAACTGGTGAAGCCACTCTGGAGGACAGTATGGAGGCTCCTCAAAAAGTTAGAACTACCCTATGATCCAGCAATTGCACTACTAAGTATTTACCTGAAGGAGAAATACAGATTTGAAGGGGTACATGCATTCTGATGTTTATAGCAGCATTATCAACAATAGCCAAACTATGGATTGAGCCCAAATGTCCATCAACTGATGAATGGATAAAGAAGATGTGGTATATATATACAATGGAATATTACTCAGCCATCAAAAAGAATGAAATCTTACCATTTGCAATGACGTGGATGGAGCTAGAGAGTATTATGTGAAGTGAAATAAGTCAGAGAAAGACAAATACCACATGATCTCACTCATATGGAATATAAGAAAGAAAACAGTTGAACATATGGGAAAGAAGAAAAATAGAGGGAAACAAATCATAAGAGACTCTTAACAATGGAGAACAAAGTGAGGGTTGATGGAAGGAGGTGGGTGGGGGATGGGTTAAGTGGGTGTTGGGTATTAAAGAGGGCACTTGTGATGAACAGCTGGTGTTGTATGTAAGTGGATGAATGGCTGAATTCGACTCCAGAAACCAATATTGCAATGTATGTTAACTAAAATTTAAATAAAAAAAAGAAATATGCGATTTCTGATGAAGAATACAGCCCAACTTTTGAAGGAAATGAATAAATAAGCAAATCACATTCAGCCTTTATGTTCAACTACCAATTTATCAGAAGCACTGATGATAGAGGAAAGCATTAAAGAGAAGAATGAGTTGTAATCTGCCAAATTCAGACTGTTGGAAGTTCTACAGGAAAGATGATCCACTTTCTTCAAGAAATAAATTGTAAGGGGAAAAAGGAGATGGAGAAAAACTTATAGATTAAAATAAATTTAAGAGCTCTCTCAATGAATTACAGGAGGCCTCATCTAGATTGCCATTGTAACAAACAGCTTATTTTCTATAGGACATTTATGACACATATTAGAAATATTAATATTGATGTTTACTATTAAAGCTTTATGAAATAAGGAATTATTGAATTTTTATAGGAGATGACCCATTTGGTGGTTATTTTATTTCCAGAGTTCCTATCTTTTAGAGATATATACTAAAACATTTCAGAATAAAACCTTATAATGTCTAGACCTGTTTCAAAACAGTATGAGTGTAAGGAATTTGTGAGGGGGGTAGATGAAATAAGATTGTCTTTGAACTGTTAATTTTGGAAGCTGGATGAGGATCATTATACCATTATATCAAATTTTATATGTGTTTAAAATGGCTATTTCAATATTGGATATTGAAAATACTGCTTTTGGGGGCACTTAGTTGGCTCAGTTGGTTAAGCATCCAGTTCTTGATTTTTGGATCAGGCTGTGATCTCAGGGTCATGAGATCGAGCCCTGCATCAGGCTCCTCACTGGGCATGGAGCCTTCTTAAGTTATTTTTCTCCCTCTTCTCCTCCACCCCCACCCCAGCCTTCACTGGCACCTGTCTCTCTCCTTCTAAAAAAAAAAAAAAAAAAGGAAAAAAGAAAAGAGGGGCGCCTGTGTGGCTAAGTTGGTTAAGTGTCTGCCTTTGGCTCAGGTCATGATCTCAGGGTCCTGAGATAAAGCCCCTCATAGGTGTCCCTGCTGAGCAGGGAGTCTGCTTCTCCCTCTGCACCGCCCCACCCCACCACTTGTGAGCGCACGTGTTGTCTCTCTCTCAAATAAATTCTTTTAAAAAAAGAAAAAGAAAATACCGTTTTTCGTAATAAAAAGTTTAAAAGTCTACAATAATAGCCATGATTTGGAAATTCTTAGGCTTTACTTCTCATAGAATACTTGACTCAAGGCAGGACACCCCCACCAAAGCTACACAGTACGTGGACAAAACAGATTTCATTTTGTGGTTGTCAGATCCTTTTCAAAACCTCAAAAAATTTCATAACCTCAAAACCTCAAAAGACTGAAATACAGTGGTGTTTCACTTAGAACCACTGAATTTTAAAAGCTTCAAAGAAAATATCAACAGTGCTAAGAAATTCTGTATACCAGGGCACCTGGGTGGCTCAGTCTTTAAGTGTCTGCCTTCGGCTCAGGTCATGATCCTGGGGTCCTGGGATCAAGCCCCGCGTTGGGCTCCCTGCTCTGTGGGGAAGCCTACTTCTCCCTCTCCCACTCCCCCTGCTTGTGTTCCCCTCTCTCGTGGTGTCTCTCTTTGTCAAATAAATAAATAAAATCTTAAAAAAAAAATTATACCATATGCTAATGAAGGCATTTTTATGCGTTTTCTAGGGTGGCGAGTCAGTCAAAATTTATTAATGTGAATGAAGACTATAATTTTTACCAGTATGCACAAATATCTTACATATTAAGGAGAAAGGCAGCAATAAAATGATATTAAACAATGCAGAAAAGCTTTAAAATTTATTATACAATGTGTACAAAGGGTTATAATTCAAAATCTATTTCCAGATTTGGGAGCCACACTGAGTTAACTAATATACTTTAATCAATGTTATATATTACCTTAAAAAATCAAAGAAAGTAGATAGATGATGATAGATAGATGATAGAGATACAGATACATAGAGATAGATGATAGATGATGATAGATGATAGGTAGATAGATGAAAAAGAAAATATTCTTCATTTTATTGCCTATGATATGTTAGGAAAATTAATAACATTGATATTGATATACGATCAAGCTAATGTTCTCTAAAAAGAATTATGAATAAATTTTCACTTGGATTTGACATTTATTTAGTTATTTGTAATTGTTGATGTAGTCTTGAGTCTGAAATCTGTAAGACAGGCTGGTCGATTGAAAACTCAAGCAGGTTTTCTTTCTAAGTTTTGCAAATCCCTTCTCCACAACCTCAGTTTTTACTCTTCAGGTCTCAACTTACTGAAAGAGAGCCACCCATCTTATTAAGGATAATCTCTTTCACTTAAAGCCAAATGATTGTAAATGTTAATCACATTTACAAAATACAATTACAGCAATATCTAGACAGTTGTTTGACCAAATAACTGGGCAGCATAGCCTGGCTAAGTTGACACATAAAATGAACCATCACAGGCATATTCTCTAAGCCATAAGGTTATTGATTGAGGGAGACCTTTAGGATCAAAGATCACTTGTGTTATATAATTAAAATTGGGTAATAAATATGTTTTTCATTTTTAGCCAAAGGAACCATATTGATATTATGCTACAGAAATGTTTGTTATGAATAATTATTTATTGAGCACCCACTATATGCCAGAGATTGGAGCATTTAGTCTATTTACATTTATTTATTTTTTAATTTTTTGAGTATAGTTGACACACAATGTTATTTAGTTTCAGTTGTAAAACATAGTGGTTCAACCTCTATATACATTATGCTCTGCTCACTACAAGCAAGTATAGTTACCATCTGTCACTGTACAAACACTATTACAATACCATTGACTATATTTCCTGTCTGTGCCTTTTATTCCTGTGACTTATTTATTCCATAACTGGAAGCCTGTATCTTCAACCATTTGCTCATTCCTTCCACCTCTTCCCCTCAAGCAAACATCAGTTTTTATCTATATTTACTCATCTGATTCTGCTTTTTGTTTATTCATTTGTTCTGTTTAGATTCCACATTTGAGTCAAATCATGGTATTTGTCTTTCTCAGTCTGATTTGATTCACTTAGCATAATACCCTCTTGGTTTATCCACATTGCTTAAATGGCACAATTTCATAATTTTTCAAAAGTTATTTAAATTCTAGTTAACATACAGTGTAATATTAGTTTCAGGTGTACAATATAGTGATTCAACACTTCCACACAACACCTGGTGTTCATCACAACAAGTACAGTCCTTAATCCCCATCACCTATTTAACCCATCCCCCCACCACCTCCCCTCTGATAACCATCAGTTTGTTCCCTATAGTTAAGCCTGTTCCTCAGTTTGCCTCTTCTTTTTCCCCATTGCTCATTTGTTTTGTTTCTTAAATTCCAAGTATGAGTGAAATCATATGGTATTTGTCTTTCTCTGACTGACTTCACTTAGCATAATACTTTCTAGCTCATCCATGCTGTTGCAAATGGCAATATTTCATTCTTTTTATGGCTGTGTAATATTTCATTGTATGTGTATATCACTTATCTATTCATCAATCGATGGACACTTGGGCCATTTCCATAATTTGGCTGTTGTGGATAATGCTGCTATAAACATCAGGGTACATGTATCCCTTTGAATTAGTTTTTTTGTATTTGGGTAAATACCTAGTTGTGCAATTGCTGGATTGTAGGATAGTTCTACTTTTAACTTTTTGTGGAACCTTCATATTCTTTTCCACAGTGGCTGCACTAGTTTGCATTCCCACTGACAGTGCACAAGTGTTCCTTTTTCTCCTCATTGTTGCCAACACCTGCTGTTTTGTGTATGGTTGATTTTAGCCATTCTGACAGGTATGAGGTGATATCTCATTGTAGTTTTCATTTTAATTTCCTTCATCAGTGATGTTAAGTATCTTTTCATGTGTCTGTTGGTCATCTGTATATCTTTGGAAAAATGTCTGTTCAGGTCCTCTGCTTACTTTTTAATTGAATTTTTTCTTTTTCTTTTTTTTTGGTGTTGAGTGGTATAAGTTCTTATATTTTGGGTATTAACCCCTTATCAGAGAGATCGTTTGCAAATATCTTCTTCCATTCAGTAGGTTGTCTTATTGTCTTGATGGTTCCCTTCATAGTATAAAAGCTTTTTATTTTGATGTAGTCCCAGTAGTTTATTTTTGCTTTTGTTTCCCTTGCCTCAGGAGACATATCTAAAAAAATGTCGCTATGGTCAGTGTCAGAAAGATTACTGCCTGTATTCTTCACTAGATTTTTATGGTTTCAGGTCTCACATTTAGGTCTTTAATCCATTTTGAGTTTATTTTTGTGTATGATGTAAGAAAGTTGTCCAGTTTCATACTTTAGCATGTAGCTGTCTAGTTTTCTGAGCACCATTTATTAAAAAGACTGTCTTTTCCCCCATTGAACATTCTTGCCTCCTTTGTCATAGATTAACTTACCATAAAAATATGGGTTTAATTTTGAGCTTTCTATTCTGTTCCACTGATCTATGTTATTATTTTTGTACCATATCATACTGTTTTGATTAGTTACAGATTTATGTGGTCTATCATGAAATTTGGAATTGTGATACCTCCCGGTTTGTTGTTCTTTCTCAAGATTTCTTTGGCTATTCACGGTCTTTTGTGGGTCCATACAAATTTTAATATTATTTGTTCTAGTTTTGTGAAAAATCCTTTTGGTATTTTGATAATGATTGCATCTAATCTGTAAATCACTTTGGTACTATGGACTTTTTAACAATATGAATTCTTCCAATCCATGAGCATGGGATATTTTTCCATTTGTGTGTGTTATCTTTAGTGTGTTCCATCAGTGTTTTAAAATTTTAAGGGTACAGGTGTTTCTCTTTGGTTAAGTTTATTCCTAGGTATTTTATTATTTTTGGTGCAATTGTAATTAGGATCATTTTCTAAATACTGTTTCTGCTACTTGTTATTGGAGTACAAGAATGCTACTTCTTTCTGTGTATTCATTTTGTGTCCTGCAATTTTACTGAGTTCATTTATTCAAGTAGGTTTTTGGTGGAGTTTTTAGGGTTTTTATGTATATATCATGTCATCTGCAAATAGTGACAGTTTAATTTCTCTTTACTAATATGGATGCATTTTATTTTTCCTGTGTGATTGCTGTGGATAGGATTTTCAGTACTATGTTAAGGAAAAGTGGTGAGAGTAGTTATCCTTGTCTTGTTCTTGATTTTTAGGGAAAAGCTCTCAGTTTTTCACCATCAAGTATGATGTTAGCTGTGGATTTTTCACATATGGCCTTTATTATGTTGACATATGTTCCCTCTAAACCCACTTTGTTGAGAGTTTTTATCATGAATAGATGTTTAAATTTGTCAAGTGCTTTTTCTGGTCTATTAAGATAATCAGATGATATTTATCCTTTGTTTTGATGTGGTATATCAAGTTAATTTGTTAAGATTTTTGTTTGTCTGAGAAACTCTTTATCTCTCCTTCTATTCTGAATGATAGCCTTGCTGAATAGAGTAGTCTTGGCTGCAGATTTTTCCCATCAGCACTTGGAATATATCATGCCACTTTCTTCTGGTGCACAAAGTTTCTGCTGAAAAATCAGCTGATAGCCTTAGGGCATTTTTAACTGTTTCCTTTTCTCTTGTTGCTTTTAAAGTTAACATTACTTTTTCCCATTTTAATTATTATGTGTCTTGGTGTGGACTTCCTTGGATTCATCTGTTTAGGGGCTTTCTGTGCCTCCTAGACCTGGATGTTTGTTTCCTTCTCCAGATCAGAGACGTCTTCAGTTATTAGTCCTTCAAATAAGTGTTCCATCCCCTTTTTCTCTTCTCCTTCTGGGATCCCTATAATGGGAATGTTGTTATACTTGAATATGTCAGATTTCCCTTAACCTATTCTCATTTTGTATTCCTTTTCCTTTTTTGCTATTCAGCGTAGTGGCTTTCCATTACCTGATCTTCCAGATCACTGATCCATTCTTCTGCCTATCCTAATCTGCTGTTGATTCCTTCTAGTGTATTTTTATTTTGGTTATTGAATACTTCCTCTCTGATTGGTTCTCTTTTATGTTTTCTGTCTCTTTGCTGAAGTTCTCATCAAGATCTTCCTCTTTTCTCAAGTCCAGTGAGTGTCTTTATGACCATTACTTTGAATTCTTTATCAGGCATATTGTTTATCTCCATTTCATTTAGCTCTTTTACTGTGATTTGTCTTGTTCTTTCATTTGGGACATATTCCTCTGTCTCTTCAGTTTTTCTAATTCTGTGTTTGTTTCTATGTGTTAGGTAGGTCAACTATGTCTCTTCATCTTGAAAGCAGTGACCTTATGTAGAAGAGGTCTTGTGGTGCCCTATGATACAATTTCCTCAGTTACCAGAACTGGGCACTCGAGGGGTGTTCCCTGTGTGGGCTGCGTGTACCTTTTATTGTGGCTACTACAGTTACCTTCAGCCCAGCTGGCTGCAGTGACCCACTTTGCCTCTTGCGGTTGCAATGAGCAGAATATTCTGCCCCTCATGGTGTTGAGAAGTCAAGCTGTGGCTGGTGTGGCTGCCATGGGCTTGTTGGTGGACAAGGCCAGTACTCAGTCTAGTTGTCTGCATTTAGCCTCTCTGTCCCAAATGCAGGTGCATCCAAGGACAGGACTTGGGCAGATCACTAAGCACTCTGGCTCCAGGTACTGTTTGCATGCTGATATGTACAGTTATCTGCCTCCCTCTTCATGGTAGGAGTTACTTTGGAGTGGTGGTGATCCCACTGGGGCTGCCTGCTGGGTGTGGTGGAGCAGAGGCCCCTTTGGAGGAATGCATGTTGTAGCAGGTGGGTTGAATAGAGTAGGTCCACAGAGGATTGCTGGGACTAGGCATACAGTGTGAGCAAGGTAGCTGGAGTGTTAGTGCTGGCTTCTGCAAATTTCAGGCTCTGTAGGTTGGGAGAGGAAAAGAGAAATGGTGCCCACTAGCACTTTTGTTCCCAGAACAATCTCCTGAAGATCCCTATTCCTCTAGAACATATCCTAAAATTATTCAGTAAATCTCATTTTTCCTCAGGCACTTTTCAAACTGCTTCTGTTCTATGTCTCTGGCCAAGTCATTTAGTACACTGGCTCTTTAAGGGCAGAGACTCAGTTTTCTATTGCTCTTTGGCTCTTCTGGAGTTAAGCCCACTGATCTTTAAAGCTCCCAGTGTTAAGCCCTGATGGCTTTCAAAACCAGACATTATGAGGACATGTCTTCCCATTGTGGGTACCCAGTGTCTGTGATGCTTCATGTGGGATCTGGTCCTCTTGCTTCTTTATGCCTGGGATAGCCCTTCCAGTTGTGATTAGTCCCACTAGAGGTTTGGTTACCAGTAATATCTCAGCCCCTCCTATTCTTTTTGATGTGGCCTCTCTATGATGAGCCACGAAGGCCTTTTCTGCCAGTCTTCAGGTCATTTTCAGAGTTAGTCATATAGATGTAGTTATCTTGGTGTGTCCATGGGATAAGATGAATTCAGGATCTTCCTACTCTGCCCTTTTCCTGAAATTCCCCCATTTTTTATAAAGCGTGTGCTACATAGTATTTTCAAAGTAGGTATTTGTGTTAGTATGATGTGATTTGAATGTTGAAGATAATATATGTCATCTATAGTAACTCTTATATCTGTTCTCTTAAAATTGAGTAAATTATAAGTTGTTTTAAATCTTTCAAGTAAAAACCTTAAGTGGATTTTGAAATCATCTATCAAAAATGCAAAAATCCATCTAATTTCTAACTGCCTGAAAGGACCATTGATAAATATGAGCGAAAATTGGAAATTTCTAGAAGTAGTTCAACAAAAACCTTTTCCTAATTATTGGATGTAATTGAAAATGAATGTCAGAATTTTGTTTATTTTTTCCTATTAGAACTCTTTGTAGGGGTGCCTGGGTGGCTCAGTCGTTAGGTGTCTGCCTTCGGCTTGGGTCATGATCGAGCCCTGCATCAGGCTCCCTGCTCAGCGGGAAGCCCGCTTTTCCCTCTCCCACTCCCCCTGCTTATGTTCCCTCTCTAGTGTATTCCTCTCTATCAAATAAAATAAGACCTTTAAAAAAAAAAAAGAACTCTTTGTAAAGTACCTCTCAGCTATGAAAACTTAGTGATGGTTTTATCAAATAAAATGAACTTAGGTTTAATGCTTTGAATTGTTCTGCACAAAATACTAAGGAAAGATTTTTTTTAAATGAGGCATTTTCTACCATATTGTGCTTTTCTATTAATCAAATTTTTGTGAAAGAAAAAAGTGCTATCATTAAGTGTGCTTAAATGTAATTTCACCTTCATGTCACAATTTAAATGTTTTTTATTTTTTGCATGTTATATATACTGGTATATTGTAGATTAATACTATAAAAGCTTAACAAATAAATAAGAATATTAAAAGTTAGGCACAAAGTCCTTGCTATAGGTGTCCACAAAAATCTTTGGACATCGATATTGACAAGGTTTTCTTCATAGGAGGAATTTAGGGTTTTTTTTAAAATATTAATGAATTGAGATAAATATTTTAATCTGAATTAAATGAAACTAGTGAGAAATAAGGCAGATAAGAAAAGTGTTAATTGAAGTAAAAAAAAAATGTTCGGAAAAAATGATTAGACCTCTATTTTCCGTGTCTTGACACATTGGCCAGTGGTCATTCTTCTGATCAGCTCTCTGCGCTTGTCTCTCTGCCTCCCTTCTTCTTGCTTCCTTTTCAACTATCCCCCCAACATGCTGTCCCTTCTTAACCTATGCATTAGAGTGCTCCAGAGAAATAGAACAAATATATGCCTAACATATATTGGGTGATCAATAAACATTTAAATAAATGACATGCTTTTTTTTTACATGTACATTCCTTGCATAGGTGTTTTGTAACTTTCACTTTTTTCTTTTAATTTGTTTTCCAATTTCTATCTCTGAGTCAAACTTCTTACAAATCTTCCCAGATATTAATTATCTATACAAAAAGTTCATCCCTATGACAATTATGTAAGGATTCAACACTGCACATGTCTAAACAGCTCACATTGCTAAAAAATACAATCTCCTTAAGAGCTGTTTTCTGTAGCTGATTTGATCTATATCTCTCAAGACTATGCTTTTACTCACTTAAATTGAATGGTTATCCCAGACAGATGGCCTTTACCAATAACAGGAACCAAGTTATCATAAACAAAATTTAACTGCAAAGACAACTTCTCTTTTATTTTCTCTTTTTCTTATCCATTTTTCATAACTCTAGTGGAAAGTCATGATTTAAGCATCTTATTTATGTGCTCAAGAGATTTAAGGCAAAGAAGAAAACATTTTGTGATCTCCATTTTGAGTATTAGTCATTAGAAGCATAGGTTTAGAATATTTAGTTAAAAATTGCCAATTTAACAATCTCTTAAATCTGTGTTACTCACCCCACTTAAATTCTTCCTTGTATTGCCTTCAGAATAATCAAACTCCTTAACACAACCTCAATATCTTCCCAACCAGGTCTCTATTTTTATGTGATTATTCCCCTGACCCTGGTCATGCATACATCCCTCACATGCACTCTGCAAGTGGTTACTTGCACTTTCCAGTATATTTTCATGCCTCTACACCTTTACATGTGTTGTTCCCTTTACCTGGTATGCGACCCATCCATTCCACTGCTCCCCCCCACACACTCCACTCCCTCATGCTCATCCCTTGCCCCCTACTATCCTTGCCCCATCTTAAAGCCCAATGATTCTTATAAAATCACCTTAATGATAACCTCTTTCTGGAATCCTTGTCTCTTTTTCATTGTTGGTGTAACCTAGAAAAAGATATATATGATAATCTGTGAAATTGGTTCTGTCTGTTAGGTAAGTCAAAACTAGAAATACATATTTAAAAATAGGACTACTGAAATAGTGAAGGCAGGAGTGCTAAAGGATGGTTTATGCAGCATTGAATAGCTATTGAAACCAGTGTGGAGAATGGGGCAATGAGGTGAGGTGGAAAAGTCAAAACTTTTCAGTGGAATGTCTTAAAAAATCAGGCTAAAGAAAAATACCCAAAAGAATGAGGGCATCTGTGAAAGACTAAATTTTTAGGATAAAATTCTGCTGTGGAGTATGGAATATACTGGGTACAGGAAAGATGGAAAAAGGAATATAAGTGAGATATTAGGTAGTCTGCATTGACAGTGGAGATGGGAAGAACAAAAAAAGATTTCCCACCATGAAAGAGATATTGTCAGGCTTTGGATGTTCTTTGATCAGCAACATGAATATGGCTGAGATAGCAGTCCACTCTTCTGCTCAAAACCAGCTCTCTCTGTCTCCCTTTCTACACATAAAATTGAAATCTGTGCTATGGCATACAAGACCCTAATGTTCTGGCCCATTACCTACCACTTAGCCCCCCTGCTAACTCTGCTTCATTACAGTGGCCCCTTGTTTTTCCTGGATCATGTGAAGCCTTGCTCTGCCATTGGTATTTTGTACTTGCTGTTACCTCTGCTTGGAATTCTCTTCCCCAGCTATTCCTGATTAGTCCTCCAATTTCCTTCAGGTTGATGCCTAGTATCACCTCATCAGATGAGCCTTCCTTGACTATTCTAACTAAACCAGCACTCACCCATTCCCATCAGTTTCTATCCACTGAGACTGATTTATGTTTTTTACATGGAACTTGTCCCTACCTGATACGATGATACATGTTTTTGGCTAACTTTCTTTCTTTCTGATTATAATGCAAGCTCTATAAGGCAAGAAATTTTGTTCTGTTTACTGATGTATGCCCAAAACCTGTAGAAAATCCAGGTCCAGAGTGGATATGGGTGTTGAAAAATTCATATTGAAAAATGTTGATCTATGTTGAAAGTCTCTGTTGGAAAATGATCATGATAGTGACTGAGCATGGGACAGGGAAGTTGTAAGAATTATGAGTAGTTGACACAGCTAATGAATCATTGAACATTATATCAAAAATTAATAATTATATGTTGGCTAATTGAATTTAAATAAAGAAAAAAGAATTATGAGTAGTTGAAACCAAAGGGCAGGAAATAAGGCACAGAACAGAAGTTTTGGGGGATAGAGAGGCATCTGGTCTAAGAGTAAGGGTAGAGAAGTTTCTTCTGTAGTTAAGATGAGACTAAATTCTGCTTTTTCTCTCAGTTTTTAACTTCTTCATTCAACAGCTTATTTATTCATTTTCCAACATTGTATTAAAATAGGACTGTTTCTGCTAGTTTCGATTTAATTACCCATGTGATAGATATCAGATACCAAAATGGGTCTGAGGCACAAGCCAAATTCATAAAGGAAACTGAAAAATTTGGATCTCTCAGCCAGATTCAGGATAAAAAAAAATGGATCAGGATATGGAGAAAACAGAAATATTTGGAAATATATTTTTCTGGTCAGAGCTACTTTCTTTATCTCAAGTCTAACGAAGAGGGTTTTCTGTGGGATCAGCCAGGGAGCTTTGACGTGTATTCTCTGCAGTTGGAGGCATAAAGGATTGGTGTCTAACTCCTATGAAGAGTACACAGGGTGAACAATATCTCCACCATATGCAGCTACATGGATATTTTCCCCTCCCTTATTGGGAGTAAGAGATGCTTCTGGGGGCCAAATATGGATTTCTTGCCCCCCAGAAAAAAAGTGAAGAGATGGAATATTCTGAATTTTTTCTAAGAGAATTTCTACAAAAGTGTGAGAAGACGGAATATTGAGATTTTGTTAAGGATAGGACACCAAAGAAGTTAAAGTTAAGGGGATATTGAAAGTGACCGAAAGAAAGAAGTATTACAAATATCATAAGAGTTGCCATTGGAGGGAACACCTGTGGAATCTTTTACAGTTTCAGAAACATCCACTGGAGAGTCAGATTTAACCATCTGTCAGTGCAGGGCTCACAAAGCCACACAGTCAGATAAAAAAGTACTACCATCTTATCTCTGTCCCCATCACCCTATCTTCCCCTCTTTGACCTTAGTAGCCACAGAACCAGCAGATAATGAGTGGGAAAGGAAGTGAGAGGGGAGGGAAAACATAAGTCAACCAGCCTCCATTCCCTAAATTCTCTGCATTAACCAGAGGCCAGCCTTTTCTAGCCTGAGCGGGGGGGGGGGGGGAGGAGGGAAGTTCTATCTTTAAATGGAGATGTAAAGATGTAGGATTCTTTTCTCTTTCCTTGTATAATTTCCTGTATAATTCAGTCTTATAGGTGAGATTTTGGTTAATACATTGATCAAATAAGTAAACATATTGAGGATCATTGGAGCCAGGTTTCTCATTGCCAGAGAAAGGAGTTAAAAATATGGAAAGGAAGAAAACAAGGATAAATTGCATGATGTTGGATTGGAACTGGAGATAACTGAACTCATGGTTTAGGCAGACAGATAAATACAAATTTAAATGTGTGTATACATATGTCTATAGATCTATACACACATCTATATGTTTATACATATATATACATGCACACACACACACACACACACACACATCCCCTAAATCTGTCCATTGAGAGAGCCTGGGATCAATGACACCCCAATACCAGTGAGCACACCTAGAGTCCAGGTCTTGCTTCTAAATAACATTCTCCATTAACAGAAACCAGATCTCCTTGGATAAATGGCTGATTCCAAGATTAGTCTAAAGTACAAGATAAGCCTGGAATAGTTTGTTGTATCAGAAGATAAGGAAGTGGTCAGAAAATGATACATACATATTTTTAAAAAATGGAGAAGACAATTTTAATGGTTTCCTACTTGTCAAATTGTGGGCAATGTCAACATTGACGTAAATAATGGTAGCCACAAACTATAATCCATTGTGTAAAATAGGAAAACATGAGTTCATCCAACTATAAATAAATAGATGACTATATTGACAATTTGTTGAGGAATGTGATATTTATACAGTTTCAAAGTACTTCTCCACAAAATACTTACAATTACAAAGAGTAATTAATGAGGTGCTCAAACGAACATCATTATGGGGCTAATTGAAATCCCATGCCACCTGATAGGATGCAATGGGAAAACAGCATCATATCTATATAACTTGAATATGTATAACTTGTATAACTTAAACCTAAGCCTGAAGAGACAGAAAACCCCACACAAGGGACACAGCAAAACTGTAATCTTCAAAAATGTTAAAGGAATGAGAGTCATGAAAAGATTAAATAATTATTCCAAACTTAAAGAATTAGGAGACATGAAGCATAATTCTGAACTGGACCATTCTGGTAAAAAAAAGATATTTGAAACAATTGGAGAAACTGGAATGGGACCTGAGGATAAGATGAGAATAATATTTCTGTGTTGGCTTCCTGGTTTTCACAGTGGTATTGTTGTTACAGAGTAGAGTATCCTTGTTTGTAGGAAATATAGACTAAAGTATCCAGGGGTGATGGGGCATTAGGTCAGCAAGTTGCTCCCAAATGGTTCGGGAAAAATTTCTTAGTATACTGTATTTGCAGTGATTCTGCAAATTTGTGATCATTTCTAAAAAAAAATGAACACTTTGTACTTTTCTTGAAGTAATAAAGTTTCCTTTTACCTGCCTGATCTCTACCTCAAAAGAAAAATCTAGAAACTCTGGACATTCAAATTACTAAACTGAGACTGTTTGTTGCATTAGAATAGAGAACTCATGATGTCTGCCATGAGTTTTCATCCAGCAGGATGGATTTGTAGAGAAATTGTATCTCATTTTGGATAAAGCTTAACAGAGCAGAAGAATAAAGAAATAATAAAGCTGAAATTTGAATACGTTATAATTCATGATTTTTCAGTATACCAGGTGCAAAACCATGTATCCCTTCATTTAATAAATATTTAAATATTGTTGTCTTCTAGAAAATGTGCTATTGCTGAAGTTACACGGATGAATAAAAACCTTGAGTAGATCATAGCATGGTAGGAAGACCTAAATGCAAAAGAGGGCAACACAGTGCTGGGTCATTTTAGAAATATCGAAGGAAGATAAAGGAGAGAATAATTAATTCTAAATGGGTTATCAAGAATAGCTTTACCAAAAAGATGACATTTTGAACTGGGTCTTGTGGTTTGAAAAGAAGTTTGCCAGGAAGGCCTGATTATGTTGGAGGGAGCATTGGTGAATGATGAGATTTTTAAGCAGTTGTGCAAAGGCTTGGCCTCTTGAAAGGGCTTTGCATGGATGGATGGAGAGCAGAAGAAGATTCAGTTTGGCTGGAAAGTAGTTTAAAATAAATCAGAACCACAATGAGAGGACACCTTACACCAGTTAGAGTGGCTAAAATTAACAAGACAGGGAACAACAAATGTTGGCAAGGATGTGGAGAAAGGGGAACCTGCTTACACTGTTGGTAGGAATGCAAGCTGGTTTCAGCCACTCTGGAAAACAGTGTGGAGGTTCCTCAAGAAGTTAAAAACAGAGCTACCCTACAACCCAGCAATTGCACTACTGGGTATTTACCCCAAAGATAAAGATGTAGTGAAAAGAAGGGGCACATACACCCTAATGTTTGTAGCAGCAATGTCCACAATAGCCAAACTGTGGAAGGAGCCGAGATGTCCTTCAACAGATTAATGGATAAAAATGTGGTTCATATATACAATGGAATATTACTCAGCCATCAGAAAGGTTGACTATCTACCACATACAGTGACATGGTTGGAACTGGAGGGTATTATGGTAAGTGAAATAAGTCAAGCAGAGAAAGACAATTGTCTTTCTAAATATAGTTTCACTCATATGTGGAATATAAGGAATAACGCAGAGACCATAGGGGCAGGTAGGGAGAGAGAACAAGCACCAGAACAAGGGGAGGGGCAGAGGAAGCTCTCCCCACTGACCAGGGAGCCCTACATGAGCTCAATCCCAGGACCCAATTATGACCTGAGCCGAAGGCAGATGCTTAACTGGCTTAACTGACTGAGCCACCCAGACACTCCTTGTTTTAATTTTTTATGAGGAGTTTGAATTATTTAGATGTTTCTTTAGTCAGATGCCTACATGTACACCAAGAGTATGAAAGAAAATGGAAAAATGGAAAGAATAAATAGCTGAACCACAAAAGAACCAAACAAAGATTTGTTACAATCTAGATTTCTTTCAAAATTTCTCCCATTCTCCTTCCTTTAGTGGGCATCACAAAATGGCAGCTTAATTACATAGGTAAGAGTCCTGAAAACAGAGGGGCGGAGCAAGATGGCAGAGGAGTAGGAGAACTGGATTTCGTCTGGTCTCAGGAGTTCAGCTGAATAGGGATCAAACCATTCTGAACACCTACAAACTCAACAGGGGATCGAAGAGGAGAGTAGCAACGACTCTCTGAACAGAGAAGCGACCACTTTCTGGAAGGTAGGACGTGCGGAGAAGTGAATCCGAGGCGATATTCAGGAGGATAGACGGCGGGGGGGGGGCCTCCATCGCCCGCTTCTGGCAAGTGCTAGAGCCGCGGAGCACAAAATCGGAACTTTGAGAAGCCGGGTCCGCTGAGGGACGTCGCTCCAGTGGCTAAGTGGGGGGTGGAACCCTCGCGGGACAGTGTGGTCTCAGGACCCTCGGGGTCACAGAAAGACCGGGGGTGCCTGAGTGCGCCAGAGCTCCCAGGTATCGGAGCGGGGAAGCCGGCTGCAGAGACGGAGCCGAGGCGCGGGCTCCCAGCTCGGGGTTGCCATAAACCGTGATCCGCGGCACAGTCAGGCCACTGCTCCTCCAGCAGGGACCCAACAAGCGGCAGATCCAGGGAGACTCCCCTTCCTCCCCTGGGAGGAGCGGCGCAGGAGCGCACCACAGGGATCTGCTGGGTTTGGAGACTCCACACGGGGTCGGGTGCCAGAGATAGAAATGCTCAGTCACAGGCCGGGTGAGCACGGAGTGCGGCGGGAGACCGGGGACACGGGAGTGACTGACTGCTTTTCTCTGGGGGCGCACTAAGGAGCGGGGCCCCAAGTTCTCTGCTCCTCCAGGTGGAGATTGGGAGGCCACCATTTTCACTCTCGTCCTCCAAAGCTGTACCAGAGCTTGCAGGGAACAAAAGCTCCTGAGAGCAAACCCGAGCAGCTTGCTTAGCCCGGACCGACAAGGGCGGGGCAATTCAGCCTCTGGCAAAGACATTTGGGAACCACGGCAACAGGCCCCTCCCCCAGAAGATCAACACAAACAGTCAGCCAAGATCAAGGTTACCGATCAAGGAGAATGGCAGAACACCAGCGCTAGGGGAATACTGCACATAGAATTCATGGCTTTTTTACCATGATTCACTAGTCTTTCAAAGTTAATTTTTTTAACTGTTTTTTTTTTTGAAGTTTTCTTTTTCCCCTTTTCAACCAACATCTTACCAATTCCTTTTTAAAAAAATGTTATTTTTCATTTTTAGAGTCATATTCTATCCCTTCATAGTAGTTCCCCTTATATTTGGCATATATACATAAGTTGATCTCTTTTTAAAATTTTAAGATACAGTTTCTTCTAACAGAACAAAATATACCCTAAATCACTAGTGTATGGCTTTGTTCTAGTCTCCTGCCTGATCACATTCTCTCCCTTTTTTTTCCTTTTTTTAAAATCTTTTCTTTTTTCAAACAACTTCTTATCAATTCCTTTTATAAAATCTTTTACAATTTTCATCTTTACAGTCATTCCATCCCTTCATCGTATCAACCCTTATTTTGTACGTATATGTACGTACTTTCCTTAAAATTTTAGGAGGCACTTTCTTCTCACAGACCAAAATACACCCAAAATCTAGTGTGTGGCACTGATCTATTCACTAGCCTGATCGTATTTGATCATATTCTGTTTTTTTGTTTTGTTTTGTTCTGTTTTTGTTTGTTTTTTTCGTTTTCATTTCTCTTTCTTTTTTGTTTCTTTCCCTTTCTTCTCCCCTGGTTTCAGGTCTTTTCTTATTTGTTTAGAGTATATTTTCTGGGGACATTGTTAACCTGTTAGCATTTTGTTCTCTCATTCATCTATTCTCCTCTGCACAAAATGACAAGAGGAAAAAAATCACCTCACCAAAAAGAACAAGTGGTAGTACCCTCTGCCAGGGACCTACTCAATACGGACATTAGTACAATGTCGGACCTAGAGTTTAGAATCATGATTTTAAAGATACTAGCTGGGCTTGAAAAAAACATGGAGGTTATTAGAGAAACCCTTTCTGGAGAAATAAAAGAACTAAAATCTAACCAAGTCGAAATCAAAAAGGCTATTAATGAGGTGCAATAAAAAATGGGGGCACTAACTGCTAAGATAAATGAAGCAGAAGAGAATTAGCGATATAGAAAACCAAATGATGGAAAATAAAGAAGCTGAGGAAGAGATAAACAACTACAGGATCACGAGGGCAGAATTCGAGAGATAAACGATACGATAAGATGAAACAAAGTTAGAATAATTGGGATCCCAGAAGAAGAAGAAAGACAGAGGGGGCAGAAGGTATATTGGAACAAATTAGAGCAGAGAACTTCCCTAATGTGGGGAAGGAAATAGGCCTCAAAATCCAGGAGGCACAGAGAACCCCTCGCAAAAATCCATAAAAATAGGTCAACACCCTGACATCTAATAATAAAATTTACGAGTCTCAGAGACAAAGAGAAAATCTTGAAAGCAGCTCGGGAGAAGATATATGTAACCTATAATGGTAGAAACATTAGATTGGCAACAGACCTATCCACAGAGACCTGGCAGGCCAGAAAGGACTGGCATGATATCTTCACAGTACTAAACGAGAAAAATATGCAGCCAAGAATACTACATTCAGCTAGGCTGTCATCGAAAATTGAAGGAGAGATCAAAATCTTCCAAGACAAACAAAAACTAAAGGTATTTCCAAACAGGAAACCAGCCCTCCAAGAAATATTGAAGGGGGTCCTCTAAGCAAAGGGAGAGCCTAAAAGCAACATAGACGAAAAAGGAACACAGACAATATACAGTAACAGTCACCTTACAGGCAGTACAATGGCACTAAATTCATATCTTTCAACAGTTATCCTGAATGTAAATGGGCTAAATGCCCCAATCAAAAGACACAGGCTAGCAGATTGGATTAAAAAACAAGACCCATCGATATGCTGTCTGCAAGAGACTCATTTTAGACCCAAAGACAGCCCCAGATTAAAAGTGACGGGGTGGAAAACCATTTACCATGCTAAAGGACACCAAAAGAAAGCTCGGGTGGCAATCCTTATATCAGACAAGTTAGATTTTAAACCAAAGACTGTACTAAGAGATGAGGAAGGACACTATATCCTACTTAAAGGGTCTATCCAACAAGAAGATCTAACAATTATAAATATCTATGCCCCTAACATGGGAGCAGCCAATTATATAAGGCAATTCATAACAAAAGCGAAGAAACACATTGACCAAAATACAATAATACTGGGGGACTTTAACACCCCCCTGACTGAAATGGACAGATCATCTAAGCAAAAGATCAACAAGGAAATAAAGACTTTAAATGACACACTGGACCAAATGGACTTCACAGACATATTCAGAACATTCCATCCCAAAGCAACAGAATACACATTCTTCTCTAGTGCCCATAGAACATTCTCCAGAATAGATCACAACCTAGGTCACAAATCAGGTCTGAACCGGTACCAAAAGATTGGGATTCTTCCCTGCATATTATCAGACCACAGTGCTTTGAAACTAGAACTCAATCATAAGAGGAAAGTCAGAAAGAACTCAAATACATGGAAACTAAAAAGCACCTACTAAAAAATGAATAAGTCAACCTGGAAATTAAAGAAGAATTAAAAAAATTCATGGAAACCAATGAAAATGAAAACACAACTGTTCAAAATCTTTGGGATACAGCAAAGGCAGTCCTAAGAGGAAAGTATATAGCAATACAAGCCTTTCTCAAGAAACAAGAAAGGTCTCAAATACACAACCTAACCCTACACCTAAAGGAGCTGGAGAAAGAACAGCAAATAAAGCCTAAACCCAGCAGGAGAAGAGAAATAATAAAGATCAGAGCAGAGATCAATGAACTAGAAACCAAAAGAACAGTAGAAGAGATCCACGAAACTAGGAGCTGGTTCTTTGAAAGAATTAACAAGATTGATAAACTCCTGGCCAGACTGATCAAAAAGAAAAGAGAAATGACCCAAATCAACAAAATCATGAATGAAAGAGGAGAGATCACAACCAACACCAAAGAAATACAAACAATTATAAGAACATATTATGAGCAACTATGTGCCAGCAAATTAGATAACCTGGAAGAAATGGATGCATTCCCAGAGATGTATCAACTACCAAAATTGAACAGGGAAGAAATAGAAAACCTGAACAGACCTATAACCACGAAGGAAATTGAAGCAGTCATCAAAAATCTCCCAAAAAACAAAAGCCCAGGGCCAGATGGCCTCCCAGGGGAATTCTACCAAACATTCCAAGAAGAATTAATACCTATTCTCCTGAAACTGTTCCAAAAAGTAGAAATGGAAGGAAAACTTCCAAACTCATTTTATGAGGCCACCATTACCTTGATCCCCAGACCAGACAAAGACCCCATCAAAAAGGAGAAATACAGACCAATATCCTTGATGAACATGGATGCAAAAATTCTCACCAAAATACTAGCCAATAGGATCCAACAGTACATTAAAAGGATTATTCACCATGACCAAGTAGGATTTATCCCTGGGCTGCAAGGTTGGCTCAACATCCACAAATCAACGTAATATAATATATTAACAAAAGAAAGGAGAAGAATCCTATGATCCTCTCAATAGATGCAGAAAAAGCATTTGACAAAGTACAGCATCCTTTCTTGATCAAAACTCTTCAGACTATAGGGATAGAGGGTACATACCTCAATATCTTAAAAGCCATCTATGAAAAACCTATAGCGAATATCATTCTCAATGGGGAAAAGCTGAGAGCTTTCCCCCTAAGGTCAGGAACACAGCAGGGCTGTCCACCATCACCACTGCTATTCAACATAGTATTAGAAGTCCTAGCCACAGCAATCAGACAACAAAAAGAAATCAAAGGCATCCATATCGGCAAAGAAGAAGTCAAACTCTCACTCTTTGCAGATGATATGATACTGTATGTGGAAAACCCAAAAGACTCCACCCTAAAACTGCTAGAACTCATACAGGAATTCAGTAAAGTAGCAGGATATAAAATCAATGCACAGAAATCAGTGGCATTCCTATACACCAACAACAAGACAGAAGAGAGACAAATCAAGGAGTCGATCCCCTTTACAATTGCACCCAAAACCGTAAGATACCTAGGAATAAATTTAACCAAAGAGGCAAAGGATCTGTACTCAGAAAACTATAAAATACTCATGAAAGAAATTGAGGAAGACACAAAGAAATGGAAAAAAGTTCCATGCTCATGGATTGGAAGAACAAACATTGTGAAGGTGTCAATGCTACCTAGAGCAATCTATACATTCAAAGCAATCCCCATCAAAATACCATGCATTTTTTTCAAAGAAATGGAACAAAGAATCCTAAAATTTGTATGGAACCAGAAGAGACCCCGAATAGCCAGAGGAATGTTGAAAAGGAAAAGCAAAGCTGGTGGTATCACAATTCCAGACTTCCAGCTCTATTACAAAGCTGTCATCATCAAGACAGTATGGTACTGGCACAAAAACAGACACATCGATCAATGGAACAGAATCCAGAGCCCAGAAATGGACCCTCAACTCTATGGTCAACTCATCTTTGACAAAGCTGGAAAGAATGTCCAATGGCAAAAAGTCTCTTCAACAAATGGTGTTGGGAAATTTGGACAGCCATACAAAAGAATGAAACTGGACCATTTCCTTACACCACAAACAAAAATAGACTCCAAATGGTTGAAAGACCTAAACGTGAGACAGGAATCCATCAAAATCCTAAAGGAGAACACAGGCAGCAACCTCTTCGACCTCAGCCGCAGCAACTTCTTCCTAGAAATATCGCCAAAGGCAAGGGAAGCAAGGGCAAAAATGAACTATTGGGATTTCATCAAGATAAAAAGCTTTTGCACAGCAAAAGAAACAGTCCACATAACCAATAGACAACCGACAGAATGGAAGAAAATATTTGCAAATGACATATGAGATAAAGGGCTAGTATCCGAAATCTATAAAGAACTTATCAAACTCAACACCCAGAGAACTAATAATCCAATCAAGAAATGGGCAGAGGACATGAACAGACATTTTTCCAAAGAAGACATCCAAATGGCCAAGAGACACATGAAAAAGTGCTCCACATTGCTGGGCATCAGGGAAATCCAGATCAAAACCTCAATGAGATACCACCTCACACCAGTCAGAATGGCTGAAATTAACAAGTCAGGAAACGACAGTTGTTGGCAGGGATGCGGAGAAAGGGGAACCCTCCTACACTGTTGGTGGGAATGCAAGCTGGTGCAGCCACTCTGGAAAACAGTATGGAGGTTCCTCAAACAGTTGAAAATAGAGCTACCCTATGATCCAGTAATTGCACTACTGGGTATTTACCACAAAGGCACAAATGTAGGGATCCGAAGGGGTACGTGCACCCCGATGTTTATAGCAGCAATGTCCACAATAGCCAAACTGTGGAAAGAGCCAAGATGTCCATCGACAGATGAATGGATAAAGACGATGTGGTATATATACACCATGGAATATTATGCAGCCATCAAAAGGAATGAGATCTTGCCATTTGCAACGACGTGGATGGAACTGGAGGGCGTTATGCTGAGTGAAATAAGTCCATCAGAGAAAGACATGTATCATATGACCTCACTGATA